>NC_073388.1:6310232-6655232 GCF_028641065.1 Leucoraja erinaceus
AGAGGAGTAGTACAGATGTTTGGCAACCAATCAAATCTCTGAAACTGCTAATGGTACTGTGTCAATACTCGGTATCCCTTGTAAATATTGTTAGCGCCCTTTGTTGGAGAGTATTCTGCAATCACCCGTGGGTCATGCATGCCAACAACGAGTCACATGTGACGTGTCAACATTATGACAATAACGTATTCATTATCAAAGAATCTTCATGGTCACACTGAAGACAATGAACTGCCAAATGCTTGATTTACAAATAAAAAAATACTACAAACATGTTTAGTACACAAACTGCGGGTCAATCCGCAGCAAGTGCTGTAGAACATAGACCGCAACTGCAACGAGTCCGGTTATGGTAGACGCCTTCTTCAGACAGACCCTGGCTGGTTACTTCCGCACCTCTATGCACCTTAGTATATTTCAATCACCTTCATTCAGTCAACAGATTATGATGTGAATTTGTTTTGAGCAAAACACAAATGTGCTCTGCTCCTCCCCGGCGCTCCACTTTGGTGTTTTCAGCCTGTCGTGGAGTTGCGGCGTATCTCCTGGATGTGTCTACAACATTATCATGGTTGATTCTAGAACGTGGGCACGAGTCCCTTCATCCCCACCCGGGTCTCCAACTGATCTATCTATCCCATTTGCATTAATTTTTCCATTAATCCCATTTGTTAGTTGTGTTTAATTGTTTCCTTGGCATTTACCGATAGTAGAATATGGCCCAAAATGTAGTGTGTCAGAAGTTGGATTTGAACCCACGCCTCCCAGTTGTAGACCAGGAACAATATCATGGTGGCATAAGGACCCCCCCCTTTACTATCCTTGAAGTCCGGCGCCTTAGCCCGACCTTCGTGCCTCCTACCTACCTGCATGAAAATAACATGGTTTAAGAACAAGTAGGGAATACAAAGCCAGAAAGATTTGATGTCTTTATTATGCGGTCAGTTAGTACATAACAAATAAACAATTCTAATTTTTTTTAATGCGTCTTGTACAAAATAAGCGCTTAGCGTAGAAAAGAGTAAATAAATCCAGATCAACCTACGCGGTATGGGGTTTAGATTAGATTTGGTGGAAACACCAACCCATAACACCAAAATTAAATGCAACTATAGACTTACTCAATAATCAAAGAGTGCTAATTGTCTGCATGTGAAGTTTCCTACCGGGACAGTCCCAGGATTCAAGGGAATGCATGGTTATCTCATGCGAATGTGTAAACAAACCCCAGTGTGGAGGTAACTATTTTGGCCAGATTTAGACGTTAGTAACTATGGGGTATTTGAATAGTTACTACCATTACGCGCGCACATAGACAAATCTACACGGGCTATTGATCTGGTTATGTACGTCGCAACTATTCTCCTAATTCAACCTTTCATCCCCTGACACTTGAAGGCAGACAAGGAACTGCGGATGCTGGGAAGTTTAAGATTATTATGCAACAGGACAGACTGCAGCGACCAACGTTCACACCCCTCTGATCATCCGCCTCAGGACAGAGACAACCCGTGGCATCAAAGCCCCGGACAACCAGACTGCTAAATGCCAGCTTCCTGTGCACGGGCTGTGATGCTGCTAAAACTACACGTCACCCATTCTTCTGCTTTGTGTGCCATGAACAATTCTAATACCCGGTGACCTGGAGTAAGTTACCTCGGGCACTTCACCGGACTCTCCGTTCCATGTTAGAATCAGACTGCGGCCTTTAATCTCCATATTGTACGATGTTTTTACTGTGTGATTTTAATGTTGCGTAGTTGTTTACCTTGCAGTTCTTTAAAACTAATTTGTACGTTTTTAACCTCTAGGAACTTGCTTGTTATTTTTTTTATTGTGGATTTTTATTTATATCACCTATAGACACAACCAATAACAGATTACATAGCGCACGCGAAAAACTGCAACATTGCGGGAGAAACGCCCGATCCCTCAAGACGCCCTACAACATAGGTAAATCCGGTGCAACAGACGGGAGCCCAATAAACGTATTCAAAGTCTCTACCCCAGTGAAAATGCAATGAGATACTTGGGGGACCAAAACGAAACGTGCCTGGGAGAAGGGGAGTCGAGGGCAGGACGAATCATAAAGGACACGATAACCCTAACCAATTCCCCGGGGGGATTGCTCAATACCCATATGATCATTGGTCACTCAAATTATATAATTATTAAAAACACTGATAACAGCAGACAACGACCTGCCGACACCACTACCCACACACCGACGTACGACTCCTGAGATAGAAGAAGTGCTGTTTCCCCCTCATATTAACCCCTAAACCTCTTCCCTTACTTCGGAAGGTCATGATTCATCCCGGCACGGAATTTGTTGAAAATCTTCCCTTTCGCAAAGGGCAAAAGGACTCTGTCCACATTAACTAGGCATAGACCTTAATCTCCCGTCTCATCAGTGATTAAAAGACCTCTAACATCAAGTCCCCCCTTAACATCTCTGCGACCGTCTGCAGAGAATATAACAGACCTATACTTATTCAAACCTTTCCTCTGTAAGCTTATCAAGGCTTAGTGTTGCAGACAGGCACCCCCGCACGGACAACACCTGAGCTAATAAAAATGCGTGTATGCAAAGTGTTATTTCAGTACTTTTATGTGCTATGTGACAAGCGCTGACGGAACGGAACGAACACGGTATTAGACACTGGGCAAACGTTCTTTCCCGTCATTTTGCACTTGGTCCAACAACACTCTCTTGCCTGGACAAGTTGCCAAGGATGACAAAAGATGGATGATATGGAAGGGTACACTAAAGTGGTTTTCCCCCAGCACGTTTGATGTTTTTTCCTGTCCTGGAAAGTGGCTCACTTGTTTATGGATACCTACATACATGTAATCATATGTGTCATATGACACCGGACCTATTCCCATTCTCTAACTGAAGTGATTCCTAGTGAGCGCGGAGAACCTGCAGCATAGACCACAGAAAAGGGGGTGGATACCTCTGCAGGCGACAGAGCGCAACAGGCTACCCTTCCTGTGGAGATAGGGAATTGGACCCGATATGTGTCCGCACGGGTCGCCCACCCAAGTAAACTGCACCACAACGTGATCGCAGCTAGGAAGAAAAATAGCAAACAGTGGGGCCACAAAAAAAGGGGAAAGACACAGACAATTTCCAACAAAAGGCCAGACGAGAAACACGTGCCAGAGTAAATCAAAGGGTTAACGCTCCCTCTCCCACTAAAGCCACCCCCTCCACAAGGTACCTTCCCCTGCAAAAACCGCAAGATGGCAACACCTTTCGCTACACAAACCTCCTCCTTCACCGCGAGCCTCTGCACAGGACCAGCCCGACAGTCCTTTCACTGTTAGGCAGCGGGTCCCCTTGTATCTCCTCCAACCGTCTCTACTGTTATATCCGTTGCTCAAGAATGGTTGGACTCTTAATTCCTCGAACGAGACCCAAATGCAGACTGGGCGCAATTCTTTGGCAGAACCCTTTGCTCAGGCCCTTGTGCCTGAACCGTACCTGATCTCCCGGTCTGGACACTTTAATTCTCCTTCCCAATATCCCACACAACCTTGGCTGTTTCAAGAAGGACGCCTGCATGATAGCTGGAAATCGAAGTACACTAACAAGAAGTTGCTGTGCAGGAGCGACCTTCAAGCCTCGGGTGCACAGGACAGGTATCCATTGACACAAGGAACTAACGCCGTTGTGGGGCCGAACCCCCTTTCTTCAGCCAGGAACGACAATGAAAGGTTTTCTCCGGCCCGACAACGGATTGCCTCATTTCCTTAGTCGCGTTGTCACGACCATCCGGGTCTGTGAAAATTTGTCCACTACACAAACAACATATTACTTCTGGTGATACCTCCCACAAAGACCTTTCGAGATTTCTCGTTGCCGGGGGTCGGTCATGCCTACGTTTATATACCAGAAATGAGGGCGTTAACAGAAGGCGAGTTCGCCTCAAGTAAAACTCCTATGGCCTTTCGCGGTTAGGTGCAACCTTATCACCCCAGATGGCATGAGTATATTTGATTTCGTCATTCAGGCTAGCCCCCGGCATTCCCCTCGTCTATTCACCCTTAATATTGAAAAATGTTGCCCCCTCACATCTGCCACTCATGCCCACCCCAAGTACTCACTGCCATCGCGTTGCTTCTCGCCATGTGTCTCATCACCCCAACAAACAGCTAAGCCAATCGGCCTGCTAGTCGCATTATATTCTCGTGTACCTTATACTGTTGGATGCTGACATGATGCAGATTCAACCTTTCCATTGTATCCTACTGTATCTCGTCCGCTGTCGCTGACACACTTGCACCATCTATATTTACTTCAGGCTCTGCGAGTACCGACATTTGGGGCCTCTAATAGAAAACTCTCCCTAACCAGTGCTTTAAGCACAGTGAGCCCCCCTCGTGACACCGTCGACCTGTATGACACGTGCGAGTACAATCTAGAATAATCCGCATCGACTGCTTACCTTCCTCCAGAGATGCTAAGGCCCTTTCCTGTCTGCAGTTACTCCAGGTCAGATTATACCTGTGTATCTGCTTTGTTTAACCCATAGCGCCTGACCTGGCATTCTTCTTCGGGCTTCTAAACCAGCAGGAACAACGTAGCAGCACCGACAACCGACGACCGGAACGCAACACCAGAACTCGACGCCCGGCGGTGAAAATGGCTCATGACGTAGTAAGGCCGCCAGATAATGCCGGTCCCGCCGTGAACTACTGAAGAAGCTCTCCTGGACTAGCTAGTTTAGATCGAATCGTATCAATATCGGCAACTGCAGGTGCTGGTTTAAACCGAAGATGTAGCCACAACAATATCAGGAGTTAACCCACTGGACACGGCGCCCTACTGGAGAGAAAGAATGGTATACGTTTGAATTGGGTCTGGACCCTTCGTTTACTCAGTCACATTGGTCGAGGATGCCCCCATTCAGTCTATTCCGATGCTGCCTGTCCTGACTCCTTCTGGAGGTACTCCAGCATTTCCTCCTGCTTGGTACTCCATCAAACGGACTTAAGTCGCTCTGTCCCAGTTTCGCATGCACCAACATCAACCTTGACAGACACTGCAGCCGCAAATTCAGACACGCCTGTTTGAATGTTTGTATAGGTAGGGGTGGGGGAGTGGTGGGGTTGGTGTTTAATCTTTAATTTGTTCATGATATATGGTATTTTTAGTGTTTATTACTTGTTGATATATTATCAAGCAACACTTAATAATGTTTAGTTGCATGTAATAGCCATTTTGTAATTCAATCTAACACTAGTCGCGGGCACCTAATGAGTTAATGGTGGAAATCAAAGGGATTCATACTGTTGGAGGAGAGGGCACGACTACAGGATACTGTAGTTGGACTAATCACCCATGATCATGGTTGAATGGGTCTGAACACAGGCTCTGTGCCACCGAAGTTGGCCTACTCACTGCGACGCTGTTTTCTATGTTTCTATTTATATTGTGATCGTGTGAGGAAACTGGAGGCTACCCGAGAAAATCGCGACGCGTCCCTGTTAAACTAGCAAACTCCGTACAGACTGGGGGGAACCCGTTTCAGGATGGAACCGCGGCTGAATACTAGTCAGCAACTCTAGGCCCGCTGAGGTGCCCCGGTGCGCGCCCCTGTATAATCCATAAAAATACACAAAAGCTCTTCTCAAAAAAAACTTCTGTTGTGACTGTGGAACCATGGTGTGTTTATGGATGTCTATACTTGGCAAAACGAGGGGGTGACCGGAAACTCATATTTTATACAAGATTGGGATATACGTTCTTATACCTCTATTAAACGTAACCCGCCATATGTATAAATCATTAAATTGGGCAACCCGCAACAACCTGTTATTAAACCGTTGGTTACAATTATTCCTTAGTTATGGAAGAGGTCCTGACCCGTCAGGGTCATCAAAATTAATTGACATACGTTGCCGATGTAGGCTATATTTGTCCCGTCTCAACACGAAGTCTTCGCTTGTGCATGCTACTACAGGGTCCAGAGCTCTTATAATCCAATTCAGTATTTGTACCTGCCTGTCTCTCGTCTGCCCTATAAATCGCTTCGCTTTTTCCGTGGCCACATCTACGCTCCTCTTAAATATAGCCAATGAATCTTGCCTCGACAAGTCTACCATCTGGGGCAGAGTGGTCCAGAGAGTCACACACTCTGTGTGAAAAAAGTTCTTCTCATCTCGATTTTATAGGATTTCCCCCTTATCCTTAAGCTGTGACCCCTTGTCCTGGACTTCCCTAACATCTTCCTGCATCTAGCCTGTCCAACCCCTTAAGAATTATGTAAGTTTCTATAAGATCCCCTCTCAATCTTCTAAATTCTAGAGAGTATAAACCAAGTCTATCCAGTCTTTCTTCATAAGACAGTCCTGACATCCCAGGAATCAGTCTGGTGAACCGTCTCTGCACTCCCTCTATGGCAATAATGTCCTTCCTCAGATTTGGATACCAAAACTGTACGCAATACTCCAGGTGTGGTCTCACCAAGACCCTGTACAACTGCAGTAAGAACCTCCCTTCTCCTATACTCAAATCCTTTTCAAATGAAAGCTAAACAACCAGTACCATCGGCTCTTCTCACCTGCCTGCCTGCACCTGCAATGCCTACTGTGTGTTCAATGACGGTGTACAGCTGACATCCCAGGTCCTGCTGCATCTGAAAAGATTTATCCCAATCTGTCACCCCGTTTAGATCATAGGCTGCTTTTTTTCCCTGTTTTTTTTGCCACCAAAATGGGATAACCTCACAGTTACCCCCTTATACTGCATCTGCCAAACATTTGACCCACTCACACCGCCTATCCACAGTCTCCCTGCAAGTCTGCACTAGCAAACCTCCTCCCAGGCTCACACTGCCCCCCAGCTTAGTGTCATGGCGTCGATCCTCCGCAACTTATGGAGCGATTTCCCACATCATTCCCTCATTCTACTCTAACCCAGTGTAATTATATTGGTAAATGAGCTGGGTTGTCCCCATCACTGAGGCCTTGGGGTACCCCACTATTCACTAACTGCCTGCCATTGTGAACATGGGACCCGTTACTGCCCTCTGACTAAATCTTTGCTTCCTGTTTTTTGCCGACCAGAGCAGTTCTCTATCCCCCAAGCAATGACCTGAACACCCCCAATAAGCCAGTGTGCTTAGCTTAAGTTTGTATACGAATCTCCTTAATGTGAGGACCTTGTGGGGTCGAAAACCTTCTGGACGTCCAGATACACCACATCCACTGGGTTTTCATCCCCTATCCACGCTACTATTGTACATCCTCGATAAAATTCGATTAAAGATTCGTCCCAGACACTGATTTAGCCTTCCGTAAATCCATGCCCCCCTGACTTTGTCCAATGATTTCACACCCACACTTTCCAAATGTTCTTGTAGGTTATCCCCATCTTTAATAACTGACTTCTTGTATTCCCTAGCAGTTTCCCACTACCGATGTTAGAGACTAAACTGGTCTGTAATCTCCCCCCATTTTTGCCCACCCTCCTCTCCCCCACTCCCCTCTCTTAAAAACGTGGGGGTTACCAGTTTTGCTAACCCACCCAATCCCCCATCCATGAACTACTCCAGAACTAAAAGAGTTTTGAAAGATTATTACTAATGCCAGTCCACATATTTTTTCCCGAGATCTTCTTCGGACTTACCTTAAAGGACTTCTGGCCCTTTCAGCCTAGATATGCTGGCCCCCTGGGGGATTTCACTCGGACCTTTTAATCCATTTTCAATTCTTAAAGCCCAACACCACTTCCCGGCTTTAACCTGGATTTTCAGCCTCAATTCCTCGTCCAACTCTCCTTGGAACCCGAGACCTCTGCTATTACGAGAGCCCCGCCGTCAATTATACAGGACTTCCTATTGTGCTTGGCCCTGAGGAAAGGGAGCGTTATTTTGGTCTGCCCCTGGTCTTATTTCCCCAGATCACTCACCTTCGCCAATTCTGGGGCGGGGGGGGCGGGGGGGACCTGGAACAAGGGGGCTTTTAACTAAGGCTGTTTCTTCCAATCTTAAAAGCCCGTCCAGGGCAGAATAGGACGATGATTCCCTTCTGAGTTTTCTTTCAGGAGCCTCGCCCTCCGATTCCTAATTAAAGCAGGACTTATGCAGAGGGATGGCCTCCGTTTGCTTGCCACAGAGGGACCCCCTACCTGGGCCCATCTGCGTTTTAACTGGCTAATCGTTGTGGGTACGAGTCATCCTGGGGCTTTTCACACATATCCCGTGGGATTTCCCTGGGGCATCCACGGGGTTTACTACCTGCCTCCCTGATTTTTATTTTGCAAAACGGGTCGATGGGCTTGTATTTGCCATTTTCATTCCTGCAGTCCTTTAGAAAATAGTCCATTTACGCCGTAATCGGCCCTTCAATCTTTTGTTTGTGGTGTTCCGTTTTTTGTAATGTTTGGCTGACGTCCCCTCTGGATATTTCTTGCCTGCCTCAGTGGGGGGATCCCTAACCATATAACAACACAAGCACGGATTGCAGGCCATCTGTTTTTTTTTTTTTTTTTTTTTTTTTTTAAGCTTCCCCTAGTGTTTTAGTTATTTGCGCTCAGTCATACCCTCCCTTCCCTTCCCATCCCTTGTTTATCCAATTTATTTTAAATGAACCGGCAACCTGACCTGCCTCGCCCTTTCACTGGTCAGCTCATTCCACACAGCCACCATCCCTGGATCGTAAGAAGTTTCTCCCCTCATGGTCCCCTGTTTCAGTTTTAATTCGCAAGTCTGGGAAAATTGTTTGAAATTTTTTTTTTAGTTTTTTTATTTGTTTTTTTTCCACGTTTTTCTTTGTTTTATCCCTCTCATCATTTTTTTTCTCTTCAACATAGCCCCCCCTTAACTTTTCTTGTTTCCCGAGAAATTTTTAAATCTTGTTGCCTATTCAAATCTTCCTGGCCAAATTCCACGTCTGTCATACACCTCCAAAGTTTTTACCCTTTCTAACCTTGTTAAGTTCAGAAACCCATTTGTTCTGAAGATAACAATGCCTCCACTGTGCCCTCCATCCTAAAATGAAGAACCTCAACCATATGTTGGGTGTCAACTACCTTGGTCCACTGGCAGTCTCAACCCCACCTCCCCATTATTGGCGAGACAAAAACCCTTTTCCCCCATCTCCAATAACCCCACTACCCCCCCCTAAAAAGTAGCCTGTGTTCCTCGTTTTGGTTTCCCGGAAAAATTTCCCATGTTGGGCGACTCCAGAATAATATTAATCACGCATACATTCCAAAAAAAAATCCCCCCGCTTCCCCTAGCACCCCCTGCCCGAATTTGACATTGCACCCCACAATCTATCTTAGAATTGATTGTTTCAACCCATTTTAAAACTGTTTTGGGCCCTCTTGTACCGCACGGTTACCTTTCCCTAAATCAAAACCTGTGTTTTTGAATTACCATCTCCAACTCTCCACTTTACTGTTATACTGTTAGGTGGCCTGTACACAACACCCCACCAGCGTTTTTCTCGCTGCCCCTCACAAGTGTCTTTGGCGCGCTCTACCCTACCCGATTCCACATCCCTCCAAACGAATGTCCCTTCCTTTTCCTGTGCATTAAGATCTCCTCTCTAATCAGCCACGCTACCCCACCTCCTTTTCCTTTCTCTCTATCCCTCCTGAATATTGAATATCCCTGGATGTTCAGCTCCCAGCCTTGGTCACCCTGGAGCCATGTCTCCGTGATCCCAACTATATCATAGTCATTAATAGCTATCTGCACATTCAACTCATCCACCGTATTACGAATGCTCCTTGCATTGAGACACAAAGCCTTCAGGCTTGTTTTTACAACACTCTTACCCCTTATACAATTATGTTGAAAAGTGGCCCTTTTTGATTTTTTGCCCTGGTTTTGTCTGCCTGCCACTTTTACTTTTCACCTTGCTACCTATTGCTTCTACCCCTCACTCCACTATCCCATTCGACACCCCACCCCCCTTATTCAGTTTAAAACCACCCGTAAGGATGTTTATGTCTGTGAAGAGGATTTACAGAGTCAATCCAGAACTCCAAAGGTAAATTACAATGAAGATTACTCAAAGTAGAATTGTATTTCCTGAAATTTACAGATAAAGTGTCAAGGAATCGAAGTTTTTTATAATTTGAGTGTCATGCACTTGGGAGTGAATAGTTCACAGTATATAAGCCTAAACAAGGGGTTAGAAACATAGAAACATGGAAACATAGAAAATAGGTGCAGGAGTAGGCCATTCGGCCCTTCGAGCCTGCACCACCATTCAATATGATCATGGCTGATCATCCAACTCAGTATCCTGTACCTGCCTTCTCTCCATATCCCCTCATCCCTTTAGCCACAAGGATCACATCTAACTCCCTCTTAAATATAGCCAATGAACTGGCCTCAACTACTTTCTGCGGCAGAGAATTCCAGAGATTCACCACTCTCTGTGTGAAAAATGTTTTCCTCATCTCGGTCCTAAATGATTTCCCCCTTATCCTTAAACTGTGACCCCTTGTTCTGGACTTCCCCAACATCGGGAACAATCTTCCTGCATCTAGCCTGTCCAACCCCTTAAGAATTTTGTAAGTTTCTATAAGATCTCCCCTCAATCTTCTAAATTCTAGCAAGTACAAGCCGAGTCTATCCAGTCTTTCTTCATATGAAAGTCCTGACATCCCAGGAATCAGTCTGGTGAACCTTCTCTGTACTCCCTCTATGGCAAGAATGTCTTTCCTTAGATTAGGAGACCAAAACTGTACGCAATACTCCAGGTGTGGTCTCACCAAGACCCTGTACAACTGCAGTAGAACCTCCTTGCTCCTATACTCAAATCATGCTTATGTACTGTAAACTGTTCCTAATATTTCACCTTCACAGACTTGGATAGACTTGGTTTATACTTTCTGGAATTTAGGAGATTGAGAGGGGATCTTATAGAAACTTACAAAATTCTTAAGGGGTTGGACAGGCTAGATGCAGGAAGATTGTTCCCGATGTTAGGGAAGTCCAGGACAAGGTGTCGCAGCTTAAGGATAAGGGGGAAATCCTTTAAAACCGAGATGAGAAAAACTTTTTTCACACAGAGAGTGGTGAATCTCTGGAACTATCTGCCACAGAGGGTAGTTGAGGTCAGTTCATTGGCTATATTTAAGAGGGAGTTAGATGTGGCCCTTGTGGCTAAGGGAATCAGGGGGTATGGAGAGAAGGCAGGTACGGGATACTGAGTTGGATGATCAGCCATGATCATATTGAATGGCGGTGCAGGCTCGAAGGGCCGAATGGCCTACTCCTGCACCTAATTTCTATGTTTCTATGTTTCTATGTTTCATCTACTGAAGAAATGAGGAACTGCAGACACTTGAATCTTCAGCAAAACGCAAGGTGTTCCAGCAGCACATTTGTTTTCTGTCACTGAAATGTGTCTGAATAAAGGTCCTGACTTGAAACGCCATCCATCCATCTTCTCCAGGGATGTTGCCTCCAGCACTTGTCTGTTTTCATGGCTACCTGTCTGCTATCCCACAACTCTATCCAAGTGTGATAGAGAAATACAGCACAGAAAGAGACTCTTTACCCTATGAGTCCGCACCGGCCATCCTATTTGTAACAATCCTATCATTTATACTAATCCTGCACTAATCCCATTTTTATGGATTAGAATTGAATCCCATCTCTGGCATTGTGATCGCAGCCCAAAATGTAATGTGTCAGAAGTGGGATTTGAACCCACGCCTCCAGTTGGAGACCAGAACACCCGCTTCACTGCAGAAGGACATTATTCCTTGAGTCTGGCGCCTTAGACCACTCGGCCATCCTGACATACACTGTCAGAAAAATAACTGGCTTAAAAAGTGAGAAGCCAAAGACCCAGAGAATGGTATCTTTATAATTGAGTTGTTAAATGAACAGGTGAAAAAGATAACTGAAAAAAAGATTTTTTTAATATCTAAAAGACTAGAGTACAGAGGAGTAGTACAGATGTTGCAACCAATCAAATCTCTGAAACTGCTTATGTACTGTGTATAGTCTGTATACTTTGTAAATTTGTTAGCGCCCTTTGTGGTGACTATTTGCATACCCCGGGTACGCATGCAAAAAACATTCACTGTGACTTGTCACATATGACAATAAAGTATTCATTCATTCACACTGAAGACAAGGAACTGCAAATGCTGATTTACAAATAAAAAAAGACACAACATGTTAGAGTAACAAAGTGCGGGTCAATCCGCACCTCTGGAGAACATAGATGGGCAACGATTCGGTTTGGGACCCTTCTTCAGACAGACCTGCTGAGTTACTCCAGCACTTTATGCCCTTATATATTCACCTTCATTCAGTCACAGAAGTTATGATGTTGGAATTTTGAGCAAAACACAAATTGCTCCCCCAGCACTTTGTGTTTTCCTGTCATTGAAGATGGCGGCGTGTCTGTTGTCCTGCAACATTATCATGGTGTGATATGACACGGAATGAGTCCCTTTAGCCCACCGAGTCTCACCAACTATCTATCCCATTTAGATATAGATATAGATATGCCATTTATTGTCACTATACATGTACAATGAAATTAAAAGCAGCTCGTACTCAGTGCATACATATAATTTAGTACAAAAAACAAGAAACAGAAAACAAAAACAAAAGGGAGAGGGGGGGGGATAGGTGCACAATTCTGCGGTGCTATATACATATCTATAAAGGCAAAATGGGGAAGGAGAGGTTTAAAGATTATATTAAATATTAAAAATGTTTTTAAAAAATGTTAAAAATTACAGTTACAATAAAAATTACAGTTTCCAATTTTTTTTTTTTTTTTTTTTTTTTTTTTTTTTTTTTTTTTAATATTTTATTTTATTAGAAGTAAGCACAGTCATATGGCACCAAAGTGCCTAATATATATTTTCATAATACATTTTATGTACAACTTCTTTTTTTTTTTTTTTGTTACATTGAAAAAAGATGAGAATAAGAAAAAGAGGTTAGATAGTAAAGGATAGAAAAATGTGAAATATATATAGTGTGTGAAGAAAGAAAACGAGTAAATGAAGAAAGTTGAGAGAGAAAATAGTGAAAAGAAAAGGAGATCATTATTTATAGTCTTGACCAACCCTCGTCCAGTCCTGAAACAGTTATTTTTTACAATTGTGTTACACCATATGATTCCAAAAAAACGACGAATGGAGACCAACTCGTTATGAATTGGTCTGATTTATCCATTAGGAGGAATCGCATTTCCTCAAGATGAGCAGTGTCCAACATACTTGCAATCCACATTTTAAGCGTTGGTATTGATGTACCCTTCCCAAATTTAAGTATTAATTTTTTTGCTATTATTAAACCATAATTAAGGAATAGATTTTGAGATGTGTTCAATTTATTCCCATCTTCCATTACACCAAATATAATCATTTCAGTATTAGGTTCCATTCTTGTCTTGAATAATTTTGTAAGTATTTCAAAAATATCATTCCAAAATCTATAAAGTTTTATGCAGGAAACTAAGGAGTGTGTTATAGTTGCCTTTTGGGCTAGACATTTATCACAAGTGGCGGATATATTTGGATAAAATTTGTTCAATCTTGTTTTTGAATAATATAATCTATGTACAATTTTAAATTGTATTAGATTATGTCTTACATTAATTGAACATTTGTGAATATATATCAGGTATTTTTCCCATTTAACCTTCGTAATTTTTACAGTTCCAAATTTAATTACGTGGATATAAATAGATGGAAGTCCGTGTGTTGGGCTGTGAAGTCAGTGCATGTGTGAATTAAGAGTAGTTATAATTTTCGGAAAACAACTATTCCTGAGTCTATTTGTCCTAGATTTGATGCACCTATAGCGCCTTCCAGAGGGCAGCAGGCAGCAGGACGGGAGCTGTCCTTGATGATTCTTTGCCCTGCTAAGGCAGCGGGAGGTGTAAATATCCATCAGGGAGGGGAGAGGGCAGCCAATGATCTTCTGTGCTGTCCTTTGCATTAATCCTACATTAATCCCATTTTTATTGGTTTGAATTGTTTTGAATTGAACCCAAGACATTAACGATGTGAATATGGCCCAAAATGTAGTGTGTCAGAAGTGGGATTTGAACCCACGCCTCCAGTTGGAGACCAGAACACCCGCTTCACTGCAGAAGGACTTTATTCCTTGAGTCTGGCGCCTTAGACCACTCGGCCATCCTGACATACACTGCATGAAAAATAACTGGTTTAAAAAGTAGGGAATCAAAGACTCAGAAAGATTTGATGTCTTTATGACTGGGTAGTTCAATAAACAATTATAATTTTTTTTAAAATGCTGCTTTTAAACATAAAAGATTAGCGTAGAAAAGAGTAGAAGTAAATCTCTGATTCAATTCAATTCAACTTTAATGTCATCACACAAATACAAGTATCAGTACAACGAAATGCAGTTTTGCGTCAGTCCGTAGTAGTTGTGCATAAAGAAATAAAATAAAAAAATAAAAAAATAAAAAAAATAGAAAGAGAGAAGATACAGAATAATCAAAAAATACAGAATAATTAAACAATGGGGACGGAGGGACCAGAGAAATCTATCGGCGGGACTCCGAGTTCAGCAGTGTGATTGTATTATTGTAGAAGCTGTTCCTCATCCTACTAGTACGTGACCTGAGGCTCCTGTACCGCCTCCCTGATGGGAGGAGGGCAAACAGACCATGGTTAGGGTGTGTGGGGAGGGGAGGGGGGGGGGAGGGGGGAGGGAGGGGGGGGGGGGGGGGGGGGGTGAGAAGAGGGGAGGGAGGGGAGAGGAGGAGGAGGAAACATGACAGAAACATGACCACATTTAGAGTAGATTTGGTGAAACACCGCACCATAACTCCAAAAGGAAATTGCAACGATGATTACTCAAAATAGAATTGTATTTCTTGGAATTTAAGGATAAAGGATCAAGGGATTGCAGTTTTGATGATTGTGGAAACAAACCAACATTGTGGAGGGAGACTATTTTGGCTGATTTGAGAGTTAAGAACTTGGGGTTGAATAGTTTACAGCGCATAAACATCACAAGGGATTATGCTTATGTACTGCAAACTATTCCGAATAATTCACCTTCATCCTGACACTGAAGGCACAAGGAACTGCGGATGCTGGAATTTTAACGACTGAGCATAGCAAAGGACAGACTGCACCCACTCCACACAAATCTAGATCTCCTGCCATCAGGAAAGAGATAACGCAGCATCAAAGCCCGGACAACCAGACTGCTAAACAGCTTCCTTCCACGGGCTGTGAGGCTGCTAAACAGTCACTCCACCCGATTCTGCTGCTTTTGCACTGACAATTTAATAACTGGCACTGAGTAATAACTCTGGCACTGGCTCTGGCCACTTAAATCAGCTGCGCTGGACATTTAATGACTGTTTTACTTGTATTTTAATGTTGCTGTTTTTACCTGCACTTTTTTAAACTATTCGTACTGTTTTATCAGGAACTGGATTGTTTTTTTTATTGTTTTTATTTTATACTAGACCAAGTGCAAAACCAAAGTGCAAAACCAAAAACTTTCCCCAACAGCGTTTGCGTGGGGGGGGGGGGGGGGGGGGGGAGAAGAGGGGAGGGAGGGGATTGGAGGAGGAGGAAACATGACATATTTGGGAGGGAAAGGAGAGCGGGGTAGGGGTTGAGAGAGGGGGATGGCGAGAGAGATGTGGGGGAGGGGGGGAAGGGGAGGGAGGGGATGAGGGAGGGAGGGAGGGAGGGAGGGTGGGGGGAGAGAGGGGAAAGAGTGGGGAGGGAGAGTGGAGGGGGAAGGGGAGACGTGGAAAAGTGGGGAGGGAGGAGGAGAGGGGTAGGAGGAGTGATGGAAGAGGGACAGAGGGGTAGGAGGAAGGGGGCGGGTGGAGAGAGGGAAGGGGTGGGGTAGAGAGGGAGGTGGGGGGGTGAGTGAGAGGGGTGAGGAGAGGGAGAGGAGTGAGGAGAGGGAGAGGGGTGAGGAGAGGGAAACATAGAAATTAAGTGCAGTAGTAGGCCATTCGGCCCTTCGAGCCTGCACCACCATTCAATATGATCATGGCTGATCATCCAACTCAGTATCCTGTACCTGCCTTCTCTCCATATCCCCTCATCCCTTTAGCCACAAGGATCACATCTAACTCCCTCTTAAATATAGCCAATGAACTGGCCTCAACTACTTTCTGCGGCAGAGAATTCCAGAGATTCACCACTCTCTGTGTGAAAAATGTTTTCCTCATCTCGGTCCTAAATGATTTCCCCCTTATCCTTAAACTGTGACCCCTTGTTCTGGACTTCCCCAACATCGGAAACAATCTTCCTGCATCTAGCCTGTCCAACCCCTTAAGAAGTTTCTATAAGATCTCCCCTCAATCTTCTAAATTCTAGCGAGTACAAGCCGAGTCTATCCAGTCTTTCTTCATATGAAAGTCCTGACATCCCAGGAATCAGTCTGGTGAACCTTCTCTGTACTCCCTCTATGGCAAGAAGAATGTCCTTCCTCAGATTAGGAGACCAAAACTGTACGCAATACTCCAGGTGTGGTCTCACCAAGACCCTGTACAACTGCAGTAGAACCTCCCTGCTCCTATACTCAAATCATGCTTATGTATTGTAAACTGTTCCTAATATTTCACCTTCATCTACTGAAGAAATGAGGAACTGCAGACACTTGAATCTTGAGCAAAACGCAAGGTGTTCCAGCAGCACTTTTGTTCTCATGTCACTGAAATGTGTCTGAAGAAAGGTCCTGACTTGAAACGCCATCCATCCATCCATCTTCTCCAGGGATGTTGCCTCCAGCACTTGTCTGTTTTCATGGCTACCTGTCTGCTATCCCACAACTCTATCCAAGTGTGATAGAGAAATACAGCACAGAAAGAGACTCTTTACCCTATGAGTCTGCACCGGCCATCCTATTTGTAACAATCCTATCATTTATACTAATCCTGCACTAATCCCATTTGTATGAATTAGAAATGAATCCCATCTCTGGCATTGTGATCGCAGCCCAAAATGTAATGTGTCAGAAGTGGGATTTGAACCCACGCCTCCAGTTGGAGACCAGAACACCCGCTTCACTGCAGAAGGACTTTATTCCTTGAGTCTGGCGCCTTAGACCACTCGGCCATCCTGACATACACTGCATGAAAAATAACTGGCTTAAAGTATGATTCAAGATTCAAGAGAGTTTATTGTCATGTGTGCCAGATAGGACAATGAAATTCTTGCTTTGCTTCAGCACAACAGAATATAATAGGCACACAACAGATCAGTGTGTCAATATACCATTATATAAATATATTTACACACATGAATAAATAAGTAGATAAAGTGCAAATAAACAGATAATGGTCTATTAATGTTCAGAATTTTGTTTCAGTTGAGTTTAATAGCCTGATGGCTGTGGGGAAGTAGCTATTCCTGAACCTGGGCGTTACAGTCTTCAGGCTCCTGTACCTTCTACCTGAAGGTAGCGGGGAGATGAGTGTGTGGCCAGGATGGTGTGTGTCCTTGATGATGCTGCCAGCCTTTTTGAGGCAGCGACTGCGATAGAACCCCTCGATGGTAGGGAGGTCAGAGCCGATGATGGACCGGGCAGTGTTTACAACTTTTTGTAGTCTTTTCCACTACTGGGCCCTCAAGCTGCCGAACCAAGCCACGATGCAACCGGTCAGCATGCTCTCTACTGTGCACCTGTAGATGTTAAAGAGAGTCCTCCTTGACAATCCGACTCTCCGTAATCGTCTCAGGAAGTAGAGGCGCTGATGTGCTTTCTTTATAATTGCATCAGTGTTCTCGGACCAGGAGAGATCTTCCGAAATATGCACGCCCAGGAATTTGAATTTCTTGACTCTCCACCATCGATCTGTTGATATAAATGGGATTGTGGGTCCCTATCCTACCCCTTCCGAAGTCCACAATCAGTTCCTTGGTTTTGTTGGTGTTGAGGGCCAGGTTATTGTGCTGGCACCATTTGGTCAGTTGGTCGATCTCACTTCTATACTCTGACTCGTCCCCATCAGTGATACGTCCAACAACAGTGGTGTCGTCGGTGATCTTGATGATGGAGTTTGCACTATGTCCGGCTACGCAGTCATGAGTATAGAGTGAGTACAGCAGGGGGCTGAGCACGCAGCCTTGAGGTGCTCCCGTGCTGATTGTTATCGAGGCTGACACATTTCCACCAATACGAACAGACTGTGGTCTGTGAATGAGGAAGTTGAGGATCCAATTGCAGAGGGATGCGCAGAGACCTAGATCTGAGAGCTTGGTAACCAGTTTGGAGGGGATGATGGTATTAAATGCCGAGCTGTAGTCAATGAATAACAGCCTGATATATGAGTTTTTGTTGTCCAAGTGGTCCAGAGCGGAGTGGAGAGCCAGTGAGATCGCATCCACTGTTGATCTGTTGTGGAGGTAAGCGAACTGCAGTGGGTCCAGGTTTTCTGTCGAAGTATGAGTTGATTTGCGCCATGATCAGCATCTCAAAGCACTTCATCACCACAGACGTTAATGCCACTGATCGATATTCATTGAAGCACGTCACCTTGCTCTTCTTGGGCACCGGTATAATTGATGCCCTTTTCAAGCATGTGGGAACCTCAGAAGTGAGAGGTTAAAAATGTCCGTAAAAACTCCAGTCAGTTGGTCCGCACAGGTTTTCAGAACACGACAGGGTAGACCATCAGGTCCAGGCGCTCTCCGGGAGTTCACCCCTCTGAAGGATTGTCTGACGACGGCCTCTGTGACTGTGACCAAAATATCATCAAGGCGAATGGGGGCTCGGGAAGGCACATCAGTCAATGCCGTGGTAAAGCTAGCTTCTTTCAGCTTCGGACGATAGCTAAAATTAAACAATTTTTCCACTTTGATGACCTCGAAAAGATCATCCACACATTTATCTCCTCCCGCCTAGATCTCTTTACACTGGCATCAGCCAATCTTCCCTGTCCCGCCTGCAACTGGTCCAAAACGCTGCAGCGAGACTCCTGACGGGCACCCGGAAAAGGGACAACATCACCCCGATCCTGGCCTCTCCCCACTGACTCCCTGTGCGGTTCCGTATACATTTCAAGACCCTCCTCTATGTCTACAAAGCCCTCAATGGGCTTGCCCCCTCCTACATTAAAAGTCTTCTCACCCACCACTCCACCTCCAGGCCCCTCAGATCGGCCGACTTGGGGCTGTTGAATATCCCGCGGTCTAGGCATAAGCTCAGGGGTGACCGCGTCTTTGCGGTTGCAGCTCCTAGACTGGAACAGCATCCCCCTTCCCATCAGAACTGCCCCCTCCATCGACTCCTTTAAGTCAAGACTAAAATCTTATCTATACTCCCAAGCCTTTCCTGACGTCCACTGAGTGTGGGCTATATGTAGTGTTAAAGAGGGAACTGCAGATGCTGGAGAATCGAAGGTTACACAGAAAAGCTGGAGAAACTCAGCGGGTGCAGCAGCATCTATGGAGCGAAGGAAATAGGCAACGTTTCGGGCCAAAACCCTTCTTCAGACTGATCAGGGGTGGGGGTGGGTGGGGACAAGAAAGGGAAAAGGAGGAGTAGCCGGAAGGCTGGAGGGTGGGAGGAGACAGCAGGGGAGCTGAGGAAGGGGAGGAGACAGCAAGGACTAACAGAATTGGGAGAAGTCGATGTTCATGCCCCCGGGGTGCAGACTCCCCAAACGGAATATGAGGTGCTGTTCCTCCAATTTCCGGTGCTGCTCGCTGTGGCCATGGAGGAGACCCAGGACAGAGAGGTCAGAGGCGGAGTGGGAGGGGGAGTTGAAGTGCTGAGCCACCGGGAGGTCAGCTAGGTTATTGCGGACCGAGCGGAGGTGTTCGGCGAAACGATCGCCCAACCTCCGCTTGGTCTCACCGATATAGATCTGCTGACATCTAGAGCAGCGGACGCAATAGATGAGGTTGGAAGAGATGCAGGTAAACCTCTGTCGCACCTGGAACGATTGCTTGGGTCCCTGAAAGGAGTTGAGGGGGGAGGTAAAGGGACAAGTGTTGCATCTGCTGCGGCCGCAAGGGAAAGTGCCCGGGGAGGGGGTGGACCGAGAGGGAAGGGAAGAATTGACAAGGGAGTTATGGAGGGAGCGGTCTTTGCGGAAGGCAGATATGGGGGGAGATGGGAAGATGTGGCCAGTAGTGGGGTCACGTTGGAGGTGGCGAAACTGACGGAGGATTACTTTTTGTATGTCACGGCCGGTGGGGGTGAAAGGTGAGGACTAGGGGGACTCGGCCCTTGTTGCGAGTGCGGGGATGGGGAGAGAGAGCAGTGTTGCGGGGTATGGAAGAGACCCTGGTGCGAGCCTCATTTATGGTGGAGGAGGGGAACCCCCGTTCCCTGAATAGTGAGGACATTTCAGATGTCCTGGTGTGGAACGCCTCATCCGTGGAGCAGATACGGCGTAGACGGAGGAATTGGGAGTAGGGGATGGAGTCCTTACAGGAAGCAGGGTGGGAAGAAGTGTAGTCCAGATAGCCATGGGAGTCAGTGGGTTTATAGTGTATGTCGGTTAGAAGTCTATCACCTGCAATGGAGATAGTGAGGTCAAGGAATGGTAGGGAAGTGTCGGAGATGGTCCAGGTGTATTTGAGTGCCGGGTGGAAATTAGTGGTGAAGTGGATGAAGTCAGTCAGTTGTGTGCGGGTGCAGGAGGTGGCACCAAAGCAGTCGTCGATGTAGCGGAGGTAGAGGTTGGGGATGGGGCCCTGGTATGTATTGAACAAGGATTGTTCGACGTAACCTACAAATAGGCAGGCATAGCTGGGGCCCATGCGTGTGCCCATAGCTACGCCTTGTATTTGGAGGAAGTGGGAGGAGTCGAACTCGAAGTTATTGAGGGTAAGGACCAGCTCCGCTAGGCGGAGGAGAGTGTCAGTGGCTGGGTATGGGTTGCTTCTCTGGTCGAGGAAGAACCGGAGGGCTGTGAGACCATCGTGGTGGGGGATGGAGGTGTATAGTGATTGGACGTCCATGGTGAAGATGAGGGGGTGAGGGCCTAGAGAATTGAATGCGCGGAGACGACGGAGAGTGTCTGAGGTGTCTTGGACATAGGTAGGGAGGGATTTAACCAAGGGTGATAGGATGGAGTCAAGGTATTTGGAAATGAGTTCGGTGGGGCACGAACAGGCGGAGACAATGGGTCTTCCGGGACAATCTGGTTTGTGGATTTTAGGGAGAAGGTAAAATCGGGCTGTGCGGGGCTGGGGAACGATGAGGTTGGAGGCTCGGTCGGGTAGGGCATTGGAGTGGATGAAGTTGGTGATGGTGCTGGAGATGGTGGCCTGGTGCTCGTCAGTGGGGTCATGGTCCAGGGGTAAGTAGGAGGAGGTGTCCGATAGTTGGCGCGTGGCCTCAGCTTTGTAGAGATCGGCGCGCCAGACTACCACGGCACCTCCCTTGTCAGCGGGTTTGATAACCAAATCTGGGTTGTTGCGGAGTGAGTCGATGGCAGAGCGTTCCTGTGGTGAGAGATTGGAGTGAGACAGGGGAGTGGAGAAGTTGAGGCGGTTGATGTCGCGACGGCAGTTATTGATAAAAAGTTCTAAAGCCGGAAATTGGCCACGAGGGGGGTTCCACGAGGAGGGGGTGCGTTGGAGACGGGAAAAGGGGTCATCAGTGGGGGGCGAGGACTCCTTCCCATGGAAGTACGCTGTGAGGCGGAGGCGACGGTAGAAGCGCTCCAAGTCGTGGTGTGCGCGGAATTCATTGAGGTGGGGACGGAGGGGGACAAAGGTAAGACCTCTGTTGAGGACGGACCGTTCGGTGTTGGAGAGGGGGAGGTCGGGGGGGATGGTGAACACTCGACAGGGATGGGGGTTGGGTCCGGAGGAAGGCAGGTGGGGACGAGGCGGTGTGTGGTGGGGGGGGTGGTGGGGTGGTCAGGGGGTGGGGGGGTGAGAGGGCTGTGGTGTGGGTGGGGAAGAGCAGGGGCCACACAGTTAGAGGGGGGGGGGGGAGGAGACTTACAGTTAGAGGGGGTGGGGGGAGGAGACTCAGTCGAACTGCCACTGAGGTGAGCAAGGCTGGGTCGACTGGCACTAGGACCCAGTGGAGTCAAACCCAGGAGAGAGGGAGTGAGCAGCGTGAGGGCTTCAGGCCCAGTGGAGAGTCCAGGCTCCAGGTAAGGCGACGGCTGTTGGTTGTAGGTTTTGTATGTAGTTTGTTTGTTTATATTATTCTTATAACAAATGTAAAGCACTTTGGCCAACAAGAGTTGTTTTTAAAATGTGCTATAGAAATAAATAAATGTGTGACTTGACATCAGTGTTCTCCCTATCAAAGCGTGCGTAAAACGCATTGAGCTTGTCAGGGAGTGATGCTTCGCTGACATCTGAGCTGCCTCCTGATTTCGTTTGTAGGAGGAGGTGATTGCATTCAAGTCCTGTCACAGCTGCCGAACATCCGTCTCATCCAGCTTGGAGCAGAGGTCCCTTTTGGCCTTTTTGATGGCCTTATCAAGGTCGTATCTGGACTTCTTGTAGACCTCTGTGTCTCCAGACCTGAATGCCCGGGATCTGGTCTGCAGAAGAGTGCGGATCTCATGGTTCATCCAAGGCTTCTGGTTAGGAAACACTTGGAAGGTTTTTGTTGGGATGCAGTCCTCCACACATTTCTTTATTTTCGCTCTGGAGAAAAGGAATGGACACAAAATGTTGGAGTAACTCAGGGGACAGGACTGGGGTATGAATATTAATTTCTCTAACTTCAAGTAACCCCTGCATCCCCTCTCTCTCCATCCCTCCTTCCACCCTGGCCACACCAGCTTTTTGTTCTCACCTAACTACAGCTGACAATTACCTGTTTCCTTTATCATTGTGACTTTTTTGCTTGTCTTTCATTCATTTGTTCTATATCTCTCAACATTAGTATCTATATTTCTTGTTTCCCTTTCCTGTGACTTTCAGTCTGAAGAAGGCCCTCAATATGTTAAAATTGTACAAGGCATTGGTGAGACCAAATCTGGAGTATGGTGTACAATTTTGGTCGCCCAATTGTAGGAAGGATGTCAACAAAATAGAGAGAGTACAGAGGAGATTTACTAGAATGTTGCCTGGGTTTCAACAACTATGTTACAGAGATATAGGTTGAATAAGTTAGGTCTTTATTCTCTGGAGCGCAGAAGGTTGAGGGGGGACTTGATAGAGGTCTTTAAAATGATGAGAGGGATAGACAGAGTTGATGTGGACAAGCTTTTCCCTTTGAGAATAGGGAAGATTCAAACAAGAGGACATGACTTCAGAATTAAGGGACAGAAGTTTAGGGGTAATATGAGGGGGAACTTCTTTACTCAGAGAGTGGTGGCGGTGTGGAATGAGCTTCCAGTGGAAGTGGTGGAGGCAGGTTCATTGGTATCATTTAAAAATAAATTGGATAGGCATATGGATGAGAAGGGAATGGAGGGTTATGGTATGAGTGCAGGCAGGAGGGACTATGGGGAAAAAAAAATTGTTCGGCACGGACTTGTAGGGCCGAGATGGCCTGTTTTCGTGCTGTAATTGTTATATGGTTATATGGTTAACCAGAAACATCACCCGTCCTTCCAGGGATGCTGCCTGTTCCACTGTGTTACTCCAGCATTTTATGTCGATCTTCAGTGTAAACCAGCATCTGCAGTTCCTTCCCACACATTCAATCTGCAACAATCCAACATTAACCTAGTCTTTCTGAAGAAGGGTTTCGGCCCGAAACGTCGCCTATTTCCTTCGCTCCATAGATGCTGCTGCACCCGCTGAGTTTCTCCAGCAATTTTGTGTACCTTCGATCTTCCAGCATCTGCAGTTCCTTCTTGAACACATTAACCTAATCTTTATTGGTTAAAATTGGACCCAAGGCTCTGGCGCTGTGAGTGTGGCCCAAAATGTAGTGTGTCAGAAGTGGGATTCGAACCCACGCCTCCAGTCGGAGACCAGAACACCCGCTTGACTGCAGAAGGACTTTATTCCTTGAGTCTGGCGCCTTAGACCACTCGGCCATCCTGACATACACTGCATGAAAAATATCTGGTTTACTAATGAGGAGTGAAAGAATCAGAGGTATTTGTTGTCCTTGTACTTTGGCAGTTAAGGAAACATGTAACAAAAAAAGATATGCTGGTCTTTATATTAAAAAGTTTAGAGGTCAAAGGAGTGGACTGATGTTGCAACCGATCTATTCTTTGATCAAAGATAGACACAAAAAGCTGGAGTAACTCAGCGGGACAGGCAGCATCTCTGGAGAGAAGGAATGGGTGGCGTTTCGGGTTGAGTTTCTTCATCAGTCTGGTTAGGAATAAGGGAAAGGTGAGATTTAGATGATGGTGTAGAGAGATTAATAACAATGAATGAAAAATATGCATCATTAGGTGGGTGAAAACGAGAAGCTAGTGCGACGGGAGGGGGAGGGATGGATAGAGAGAGAGGGAATGCTGATTCTACCTGGTTAGAGAAATCCACATTGAAGCCACCTTCAGAGTAGTTTTGTGAAGAGGATTTATAGAGGCATACCTGAACTCCAAAGGTAATTTACCATGAGAATTTACTCAAAGTAGAGTCGTATTTCGTGGAACTTGAACTGTATTGGAGGGTATTGGCTATTGGGGGAGGTTGGGCAAACTTGGATTGTTTTCTCTGGAGCATCCGAGTTTGAGGTTAGACCTGAGAGAAGTATATTTAATTATGAGAGGCATAGATAGTGTAGACAGCCAGGACGTTTTTCCCTGTGTGGAAATTTCAAAGACATAGAAACATAGAAACATAGAAATTAGGTGCAGGAGTAGGCCATTCGGCCCTTCGAGCCTGCACCGCCATTCAATATGATCATGGCTGATCATCCAACTCAGTATCCCGTACCTGCCTTCTCTCCATACCCCCTGATCCCCTTAGCCACAAGGGCCACATCTAACTCCCTCTTAAATATAGCCAATGAACTGGCCTCAACTACCCTCTGTGGCAGAGAGTTCCAGAGATTCACCACTCTCTGTGTGAAAAAAGTTCTTCTCATCTCGGTTTTAAAGGATTTCCCCCTTATCCTTAAGCTGTGACCCCTTGTCCTGGACTTCCCCAACATCGGGAACAATCTTCCTGCATCTAGCCTGTCCAACCCCTTAAGAATTTTGTAAGTTTCTATAAGATCCCCTCTCAATCTTCTAAATTCTAGAGAGTATAAACCAAGTCTATCCAGTCTAGAGGGTATAAATTTATACTAGAGGGTATAGATTTAAGATGAGAGGGGTAAAAGTTTAACAGTGGTGTGCAGGGTGTGTTTTTTTCACAGAGGGCGGTGAGGTCTTGGAATGTGCTGCATAGGATGGTGGTGGATGGCAGATTTGATAGAGGCATTTCAGAAGCGTTTAGATAGGCACATGGATATGCAGGGAAGGGAGGCATATGGATCAAGTGTAGGTGGAGGAGATTAGTTTAACCTAGATTTATGTTTTGATTGAACAGTGTGGACCAAAGGGCCTGTTTCTGTGCTGTACTGTACACTGCTCTATGTTAAATGAGTTATGTGAGACAGTTTTTTTATGTGATGTACTTTTTGGAACATTTTATTACATTTAAAATAATTTTACAAGGATGTTGCCGGGACTCGAGGGTCTGAGCGATAGGGAGGAGGTTGGGCAGGCTGGGACTCTATTCCTTGGAGCGCAGGAGGATGAGGTGGATAAAATCTTATAGAGGTGGATAAAATCATGAGTGGAATAGATCGGGTAGACGCACAGATTCTCTTGCCCAGAGTAGGGAAAATAAGAACCACGTGTTTAAGGTGATGGGGGGAATGGTTTTATAGGAATCTGAGGGGTAGGTTTTTCACACATAGGATGGCGGGTGTGTGAAACGAGCTACCAGAGGATGTAGTTGAGGCAGGGACTATTCTAACATTTAAGAAACATTTATACAGGTACATGGATAGGACAGGTTTGGAGAGGTATGGGACAAATACAGATAGGTGGACCTAGTGTCGGTGGAACAGATTGGCTGGTGTGGGCAAGGTGGGCCAAAGGACCTGTGTCCATGCTGTAAGAATCATTGACTCTGTGACTATAATATTAATTTGCAAGAATACAATGATTTCTATAAAACAGAATGTTAATAATTAATTGAATTATTACATAAGTATATTATGCACTGAGAGGATAGAGTACTGTCTAGATTGTGCAAGAAAGAACTGCAGATGCTGGTTTAAATTGAAGGAAGACACAAAATGCTGAAGTAACTCAGCGGGTTAGGCAGCAACATCGCCCATTCCTTCTCTCCAGAGATGCTGCCTGACCTGCTGAGTTACTCCAGCATTTGGTGTCTACAGTCTAGATTGTGTTGCTGCCAATTTGTGCAGCTTCGGTGTTTTATTTTTTGAAGCAATCAGAACACTATTTTTCCAATGCAGAACTTAAATGAAGCAGCAGGTGTCAGCAACATTCTGGGAGAGCCCATAGTTCCCCTGACAATGACGTTAGGAGGAATTTGCTGCAGATGAGAGGACTGTTAAAAATATTTTACAAGGAGTTTTTCAAAAGGACGATTCAAAAGAAGGGTCTCGACTCGAAACGTCACACATTCCTTCTCTCCAGAGATGCTGCCTGTCCCGCTGAGTTACTCCAGCATCCTGTGTCTATCCGGTTTAAACCCGTGTAGATCAGTGCATGTTCCTTTAACATAGTGACCTCCCCACCACTAACCACTCCCCATCGTCTCCAGTATAATTGTAGTGTCCCCACCTCTAGCTCGCTCTCTAGCTCCAGTGATGACCACGGACAGCTATTGCATAGTGTGTATTAGTGAATGTAATAAACAGTTATAGTAAAAGACTCTGTGTAGAAACAAGTCATTTTACAACCAGCATCTGCAGTTCCTCCCTACAAGTAAAAATATTATGCGTTTGGATGAAAGGAACACAAATGCATCAACGTTATCGATGGGTGGGCTTTCACCAGAGCAGGAGAAGGGATTCTGGAGCTTCAGGCATATTCGACCATTTACTGCGAGTATGGGTGTTATTCCAGCTTGTGTCCATTTTACTACATGATCCCATCTCCTTGATCCCCTTGATATCCTTGTTCTTTCAGTGAACTCAGAGACTAAGCCACCACGTGGAAGACCATTACATAGCCAAGACGGAAGAAGAGTAACACAGCGGGGCAAAGTGTCACAAACGGACAAGCCACAAAGAGGGACCCAGCGTGGTGGGGGGGAGGGGGGGGGGGGGGGCATGAGAACAGAGAGGGATCCGGTGTGGAGGGGGGGGGGGGGGGGGGGGGGGGCGGTCGCCAAGATCAAAGAGGGGACACATTGGGGATATACACAAAACTCAGCGGGACAGGCAGCATCTCTGGAGAAAAGGAATAGGTGACGTTTCAGGTCGAGACCGTTCTTCAGATTGGGAGTCCAGAAAGGGAAACAGGAGAAATGGACGGTGATGTAGAGAGATGTAGAACAAATGAATGAAAGATATGCAAAAAAGTAACGATGATAAAGGCAACAGCCCATTGTTAGCTGTTGGGTAAGTGAAAACGGGTACAGACAATGAAACTCAACGAGATGTCTTTTTTTATTTTTTGTCTAGTTACATGTAGTGTTGGTGTTTTTTTAATACTGGTTTTAAATGTGTATATGTGGGGGCCGGGGGGGGGGGGGGGGGGGAACTGTTTAAAATCTCTTCCCTGTCTGGGAGACCCGCCCTTTTTCCTGTCGGGTCTCCGTTGTCGTTGGGGCCTAGCGCCGTGGAGCGGTCTCCAGCCTGAACGACCTGGAGGCTCCAGTCAAGGAGACTGCGGAGCTGCGGACTACTCACCATCGTGGGGCTGGCCGGCCTCGGAGCGTGGGGAGCGGTGGTGACTCGCTGCTGCGACTCGACTCCTGGGGCTCGGAGGCTCCAGCAACGCAGCCGCTGGTCCAGTGGGCTGGGACATCGGGAGCTCGCGGGTCCGGGGGGAGAGAGACCGCTTCCCGGAGCTCCCGCAACGCGACTTCTCCAGCCCGTGTCGCAGGGTTAGAATGACCCGGAGCGGGGATGTACATCGCCCGGCGCGGCTTCATGGCCGTGGGATTTAGCATCGCCCGCCTGGGGCTTGGACATCAGGAGAGAAATGGAAAACAGGGGAGAGAAAAGACTTTGCCTTCCATCACAGTGGGTTCACTGTGATGGATGTTTGTGTGAATTAAATTGTGTGTATGTCTGTAGGAAATTGTCTTTGTTTGTATGGCTGTGGAAACGGAATTTTGTTTGAGCCTCAAATGACAATAAATGGTATTGTATTGTATTGTATTGTATTGAAGTTGGTATGACTTGGTTGGGGGATGGATGGAGAGAGAGAGAGAGCATGGTTTACTTGAAGTTAGAGAAACCAATATACTGTACATACCACTGGGTTGTAAGCTACCCAAGTGAAATATGAGATGCTGTTTCTCCAATTTACGTTTGGAGACTGCATAGAACACTTAGTAACTTTGTCGGCCGGCGCCCTATATGTGGCGATTCTTTGCATATTTGGTGTGTGGTAGGCAAACCAAGAAATCTCACTGTGACGTGTCATATGGTAATACGGTATCAATCAATTAATCAAGATTCAAGAGATTCAAGAGAGTTTATTGTCATGTGTCCCAGATAGGACAATGAAATTCTTGTTTTGCTTCAGCACAACAGAATATTGTAGGCATAAATAAATACAGAACAAATCAATGTGTCCATATACCATTGAATATATATATATACATACACATAAATAAGCATATAAAGTGCAGTAGGCTAATTAAAGTTCAGAATTTGTATGGTTTGAGTTTAATTATGTAAAAGAATATGTGAGTTATGATTGTGTTTATAATTTGTTTGGTTGTTTTGTTGTTTGTCTTTTGCACAAAAGTCCGCGAGCATTGCCACTTTCATTTCACTGCACATCTCGTATGTGTATGTGGCAAATAAACTTGACTTGACTTGACTTGACTAATAGTCTGATGGCTGTGGGGAAGGAGCTATTCCTGAACCTGGTTTCAGACTCCTGTACCTTCTACCCTTGGTTTTAGATCAATCAACCCTTGGTTCTAGATTCTTCAGCCAGGGGGAAACATGCACCCTGTCAAGATTTTTAACACCTTTGCAAGTTTCAATGAGATAGAGCAAAACTCATGCAAGATAGAGACAAGGAACTGCAGATGCTGGAATCATGCGTAGAACACAAAGTGCTGGAGGAACTCAGCAAGTTAGGCAGCATCTCTGGAGGACGTGGATAGGTGATGTTTTGGGTAGGAACCCTTCCTGTCCCAAAACTCCTTCTATCCATGTCAGATTCAGATTCAGATTCAGATTCAGATTCAATTTTAATTGTCATTGTCAGTGTACAGTACAGAGACAACGAAATGCATTTAGCATCTCCCTTGAAGAGCGACATAGCAAACGATTTGAATAAAAAAAAAATAATAAGTGTCCGGGGGGGGGGGGGGGGTGGTGATTGGCAGTCACCGAGGTACGTTGTTTAGTAGAGTGACAGCCGCCGGAAAGAAGCTGTTCCTCGACCTGCTGGTTCGGCAACGGAGAGACCTGTAGCGCCTCCCGGATGGTAGGAGGGTAAACAGTCCATGGTTGGGGTGAGAGCAGTCCTTGGCGATGCTGAGCGCCCTTCGCAGACAGCGCTTGCTTTGGACAGACTCAATGGAGGGGAGCGTGGAACCGGTGATGCGTTGGGCAATTTTCACCACCCTCTGCAATGCCTTCCGGTCGGAGACAGAGCAGTTGCCATACCATACTGTGATGCAGTTGGTAAGGATGCTCTCGATGGTGCAGCGGTAGAAGTTCACCACGATCTGAGGAGACAGATGGACCTTCTTCAGTCTCCTCAGGTAGAAGAGACGCTGATGAGCCTTCTTGATCAGAGTAGAGGTATTGTGGGTCCAAGAGAGGTCATCGGAGATGTTGACTCCCAGGAACCTGAAGCTAGAAACACGTTCCACCTCCGTCCCGTTAATGTGGATGGGGGTGTGCGTGCCGCCTCTGGACTTCCTGAAGTCTACAATGAGCTCCTTGGTCTTCTTGGAGTTAAGGGCCGGGTTGTTGTCAGCGCACCATGCTGCTAAGTGCTGGACCTCCTCCCTGTAGGCCAGCTCATCGTTGTTGCTGATGAGGCCAATCACCGTTGTATCATCTGCATACTTGATGATGGTGTTAGTACCATGTACAGGTGTGCAGTCATAGGTGAAGAGGGAGTAGAGGAGGGAGCTCAGCACACAGCCCTGAGGAACTCCAGAGATTGTCCTTTTATCTCACACAATCATCTCTGCTCATCTCTGGACTTTGTCTGGTCATCTGACCATCAATCCCCCCCCCCATCCCTAACCTACATCCACCTATTTACGCTAGGCTTTGAAGTGCCCCCTCTCATCTAGCATTCCTCTCCCACCCCCAAACAGTCTGAAGAAGGATTCGGACCCGAAACGTTACCTATCCATTGACTTGGTTCCCACAGCCGTCTGTGCCAATAAAGTCTACAGATTGACTGCCGTCTGACTAAAGATTTTCTCCACGGACGACTGTGGAGGCCAAGTCAATGAGTATTTTTAAGGTGGAGATTGACAGATTCTTGATTAGTAAGGACGTCAGGAGTGGTTATGGAGAGAAGGCAGGAGAATGTGGATTGGGAGGGAAAGATAGATCAGCCATGATTGAATGGCGGAGTAGACTTGATGGGCCGAATGGCTTAATTCTGCTCCTAGAACTTGAGAACTTATGAACTATCCAAGTTCTCCAGAGATCTTGCCTGACCTGCTGGATTACTCCAACACTTTGTGTTGTTCTCTTTGTAAAACAGCATCTGCAGTTCCTTGTTGTAAATGAGTGATCAAACACACTAGTCTTTAATGAGAACACAGGGTTAAACACACATCAGCAGTCACTGTCTCCAGTCTGCTACTGTACTGCGCAGAAGGAGAAGGCGTTATTATAATTGGTAACTAAGGCGTGGTTAGTGGTATTGAGGTAGCTATATTATTGGTTGCATGCATAAACCATCTACATCCTTCCCCTTAGAAAACCAAGCATGGCACGGAACCATGGCAACAGAGTTAAACAAAATTAAACAAAATCGCCGTAACGAACAGGCGGCTTAACAACCCGACCCGAGCGTGTACGGACCATGCCTTCCCCTCCTTCACCGGAAAGAACAGAGGAATCAGCGGGAGCTGGAGACGGCGAGGCCGCAGAGGAGACCGAGAACGGTAGGGGGGACCGACATGCAGGAGGGGTTGAAACGCGGTCGGCACAGGGCGACCCACGTGGAGGAGATCGCAGCAGGCGAGTGGTCTGGGGCATGCAGGGGTCAGCAGCCGGGACGGTTGTCGGTGGCTGGAACAGCAGCGCGGAGCGTATGGACCCTCGGGCGGCGGTCTCGGCTCGTTCACGGCAAGCAGATGCTGACGGCTCCTGCGATAAATAGTTCCTTCAAAGTCAACCAGGTAGGAGCGGGGAGACTCAGCCACGCCAACCACTGTTGCGAGATGGGAATAGCCGCTGGCAGTCTGCAGCCGAACAACCTGTCCTGGCAGCAAAGGCTTAAGAGGTTTGCACGACCTGTCGTGGGACCGCCGTTGGATGACATGTCTTTCCTGTATGCGCCTCTGGACGGAGGCAGGCTCCAACACTTGAGGCAGCAGCTTGTGTTGAGCAATCGGGATCGGTGGCCTGGTTGTCCTGGACATCAGGCGCTGGGCAGGTGAACCCATGGTCGGGTCTCTGGAGATATTTCTGAGGTTCAGGAGGTCTAGGTAAAAATCGGAGTTTGTCAGGCGCGATTGCACTTCGGATGGCCCGCTCCGCAAGACCGTTGCTCTGTGGGTACTCCGGGCTACTGGTGAAATGGTGGAAGTTCCATTTGCTGGCGAATGCCTTGAACTCGTTGCTTGTGAACTGCCTGCCGTTGGCGGTCTGCAAACGGACCGGGGAGCCGAAAGTGGAGAAATGTCTCCGCAGCTTGCGGGTAACCATCTCGGACGTGAGGGAAGTAAGAAGGTCCACCTGGAACCAGTTCGAGTATGAGTCGGCCAGGACGAGATAATGCTTGCCGCACCATTCGAAGATGTCAGCGGCCAGCGAAGTCCAGGCCATGGCAGGTGCCGGTTGCTGTAAAAGTGGATGCCGTTGCTGGTGGGGCGCAAGGCTGTTGCAGGTAGAGCAGGACGAGATGCGGTCTCGGATGTACTTGGCAATGCCAGGCCAGTAGAATTAGAACTGAGCGTGGGCAATCGTCGCATCAGCTCCAGGGTGCCCACTGTGGGCCACGTTGAAGTACTGGTCGTACAGGGAGGAAGGGACCACGACCTTGTGGCCCTTAACTATGATGCCATCCTGGATCACCAGCTCGTCGCGGACCAGAAAGACGGGTTGAGCCTCAGCCGGTGCACATGCCGCGCTTGCTTGGCCAGCCACGTTTAATCATGGAAGAAAGTCGCTGCAGAGCGGGATCCGCAGCGGTGTGCTCGGCCAGGCACTGGAGCTGCTTTGTGGGGACAAAGTTAACGATGAGCACAAGTAGATCCTCTTGTTCGTAGGGGTGGCGGTCGCAGGAAGCCCGTGGGGCGCGAGAGAGAGTGTCGGCAACGTGCATCTCCGTGCCCTTCTTGTAGACCAGTTTAAAGTCAAAGCGCTGTAGCTGCACCATCATGCACTGCAGCCTGGCAGGAGCAACATGGATCGATTTGTTTAAATTGGTCACCAGCGGCTGGTGGTCGGTCTCGACCGTAAAACGGCTGCCAAAAAGGAAGTCCTTGAATTTGGAGCAGGCGAACACAACCGCGAGCAGCTCTTTCTCGATCTGCGTATACCGTTGTTTGGTGTCGGTCATGGTGCGGGGGGCGTACGAGACAGGATACAGCGATCCATCATCAGAGGACTGTAGGCAGGCCGCACCGAGCCCGAACCTGGAGGCGTCGCAGGTGACAGTGATCGGGCGCCGTAGGTCGAAAAACCTTAGTGTCGGGGTGCTGATCAACTTGGACTTCAGACAGTCGAACGCCTGCTGGTGTTGCGGGAACCAGGACCAAGCGGTGTCCTTTCTGGTCAGTTGCCGCAGGGACGAGCTCAGCTCGCTGAGATTGGGTATAAACTTCCCTAGGTAGTTCACCATACCCAGGAACCGTTGCAGACCGAGCACGTCGGTGGGAGCCGGCATCTCGGTGATTGCGGCAGCCTTCAATGTGTCGGGCTTTAGTCCGTCCGAAGTGAAGCCATGCCCGACGTACGTGACTTCCGAGACCCGGAACCTGCATTTTTTAGAGTTCAGCTTCAGGTTGATTTGCCGAGCCCGATCCAGGACGCGGCGGAGGTTCATGTCGTGCTCGGCAACGTCCTTTCCATAAACCAGGATGTCATCCACGATGATGGCGCACGGCAGGCTGGAGAACAACTGTTCCATCGCCCTCTGGAACACCTCGCTCGCGGAATTGATGCCGAATGGCATCCGCAGAAACTTAAATCTGCCAAACGGTGTCGAGCACGTCGTCAGGTCAGAGGAACCCTTGTCCAGTGGTATTTGCCAAAAGGAACTCTTCGCGTCGAGGACTGAGAAGACAGTGGCCTGTCCGACTTGGGCTGCAACGTCCTCCACGGTCCTCATGGGGTAGTGGGGGCGCCTGATTGCGAGGTTTAAATCCTTCGGGTTGATGCACACCCGTATTTCGTTTCTGTCCTTTTTCAGGGTGGCAACCATGGTGGAGACCCACTCGGTGGGCTCGCTGACCGCCTCCAGCACTCCCATGGCGACCATGTCGTTCAACATCGACTCGACTTTGTCTTTCATGGCGTGGGACACTCTATGCGGTGCGTGGACCACGGCCGCCACCTTCGGGTCAATGGCAATTCTGTAGGTGATGGGCAGCTTGCCCAGCTCATCGTTAAACAGGTCAGGGTATTCCGATATCGGATCCAGCGAAATCAGCACTTTGTGCCCCGTTCGGTCGAACGACACCAGTCCCAGGTCCTGGCATGCCTGGTTGCCCAACAGAGTCACACGGTCAGAGTTCACGACATAAAACGTAAGGGCCCGCGATGTTTTCTTCAGCACGCAATTGAAGGTGGCCTTTCCCATCAGTCTCAGCACCTAGCCCCCGTAAGCATGCAGTGGACCGGTCTGCAGTTAGGAGCTCATTGTTGCTAATCTTCTTGAATAGGCTTGTTGACATTACGTTGACCTTGGCACCCGTGTCGAGCTTAGCATGGAAACTGCAATTGTTGACAGTAACCAGGACAGTCGGACCGGGTAGTCGGCCAGGTGCGTGGAGGAGTGAGAACACACTCGCCTCCCCTTGAGAATTAATTGGATCAGAATCGTGGGGCGTGTCTAGCGAGGACTGGGAATCACACTGGTTATCAATTTGCATCAGCATGTTTAAGATAGGTCTATAAGCCTGTGGGACTTTCCCACGGGAGCGGCAAGCTGCAGAGAAATTATTCAACTTCTTACAAAAGTTGCAGGATTTGCCGTAAGCTGGGCACGGCGACTGCTTTTGATGCATGTAGTTGCAATTGGGGCACTTACTGGGGGGCACCCCGCCGGGACCGTAGCTGGCCCGTGGCACAAATTTCATGTTATCCATCCGAGGACGCGGTCTGTTAAACCCGGTCAGATTGATCGATTTCGTGTCCGACCCCCGCTGACCGACATGTGGGTCAATGACTTCAGCCATTCTGCAGGCGTGCACGGCTTCGCTCACAGTCAGATCTGGTCTCCTGAGGAGCTCCGATCTTAACCTCTGATCGAGCATCCCCGTAACTAAAATGTCTCTGGTAAGCTGGTCTGTCATTGCACCGAAATGGCACCTTTGGGCTAGGTATCGCAGGTCAGCAATGAAACATTCAACAGGTTCCACCGGCAGCTGCTTTCTAATGAAAAAACGAGCCCTCTCTAAAATACGGTTCGAGGGCAGGTCGCAAATCGACTTGTGGATGGAGAGGAGACCGGCTGATGTGGATCTGAGGGACCGTGAGAGTTGGTAGAGGGAGAGGAGGTCAGTGAGATATGGGGGGGGCCAGATGGTGGAGGGCTTTGCAGGTGAGGATCAGGATTTTGTTCTATGTTCTTACTGTTTTAAATTGTATTTTTATTAGGAGCAATGTTTTTGTGGAAAGCACCTTGGGTTGCATTCAATTGGATGAAAAGTGCTATACAAATAAAATTATTATTATTATTATTATTATTATTATTATTGTTATTATTATTATTATTATTATTATTATTATTATTATTATTATTATTTATTATCCATATACGCCTAGTGACCTAATGTTCACATGAGCACAACATAAACCCAGGATGGACACATAATTAAATACATTGGAAAATGTACCAGAACGCAATAGAATGGATAAGCCTGGATAGATTGGATGTGGAGTGGATGTTTCCACTAGTGGAAGAGTCTAGGACCAGAGGTCATAGCCTCAGAATAAAATGACGTACCTTTGGGAAGGAGATGAGAGTGGTGAATCTGTGGAATTAATTGCCACACACGGTTGTGGAGGCCAAGTCAATAGATAATTTTAAGGCAGAGATTGACAGCTTCATGATTAGTATGGGTGTCAGGGGTTATGTGGCGAAGGCAGGAGAATGGGGTTGGGAGGGAAAGATAGATCAGCCATGATTGAATGGCGGAGTAAACTTGATGGGCCGAATGGCCTAATTCTGCTCCTGTCATTGATGAATGTATGAATCAAAAACACAACAAATAGAAATGGAAATGCAATGAAAGATTCAGTTACATGGATCAACTCTGAAAGTTGAACAAAAGTGGGAATAAAAGAAGTTTTTAGGCAGCAGAAGTTAAATGTCAATGGACTGAACATTAAAAAAAAAGTGGATGTAACATAACGCATATCATTGCTCAATGTTGCAATAAAACTATGCAATTAAAATTGCAAAGATCTAATTGCATAAAACTAAAGATAGACACAAAATGCTGTACTAACTCAGCGGGTCAGGCAGCATCTCTCGAGAGATGGAATAGGTGACGTTTCAGGTCAGGGATCTTCTTCAGACTCAAAAGCTTGGGCAGCTGCTCAAAATAGCTCAATAGCTGCTCAAACCTGCTCAAGATGTATGGCAGATGAAGTTTAATGCAGATAAATGTGAGGTTATCCACTTTGGTAGCAAAAACAGGAAGGCAGAATGCTATCTAAATGGCATCAAGTGGGGAAAAGGGGAAGTACAACGGGATCTTGGGGTCCTTGTACATCAGTCTATGAAAGTAAGCATGCAGGTACAGCAGGCAGTGAAGAAAGCGATTGGCATGTTGGGCTTAATTACAAGAGGAATTGAATAAAGGAGCAAAGAGGTCCTTCTGCAGATGTACAGGGCAATAGTGAGACCACACCTAGTATTGTGTGCAGTTTTGGTCCCCTAATTTGAGAAAGGACATTCTTGCTATTTTGGGAGTGCAGCGTAGGTTTACAAGGTTAATTCCCGGGATGGCAGGACTGTCATATGCTGAGAGAATGGAGCAGCTGGGCTTGTACACTCAGGAGTTTAGAAGGATGAGAGGGGATCTCATTGAAACATATAAGATTGTTAAGGGTTTGGACACGCTAGAGGCAGGAAACATGTTCCCGATGTTGGGGGAGTCCAGAACCAGGGGGCACAGTTTAGGAGTAAGCCATTTAGAACGGAGACGAGGAAGCACTTGTTCTCACAGAGTGGTGAGTCTGTGGAATTCTCTGCCTCAGAGGGCAGTGGAGGCAGGTTCTGTGGATGCTTTCAAGAGAGAGCTAGATAGGGCTCTTTAAAAATAGCAGAGTCAGGGCATATGGGGAGAAGGCAGGAAAGGGACACTGATTGGGGATGATCAGCCATTATCACATTGAATGGCGGTGCTGGCTCGAAGGGCCAAATGGCCTACTCCTGCACCTATTGTCTTTGTTTATTGTCGGTGGTCGATGAGAGCGCGGGGGAACTGACGTGGGGTGTTGAGCGGAAGAACAATGGAGGACCCAGCGTGCGGGAACCGCCGTGATGGAGGGAGAAGAACAATGGACAATGGAGGAACTGGCATGAGTGAAATGCTGTGGGAGAGAACAAAGGAGGAGCCACCGTGCTTTGTAACTTTGTCAGTGGCGTAGCTGGCCGCTATTTGTATACCTTGGGTATGCAAGCAAAGAATTTCAAGTATTCAATAAAGTATTCTATTCAATAAGTTGACAATAAAGTATTCCATTCCTTGTACCTTGTATTGTGGTCATTACTTCCGAAGAGTCCACCAGGGACTATACTGGAAGTTGGACAATTTTATACTGGACAATTTTTTACATTTACATTTAACTTTTATCAAGCCTATTAACCTACAAACCTGTAGGTCTTTGGAATGTGGGAGGAAACCAAAGATTTCGGAGAAAACCATGCAGTTCAGGGGGAGAATGTGCAAACTCCGTACAGACAGCACCCGTAGTCGGGATTGAACCTGGGTTCACTGCATTCACTGTATGGCAGCAACTCTACCGCTGCACCACTGTGACCATAAGAGCAAAATAATACAATAATCAGTATCAGTATTGGGGGTGTGTGAGAAAAGAGAGTGGCAAAGGGAAATGAGAAACTGTAGGAAAGATGTGCAACAAAAGAATCAGGGCTAAAAATAAAAGAATGCTCAAAAAGATAATGCCTGCAGGTTCATTTAAATCAGAGTTAGTTGAGCTAACAATGACATCGAGGCCTGTAGACCAGGAAGAAAGGAAACTGTAGAACAGGGCGCTAAATAAGGCAGTCAGGGTGGCACGATGGCGCAGTAGTTCGGCACGGTTGCACAGTAGTTCGGCACGATGGCATCGTTGTAGAGGGGATGACTCACTGCCGGAGAGGTGGAAAGAGGAGATGGATGTATAAATGTTCTAGGTATAGCACATGAAGAGAGATTCACATGAATTTGAATAAAAATCATCAGAGATGACTATAATGTGCTTTTTTTCCTACTGAATATTTTATTTTATCCAGAATAAATCAAATGAAGCAGTCTCTCCGACAAGAAACTGCAGAAGCTGGATCTTCAGCCAAAAACAGTTCTGAAGGAACTCAGCGAGTGAAATTGCAGGAGCGAAGGGGATTACAGAGAGTGGTGGACACAGCCTGGTCCATCACAGACTCTGACCTCCCCACCAACAAAGGGATCTATAGGAGGTACTGCCTCACAAAGACAGCCACAATCATCAAAGATGCACATCACCCTGGCCACGCTCTCATTTTGCTTCTACCATCGGGACGGTCATAAGGAATAGGAGTAGAATTAGGCAATTTGGCCCATCAAGTTTACTCCGCCATTCAATCATGGCCGATCCATTTCTCCCTCCAAACCCAATTCTTGCTTCTTCTCAAAATGAACAAACATATTTAGGAATCCAGTGCATGGTTCCTTGACGGTCAAGTCACATGTAGATAAGGTGGTCAAAAAGGCTTTTGGCACTTTGGCCTTCATCTGTCAGAGTATTGAGTATAGAAGTTGGGAGGTCATGTTGCAGTTGTATAAGACGATGGTGAGGCCGCATTTAGACTATTGTGTTCAGTTCTGGACACCGTGTTACAGGAAAGATATTGTCAAGCTTGCAAGGGTTTAGAAAAGATTTACGAGGATGTTGCCAGGACTAGATGGTTTGAGCTATAAGGAGAGGTTGAGTAGGCTGGGTCTCTATTCCATGGAGAGCAGGAGGATTTGGGGAGATCTAAAGAGGTGTATAAAATCATAAGAGGAATAGATCGGGTAGATGCACAGAGTCTCTTGCCCAGAGTAAGTGAATCGAGGACCAGAGGACATAGGTTTAAGGTGAGGGGGAAAAGATTTAATAAGAATCTGAAGGGTAACATTTTCACACAGAGTATGGTGGGTGTATGGAAAAAGCTGCCAGAGGAGTGCAGTGCAGTAAGGCTGGGACTATCCCATTGTTTAAGAAACAATTGGGATAGGACAAGTTTGGAGGTATATGGGCCAAACACAGACTGCTGGAGACACTCAGCGGGTGCAGCAGCATCTATGGAGCGAAGGAAATAGGTAAAGTTTCGGGCCAAAACCCTTCTTCAGACCGTTTCGAAACGTCGCCTATTTCCTTCGCTCCATAGATGCTGCTGCACCCGCTGAGTTTCTCCAGCATTTTTATGTACCTTCGACCTTCCAGCATCTGCAGTTCCTTCTTGAACACAGTCTGGTGGGACTAGTGTAGCTGGGACATGTTGGCAGGTGTGGGCAAGTAGGGCCGAAGGGCCTGTTCCCACACCATGTCACTCTATATTTATTGTGATAATAAAGATACATTTTATGCACGATTATTGAATGTTATAGTTTTTCCACCCACACCCCACACAAATGCAAGTTAGCTGTGAACATCAAAGATCCCCTCTATAATCTTTGGTGAACATAGAAACATAGACATTAGGTGCAGGAGTAGGCCATTCGGCCCTTCGAGCCTGCACCGCCATTCAATATGATCATGGCTGATCATCCAACTCAGTATCACGTACCTGCCTTCTCTCCATACCCTCTGATCCCTTTAGCCACAAGGGCCACATCTAACTCCCTCTTAAATATAGCCAATGAACTGGCCTCGACTACCCTCTGTGGCAGAGAGTTCCCCAGATTCACCACTCTCTGTGTGAAAAAAGTTCTTCTCATCTCGGTTTTAAAGGATTTCCCCCTTATCCTTAAGCTGTGACCCCTTGTCCTGGACTTCCCCAACATCGGGAGCAATCTTCCTGCACCTAGCCTGTCCAACCCCTTAATAATTTTGTAAGTTTCTATAAGATCCCCTCTCAATCTTCTAAATTCTAGCGAGTATAAACCAAGTCTATCCAGTCTTTCTTCATAAGACAGTCCTGACATCCCAGGAATCAGTCTGGTGAACCGTCTCTGCACTCCCTCTATGGCAATAATGTCCTTCCTCAGATTTGGATACCAAAACTGTACACAATACTTGCATTGCATTGCATTGTATATAGCATTGCATTGTTTTGTGCAGTGACCGACCGCGCACGTTTTCTTCTACTAAATTGTCCCCGTGTCATTTATTTATTTTTTAATCTCTCTCTCTCCCTTTCAGAGCCGCCGGGGGAATAGAATGGGAGGAGAGGGCCCTCCCGCACAGCCTGGACTGGACTGGGCTGGACCTTGAGGAAGGTGGAGCTCGAGGACTGAGCGCCCGCCCCGGATCAGCTTCGCCCCGGCCGGCCGGTCTGTCGCAAGCACCGGCTTGCGGATCCCGGGGAACCGGAGCGGGGCACGGGGCTAGCCTCTGGATCCGGAGCTGGGTGGTGGTGGTGCTCTTGCAGCCGTGGCGCAGGTATCTCTGCACTTTTTACCCTCGATTTCTCTCACCGGCCGTCTGCAGCGAGGTTTAAAAATCGACTTTGCAGTCCACCCCATTGATGGCGGTGGCAAGTGGAAAGCTGGGACTGAGGGGAGGGGGAGGTGGAGGGGAGGGGATGGAATCCCCTGCTGTTCTTTCTTGTGCGCCTCACACAGGCAGGCAGCTTTGCATGGTAATAATGGCGGACTCGGGCTCCACTGAGGGAACAAAAAAAAATCCGCGAGGTGTACTCCGGTCTCATCGAATGCAAAATCTTTAACGTGCAATCTTTTAAATAATAGTGGGATCCTTTTGTGCAACGATTTTCGTGCAACAAATGGCTCGTCCCCGGGACTGATTGCATGAAATGCATGTGTGTGTGTATACGTTTTTTTTTTTTGCATGGGCTTGGATAGTTTTTTTGTTTGGTGGGAGCTTTGCATTTATACCTGGGAGCTGCATTAAAATTAAAATCCCCAGCTGCTTGGATGGCCCGCCATTCATTTTGATTTTGAAAGCTTTTTTTCTGGGGAGGGGGGTAGTGCATTGCAAATGCATTTTTGAAAAAAATGCATCACAGAGTTTTTATTTTTATGTTTATTTTTTGTGTGTGGGATAGGAGGCGAGGCTACAGGACGTCTCGCCCAGGCAGGCGGAGGTGGAGAGAGAGGGGGGGAAAGAGAGAGAGAGGGTGAACTCGTGCTTTTGAGGGGGGGGGAGGAGGAGGGGGGGAGAGAGAGAGAAGGGGGGGGGGGGGGAGGGGGGTGGAGAGACATGTTTGCGCGCTCCGTTCCAGAGTGTGGAGAGAATCCGCTCCGGGATCGCGCGGCGGCCCGCGCGCTTTTTACCCGGAGCGTCTAGTTGTGCGCTCGGGCGGCTGCTGCATTCCAGCCTGCACCGCCAATGCGTCCAGCATGCTGCCCACCCTGCAGCAAACACCGATGCAATGCAAAACCTGCAACCATTGCAGCCGCGAGAGTTGCTTGCATTCCCTCAACAGTTGCTGCCTGACCCGCTGGCTTTTATATCGGGGCGCATTTTTGCCCGGGCGGCTGCTGCATTCCAGCCTGCACCGCCAATGCACCTAACATGCTGCCCACCCTGGAACAAACACCAATGTAATGCAGCCATTGCATCCACAAGAATTGCTTGCATTCTTCCCCCCGCCCCCCACCACTGTTGCTGCCTGATCCACTGGCTTTTATATCAGGGCGGTTTTACCCGGAGCGTCTTGTGAGCTTTGCCGCCAGCATGCTGCCCGCCCTGCAGCAAACACCAATGCAATACAAACCTTGCAGCCGCGAGAATTGCTTGCATTCCCTTCACAGATATTGCCTGACCCGCTGGGGTTTATATCAAGGCACTGCATTTACATTAAAAACCCAACCAGCTGGATGGTCGGTCTTTGCATCCACCGTTTTCATTTTAATCGTTCTGCTTTTTGGCCATTGCTTTGAAAAAAAATATTTTTTGCATATGAATTAATTGCACATACATCAATGAAAATATATATTTTAATGCATAACAGATTGTTCTGTTGAACGTTACAAAGCACTAACCTCAACTATGATCTGTGTACTGTCTGGTTGCATTAAGGTCTTGGGGCTATTTTGCATTTGTTATCTATTGAGTTGTTTATTATATATTATCCATTGATATTGTGTCTGCAGGTCTTGTTATGCTGCTACAAGTAAGAAAGTACATGTGATAATTGAACTCTGTTTGTATTTTGTTCAATTTTAAGCATCTGCAGTTCCCTGTCTCCTGATTTTCAATGCACTGCCTTGGACGTGCGCTTTTGGTTGTATATGGCTCTGCAGGTGCCATCTCATAGCTAATTCTTTATGTTGTAGGGTTAGGGAGCTGGTGGATATTCTAAAAGCATTGCAGCCAAAGCCTAAATGACATTGTAAAGCAGATGGGTTGGCAAGGGCAAGCTTCATTTTCTATCTATTTTGGAGGAAACTAATAGACTCCAGCATTTCTGTGGATTCGCATCTCTGTAAATCTTCTCTGCACCCTTTCCAACTTGACAGCATCTTTCCTAATAACATGGTGCCCAACGCTGAACACAATACTTCAAATGTGGCCTTACCATGGTCTAATATAACGGTTGTGCAGCAGTAGAGTTGCTGCCTTGCAGCGTCAGAGACTCGGGTTCGATCCTGACTACGGGTGCTGTCTGTACGGAGTTTGTACTTTCTCCCTGTGACCTGCGTGGGTTTTCCCCGGGTGCACCGGTTTCCCTCCCACACTCCAAAGACGTGGGGGTTCGGCAGGTTATTTGGCTTTGTTACATGGTAAATTCTCCCTCGTCTGTGTAGGATAAGATGTCCCTCGGGTTCCCATTTAATCTGTCTCCCCACCCCCTCCTCCTCCTCACCTTAAACCTATGTCCTCTGCTTACGTAGATACATAGACAACAGGTGCAGGAGTAGGCCATTTGGTCCTTTGAGCCAGCCATTGAATGTGATCATGGCTGATCATCCAAAACCAGTACCCTGTTCCTGCCTTCTCCCCATACCCCTTAATTCCGCTAGCCCTAAGAGCTCTATCTAACTCTCTTAAGCATCCAGTGAATCGGCCTCCAGTGCCTTCTGAGGCTGAGAATTTCACAAATTCACAACTCTGCGTGAAAAAGGTTTTCCTCATCTCAGTTCTAAATGGCCTACCCCTTATTCTTAAACTGTGGCCCCTGGTCTCCATTTCCCTGTGATGGTTTCCCCCTCTCATGATACTGTACACCTCTGCAAGATCAGGCCTCACTCTCCAGCACTCCAAGGAATGAAGTCCTAGCCTGCTCAACCTCTCCCTATAGCTAAGGCTCTCCTCATCCCCACTTCCACAATTCACTTTTGCCCTGAAAGACAGCAAGATATTCTTCATTTAGGATAGTCAATATCTTCAAATGTTGATTTTCTCTCCCAGTTGATCACGTTCTAAAACTGTTAACAGAGATCAGTGGAGTTAAGTTAAAATGCTTAGCAGTAAGTTTTGACAGAAATGCAGTTAATAATATGCTTTCATGCTGATTGACTTGAGTATTTATAATTTTTCTTTTAGATTTTGGACAGGTATGTGGGTAGGGTTTTACTCTTTTACTCAGAGAAGGGGAATCACGGAGATTTAAGGTGAGGGAGGAAAGATTTAATAGGAACCCGAGGGGAACTTTCTTTTACACAAAGTGGTAGGTATATGGAAGGCGCTGCCGGATGAGGTAGTTGAGGATGGTGCTATCACAGCATTTAAGACATATTTATACAGGTGCATAGATGGGACGGGTTTAGAGGGATTTGGGCCAAATGCAGGCAGGTGAAACTAGGGACATGTTGGTCAGTGTGGGTAAGTTGTGCCGAAGGGCCCGTTTCCATTCTGTATGGCTAATTTCAGCTTCTGTAGCGTTAAGTTTTGTATGCAGCTGGAGTGCCGCTTCAGAAAGGAGACTGGTATATTATTAATGTCATTCATTTTTTAATTTGAGAACCTGTTTGGGTGCCATATTTGCGTTTGTCAGCACTGTTCTCGCTGGAGTTTAGAAGAATGAGGGGGGACCTCTTTGAAACATACAGAACAGTAAAAGGCTCGGATAGAGTAGATGTGGAGAGGATGATTCCATTAGTGGGAGAGTCTAGAACTAGAGGTCATTAAAGGATGTTCTTTTAGCAAGGCGAGTAGGAGAAATTTCTTTAGTCGGAGGTTGGCGAATCTGTGGAATTCTTTGTCACAGAAGGCTGTGGAGGCCAAGCCAGTGGATATTTTTAAGGCAGAGATAGATTCTTGATTAGTTTGGGGGTCAGAGGTTGTGGGGAAATGGCAGGAAGATGGGGTTAGGAGGGAGCGATCGATCAGCCATGACTGAATGGCGGGGTAGACTTGATGGGCCGAATGGCCTAATTTTACTCATTCCTTATGACTTCCATCATCGCTGGTGCTGAACCGTGGGGCTTTGATGTGGTTTACTAAGCATTCATGTGTTGATAAAGTCTGCGTACGTTCCCATGTATATGAACAACCCAGGAGAGGAAATCTCACGCAAATGCCGACTCTTATTTAATGCAACCTAAACACTTTGAGTTTGCTTTCAGTCTGAAGAAGGGTTTCGGCCCGAAACGTTGCCTATTTCCTTCGCTCCATAGATGCTGCTGCACCCGCTGAGTTTCTCCAGCATTTTTGTCTACCTTCGATTTTTCAGCATCTGCAGTTTCTTCTTAAACACAATTGCTTTTAGTTTAGTTTAATTTTGACATACTGGACCTGTAAGCAGGTCCTGCAGCCCACCCATCAGCTATCCGCGCATACTGGCGCTACTCTACAAACTAGAGACAATTTACAATTTTTACCAAGTTAATTAGCTTACAAACCAGTACATCTTTGGAGTGTGGGAGGAAACCAGAGCACCTGGCAAAAACTCTTGCAAGTCACGGGGGGAACGTGCAAACTCCATACAGGCAGGATTGAACCCAGGAGTTTGTTTTACATGGCCTTTTTAAATATTTTGGCACCATTGCGATATCTCTGTGTGGTTGTAGAATGTTTTTCTGTTGTTTTTTATTTGGAGTAGGCTGATATCAGGAATAATTTTAGTCACACTCAATCAACATCAAGCTCTTTCAAAAGCATAACCCCGTTTCGCGGTAGCTTCCCTGAACAAATGTAATAATTTTTATGAGCCATCCCTTTGTCGGTCACAGCTTTCACACGCTTTCTCGTTGGGCGAATGCAGACGAACAGATGTGCAAAAAGCTGGTTTAAGCTTTCCCTGCCAGATGGTTTTAACACCCTCTGGGTCTGTTGTTGTCGAACAGCGGCGCTAACTAGAAACATAGATGATAGGTGCAGGAGTAGGCCATTCAGCCCTTTGAGCCAGCACTGCCATTCAATATGGTCACGGCTGATCATCCAAAATCAGTACCCCGTTCCTGCTTTTTCACCATATCCCTTGATTCCGTTAGCCCTAATCTGACACTCTCTTGGCTTCCACTGCCTTCTGTGGCAGGAAATTCCACAGATTCACAACCCGTGCCTGCCTTGACCCCATATCCCTTGATCTAGTCCCTAGTCCCTAGAGCTCTACCTAACTCTCTTAAATTCATCCAGTGAATTGGTCTCCACTGCCCTCTGTGGCGCAGTCACAACTCTCTGGGTGAAAACGTTTTTTTCTTATCTCAGTTTTAAATGACCTCCCCTTTATTCTTAGACTGTCCCCCCCCAATCCCGTAAGAATTTTATATGTTTCTATAAGGTGTCCTCTCATTCTTCTAAATTCCAGCGAATACAAGCCCAGTCTTTCCAATCTTTCCTCGTATGACAGTCCCGCCATTCCGGGGATTAACCTCGTGAACCTACGCCGCACTGCCTCAATGGCAAGGATGTTCTTCCTCAAATTAGGAGACCAAAACTGCACACAATACTCTAGATGTGGTCTCACCAGGGCCCTGCACAATGAGGTACAGCACTGCTCTCTGCAGGAATGTTACAACATTTTGAGATTTTAAAAATCAGGCCTGTAATTTATCCCATCAGATAAAGCATAAAAAACTTTTAATTTGACACCTAATTCACTTTCATATCTTCAGTATTAAAAAAAGGTATGGTCATTTTCATACTCGGAAATTAGCATCTTGTTCCCTATTGCTTTTCCATTGACTTAACACAAAAGCTGTGATCGAGGACAGTCAAAAGCCCATAACTTTCTTAAAAATTAAGAGAACTGAATGAAATTTTCAGTTATTGTAGATTGAAGCATTCTGAAACAAATATGAAACTTTCTTGGATGACCTGAAAGTAAAACATATAATTGGTTAGTTACCTAATTGTAGCTAATTACAAAATTGACCGTTGGTACGGAAATAGTAATAAACACCCAGACTGCCTTGAAAATTAAAAAAATGTGACGGGTAAAGAAATTACAATTTCTAGCAAAAGATCAAGTCTTTATGGAGAAGATCAGCTGCTGGCTGGTACATTGGCATATCATAATCAGTAGCATCATACTCCTCAGATTGCAACCAAAAAGCAACTCTGTATATTGTTTTGACATTATAAACTACAAGTTTTTGCTCTGCAAACCATGCCTTTCTCCCCACTACTTTCCCATTGATAATATCCTGTAGATCATCACATTTGGAGTAGTCCAAACTCGGATAATCTCTGCGATTGATGTTCAAATCGGCCTCTTTCAATTTCCCCCCTAGTTTTTTCCTTTGTTTCGTGTCCCGAGGAATCTCCTTGTCTTTCTGCCGCTTGATGATTTCTGCTCTCAATTCCTTCTGTGTTTTCTTCCGTCTGTTTCTCTGCATGCTCCCCCATGTCGCTGCCTTAGAGCACCTCCTCCCTACGTTGCTCCTCGAAATGATCAAGGTAGTTGACTGTTTTATTCTTGCAGGCCCGCATCCTGCATGACAAATAACGCATGATGGCATTGGGAGATTTCTGTTTCGATAAGCTAAACATCCCCATTATCTCCTCCGCATCAATGTTGTGTGATCTTGCTGATGCAGTCTCCTCCTTCAGTTTCTCAGTTACATCAAGTTCAAAGTATTAACTATACTGCCTTTCCAACACAGTGATGACAGCTTGAAGACAGCTCCTCATCTTTGAACTGAACTGTGGATGTACTGGTAGCTCCCGAAGTTTTGTCAACGTGGCATCAAGATGCACCTCCTCACTGAAGAAATCTTCCCTTGCCAATATCAATTCCTCTGGATCATCTGTGGCTTCCTTTAGAGCAGCAATCACCCCTTTAATCACTTTGATGCCATCAACATGGTTGATCTGATTCTGGCTTGAAGTGTAGAAAAGCTTCATCCAAGGCCTAGTCAGATATTTGCCAAGAAAGCCTAATATCTGAAGTTCTACTTTTGCTTCAGCCTGGGTTAAGTCATGGAGGATGGTGCTTCTCAACCCCCCACAGGATGTTCTGCTGTTCAGCAGGGCAGCAAAGTCATCATAATGTTCTATGAGCTTGCCATTAATATGGAAAAGTATATGTAATCTGTTGCCACGGTACTGTGGGAGGACACCTTGGGGGATGTTCCTTTCATCCAAAAATGCAACAAATCCTTTTGGGTCCCTTTTTCCATTCTTGTACCGAAGTTTGTTCATCTGCAGTATGACATTTACTGCTAGACAGTCTTTCCCAAACAAGAATTTTTCTCCAGATTGTTTCTGCATTTTGAGGGCTGAGCGAACTGATGTTGCGATGGAGTCGAGAGGATGCAAGTGTCAGCAGAGCTCATTCAAAGATTTACCCCACTCACTGATCACAATCCTAATAGCAGCATAATTAGCTGCACACCTGTCACTCAGTGTATAAAAATGTTGTCTATTATCTTTTGCCCGGTATCTTGGCAATCTGTGGCTTGCTCATTAAAATAAGTGTTACAATAACTTTTACACAATTGTCAACCGTATCGCAAATATGTTGCACACATAGTCCTCAGCAGTCCAACCAGCCAATTCATCGACTGCTGCAGAAAGACATTTATCTGTGGTGGTGAAGTGTACACTGTTAATATGGGTCTCTTCTTGGGAGGTTGCATCAAAACCCACAGTCAAATCCTTTGTTGCTAGGATCATCTCTGCTGTCTGCAACTTAGCAATAGCTTTGTGTCGTTTCTTTATACATTTGTCCTGTTTAGTGTAGAGATACAGCACGGAAACAGGCCCTTCGGCCCACTGAGTCGACCACTATCTCTGTGCACCAGCACTATCACCCTACGCACAATTTGTAATCGTTACCAAACCCAATTAACCTACAAATCTGTACGTCTTTGGGATGTGGGAGAAAACCCATGCAGGTCACGGGGAGCACGTACAGACAGCACCTGCAGTCGGGATCGAACCTGGGTCTCTGGCGCTGTGAGGCAGCAACTCTACCTCCACCGTGCCACTATTATGTATGGACATACCCAATCTTTCTATGAAGAACGAAGAACCTGATTGCTCTTGTAACGCTGCGAGTGAAAAATTCTGAGCAATGTCTTTTTGCTGCTGAATATAACAAATCTAACCCACAAAAATTAATTGTCAACCATAGCTGGCCTTAATTTGTGTGAAATAGCTTGCTGCTAAATACTTGCCTGCAGTTTTCACTCAACCTTCTCTCTGCATCAGGCAGCAGTTCTCAGCAAATCCAGCCTGATGTGGGATTTGTCCTCAGGGGCTCTATGTTTAGAAATGTAGGGTTCTGCTTTTACCAAAAATATTATGGGGAAGGCCGTGGTGGAAACTTGTTTTTCATTTGCATATCTGATTGAAGGATGTTCATACGTTTGCATCATCAGGACATATAATGTACTACAGCACAGGAACAGGCCCTTCGGCCCATGATGTTTGTGCCGAACATGATGCCAAGTTAAACTGTACTCGCCTGCCTGTACATGGTCCATATCCCTCTATTCCCTGCATTTCCATGTGCCTATCTAAATGCCGCTATGGTATCTACCTCCGCCACCACCCCAGGGACCTCCACTACTCAGAGTTATAGAGGGATACAGTGAGGAAACAGGCCTTTCGCCCCAACTTACCCACACCGGCCAACGTCTCACTAGTCCCACTTGTCTGCATTTGATCCATTTCCCTCCAAACCTGTCCTATCAAAGTTAAAAATTAAAGATGCCCCACTGCGGTTTATTTTGATCAGATTTTATTTTGCACTAAACGTTACTCACACTATTCTCTTTATCTTGTATCTGTGGACGGCTCGATTGTAATGGTGCATTGGCTGACTGATAAGCACGCTGCAAAAGCTTTTCACTCTACCTCAGTAATAAACTAAACTCAAAACTTGCATTGGAATTCAACTGCAGATGCTGGTTTATACTAAGGGGAGATACAAAATGCTGGAGTAACTCAGCAAGTTGGACTGAATGGGTGATGTTTCTTGTCGAGGCTCTTCTTCAGACTCGACTCGACACCATTTATTATCTAAATGGCATCAAGTTGGGAAAAGGGGAAGTACAATGGGATCTGGGGGTCCTTGTTCATCTGTCAATGAAAGTAAGCATGCGGGTACAGCAGGCACTGAAGAAAGCGAATGGCATGTTGGCCTTCATAACAATAGGAGTTGAGTATCGGAGCAAAGAGGTCCTTCTGTAGTTGTATTGGGCCAAAAGTCTCCAGAGGTTTCCGTTCGGGTTTCCTAAGTGGGACAGGGGCATTAGTGAGACCGCACCTGGAGTATTTGCAGTTTTGGTCCCCTAATTTGAGGAAGGACATTATTGCTTTTGAGGGAGTGCAGCGTAGGTGTACAAGGTTAAATCCCGGGATGGCGGGACTGTCATATGCTGAGAATGGAGCGGCTGGGCTTATACACTCTGGAGTTTAGAAGCATGAAAGGGGATCTTATTGAAAAATATAAGAATGTTAAGGGTTTGGATATGCTAGAGGCAGGAAACATGTTCCCGATGTTGGGGGAGTCCAGAACCAGCGGCCACAGTTTAAGAATAAGGGGTAACCCATTTAGAACGGAGACGAGGAAACACTTTTTCTCACAGAGTTGACAGTCTGTAGAATTCTCTGCTTCAGAGGGCGGTGGAGGCCGGATCTCTGGATACTTTCAAGGGAGAGCTAGATAGGGCTCTTAAAGATAGCAGAATCGGGGATATGGGGAGAAGGCAGGAACGGGATATTGATTGGGGATGATCAGTCATGATCAATTCAATTCAAGTGAATGGTGATGCTGGCTCGTAGGGCCGAATGGCCTACTCGTGCACCTATTGTCTATTGTCTAAAATGGTCTGAATAATCCATCTCTATTCTACAAAAGTCTAAGGAAACACTACTGTGTGAACACACTTGATTTGAACAAAGTGAGTTCCACTGCAAGAAAATCATCCCCCCCCCCCCCCCCCCATGTCAGTTGAAAAAAAAAAGCCCCCCACAATGAAATGCGATTGTCCCGCGGCCATTAAAGCTACTCTCGGGTGATGCAAGGTCACAGTAGAATGGCGATGTGGCTCGTAGGGTCGAATGGCCTTCCAAGTGGCCTAATGCCTATTGTCTAAAATGTTCTGAATAATTTCCATCTTATAATACAAAAGTCTAAGCAAACACACAACTGAAAATCCATCCACATGACAAGATACATTTCAAATTTCAATTGTAGAGTGACAATGCTTGAAAACAGGCCTTCGCCCCACTGAGTCTCTTCCATCCAATGAGCAGAAAATCATAATTCCATGTCACAACCAGTTGAAAATAAAAAAAAACCCCACAATGAAATGCACGGCTAATGGTTAATCTAGTCACTCTCATGAAAGCATACATCAATAGAGTAAGACGTGAATTTTTAGTCAGCCAGTTCCAAGAGGAATGCCCCCAAAAATACAATGTTCAAGGATGATTTCCTCCTTATAATCAAATGGTTTGCAGACACACAACTGAAAATCCATCCACATGACAAGATACATTTCAAATTTCAATTGTAGAGTGACAATGCTTGAAAACAGGCCCTTCGGCCCACTGAGTCTCTGCCATCCATTGAGCAGCCATTCCATAAGTTCATGTCACAAGAACAGAATTAGGCCATTTGGCCCATTGAGTCCACTCCACCACATCCTGCTGATCTGCCTTTCCCTCTCAACCCATGCTCCTGCCTTGTCACCATAACCTTTGATACCCTCACAAATCGAGAATTGGCCAGTCTTCGCTTGAAACAGAAAGCAAGTGGTAAATTGGGTAACATGTCTTATTTTTGGCTGTTTTGCAGTTGCACAACTGGTAGAAGTTCTGCTTTGCAACTCCATTGTCCGGGGGCTAATTTTGCCCTCCTGCTCTCTGCAGTTTGCCTGCTCTCCCCAAGGTGGCATAGGTTTCTTCTGGATATTCTGCCTGCCTCTCCACAATCCAAAGATGGTGGGTGGCTTAAATCATCCTTGAACATTGTATTTTTTTGGGGGAACTTTTTGAATAAAAGTTTTTTCATGAGCCCCTGACTCTATTGATGTATGCTTTCATGAGCGGGCGCAGAGGTAAGTTAGCCGTGCATTTCATGTGCACCAGAGACCCATTTTCAATTGGTTATTAATAATTGCGTGGAATATGATTTTCTTATTTGGAACTCACTTTGTTCAAACCAAGTGTGTTCGCACAGTAGGTTTCCTAAGACTTTTGTAGAATCCACAAAATGGAGAGTGCTAGTATGCGGGGATCGCTGGTCGGCGCGGACTAGGTGGGCCGATGGGCCTGTTTCCACGCTGTATCTCTAAACTAAACTAAATGCACACTGGCACACCTTTCCGTGCAAAGTGGTCATGTTGCTGTAACCAGATTACTCTATTATCAGAGTGCAGTAGACTTGAGTGCAACAATCAACCATGTTGAGGTTTGAGATGTGTACCTGTGAGCATTTATAAAGGAAGCTCAAAATTCCTAAATTCCATCAAATTAATAAATTCCATGCACCATCTTTAAGAGCCCTAACTAGCTCTCTCTTGAAAGTATCCAGAGAACCTGCCTCCACCGCCCTCTGAGGCAGAGAATTCCACAGACTCACAACTATCTGTGAGAAAAAGTGTTTCCTCGTCCCCGTTCTAAATGGCTTACTCCTTATTCTTAAACTGTGGCCCCTGGTTCTGGACTCCCCCAACATCGGGAACATGTTTCCTGCCTCTAGCGTGTCCAAACCCTTAACAATCTTATATGTTTCAATAAGATCCCATCTCACCCTTCTAAACTCCAGCGTGTACAAGCCCAGCTGCACCATTTTCTCAGCATATGACAGTCCCGCCATCCCGGGAATTATCCTTGTAAACCGACGCTGCACTGCCTCAATAAAAAGAATGTCCTTCCTCAAATTAGGGGACCAAAACTACGCACATTTTGTAACTACTTTTAGTTGCCGGGTCCAAGATGTGATTCCTGCTATATGTTGTTTCGCAAATTTTTTTACTCTGATCAGCTGCAGTTAACACGAGCAGTTTGATTTCTGTGTTGTATCTAGCTTGATTTCCATACTTCAGCTCGTATCCTGCCTCCAAAGTGCTTGGATCCATATCTGCTCTTGCACTGCCGTGTTGAAAGAGTGTCATGGAATCCAGATTTTTCTCATTTACTTTTTAAACACTCTCCAATAGTGTTTATTGAGAGCCTGGGAAGAACAGCGGGAAGTGTAACTGCACAATTCAATTGGGCTGAATAATCTGTCTCTGTAGATGGCACAGAATTCTGAGGGGACGCAAATGCATGAACTCACTTGGCTTAAAGTTCTAAAAGTTAACATTTTCTAACATGTTGTTCAATTTTGTGACAGTTGTTTCAAAGGACATTTTGCTCACCCATGTTCTTCCCTTCAAGTAGATCTTGGTCAATAGCTCTTGCCGCTCGAATCCATTCTCTTCCAACTCATCACCCACCAAAGAACCATTGATCAGTGTCAAAATAATCCAATTGATTAGTTTGATGAGCCAGGGCTAGAGGGTCTGATCTATAGCGAGAGGTTGAGCAGGCTGGGACTATATTCCTTGGAGTTCAGGAGGATGAGGGACGATCTTATAGAATCTCTTGCTCAGAGTAGGCGAATCGAGGACCAGAGGACACTGGTTCAAGGTGAAGGGGAAAAGGTTTAATCCGAATCTGAGGGGTAACTTTTTCACACAAAGTGTGGTGGGTGTATGAAACGAGTTGCCAGAGGAGGTTGTTGAGGTTAGGGCTATCCCAGCATTTAAGAAACAATAGGACAAGTACATGGCTAGAACAGGTTTGGAGGGATATGACCCAAACCCAGGCAGGTGGGACTAGTATAGCTGTGGCATGTTGGCCAGTGGACAAGTTGGGCTGAAGGGCCTGTTTCCACACTATCATTCTTTGACTACGAGTAGCCATTGTCTATTATGATAGACAAAAAATGCTGGGGAAACTCAGTGGATGAGGCAGCATCTATGGAGTGAAGGAATAGGTGACGTTTTGGGTTGAGACCCTTCAGACTCGAAACGTCACTTGTTCTCAATGTGGGGGGAGTCCAGAACCAGGGGCCACAGTTTAAGAATAAGGGGTAAGCCATTTAGAACGGAGATGAGGAAACACCTTTTAGAAACATAGAAACATAGAAATTAGGTGCAGGAGTATGCCATTCGGCCCTTCGAGCCTGCACCACCATTCAATATGATCATGGCTGATCATCCAACTGGATAGACTTGGTTTATCCCGTATCCTGCCTTACTCTCCAGGGGTTGGACCCCCTGATGTTCCCGATGTTAGTCCAGGACAAGGGCACAGCATCTAACTCCCTCTTGAGAAAACTTTTATTCACACAGAGAGTGGTGAATCTCTGGCTCTCAACTGAACCCTCTGTGGCAGTTAGAGTTGGCCCTTGAGATAAGGGGATCACTCAGGTTCATACTGAGTTGGATGATGAGTCTATTGAATGGCTCTGCCTCTCGAGGGCGGTGGAGGCCTAATTTCTATGTTTCTAATAAGGGATACTTTCAAGAGAGAGAAACACCTTTTAGAGTTGTGAGTCTGTGGAATTCTCTAAAGAGAGCGGAGGCAGGTTCTGGATACTTTCAAGAGAGAGTAGATAGGGCTCTTAAAATGGCGAAGTTGGGATATGGGAGGAACAGGGTACTGATTGTGGATGATCAGCCATGATCACATTGAATGGCGGTACTGGCTCGAAGGGCCGAATGGCCTCCTCCTGCACCTATTGTTTATTGTCTATTCATTCGCTCCATAGATGCTGCCTCGCCCGCTGAGTCTCTCCAGCATTTTTGTCTACCTTTGATTTTTCCAGCATCTGCAATTCTTTCTGTCTATTATGGGGACTCATCTAATTTCCTGAGCCCAGATGAAACCATGTCTTATTTGAATAAGACGTGCTATCCCTCTCTCCCCAAATCACTTGAGCGAATAGAAGCTATGTTTATGCAGTCTGTCCTTGATTTGCCTGTATAAACTGTGATAATCTACACTGTACCATCTCCAAGGACGGTATGTTTTCTTTTCTAGTATTTGTGCTCGAAACTGAGCACGCTATTCCAGATAGCAGAGGCTGCAATATCAATTGTGAATATTTTCACTATTCTGCAACATTTTTAATGATTATTTCTCTGCATGGATACTTTAATCCACATGGCCCTTCACCATTCCCATTCTTCCAGCATTTAGAAAACATTCAGATTTTTTTTTTCCCTCACAAATCCAAAGTAAATTCTCTTTAATTTTCCAACAAGGAACCTTATGTGCAGTAGTTCATGCGTGTTAGGAGCAGAATTGGGCCATTCAGCCCATCAAGTCCACTCTGCCATTCAATTGAGGCTGATCTATCTTACACTCTCGACCCCATTCTTCTGCCTTCTCCACTTAACCCCAGACACTCGTACTAATCACAAATCTACCTCACTACCGTAAAAATATCCATTGACTGCCTCCGCAGCCTTCTCAGGCAATGAATTCCGCAGATTCTGGCTAAAGAGATTCATCCTCATCTTCTTCCGAAAGGAACGTCTTTTAATTCTGAGACTATGACCTCTGATCCTAGACTCTCCCACTAGTGGAAACATCCTCCCTACATCCACTCTATCCAGGCCTTTCACTATTCAGTAAGTTTCAATGAGGTTCCCCCTCATCCTTAGAAACTCCAGCGAGTACAGGCCCAGTGCTGTCAGATGCTCATCATATGCTAACCCACTCGTTCCTGGATTATGCCCAATAACCTGTCTGTTCTCCTGTTCCTTAGCTACTTTGCTTTCTGTCATTGATATTAAATTCCCCCTTTGTTTATGCAAATTACATTTAATAATTGTGAAAACATGGGAATTTCAGGATGAATTTTGTTTTCTGGAGTATCCAATGGCATTCTCAGTTCTACTCTCCATTTCGCAGTTATCTGTGTCATAAGATGCAGGTCCATCACCGATGTTTGGCACCTTTAATCCGGACAAACCCCCCCCCTCCCCCTCCCCCCCCTCCCCCCCCCCCCCCCCCCTCCCCCCGGAAGTCTTCCCGAACGTGTGGTGCCTAGACTGGGCGAGGCAGCACCTCTGGAGGTCACGGGTAGCGATATATTGGGTTGGGATCCTTCTACATTTATTGTAGTCGGGGGGGGTGAGGGAGGAGGGGAGGGTGAAAGGTGGGATTGGGACAAAGCTTGGGAAGTGATAGATGGGTACAGGTGAGGGGACTTTGGCAGATGAGGGGACAAGAGCTGGGGTTGAAAAGGTGACAATAGGGTGTTCTTCCTCGTGTCCGGCCATCTTCTATATCACGTCTGTCCGGTCAGTCAGTGACGGCTGACGGTCGGTGTTTGCAGAATTGGCTACTTCAGTCAGTCACTGCGGTACAGTTTCTGTCGTCAGCATTGGCCGGGATGTGCCACGTTGAGGCTTCTGCTTGCATCCCACAATAGGGTGTAAGAGAAAGAGAGGGAAATTAATTTGGCTGTTTCACCTGATTTGTGAAGACTCCCACTCATGGGAAATAGATTACTATGCGTAGCAAGCAACTGCAGATGTGTATGAAAGAACTGCAGATGCTGGTTTAAATCAAAATGCTGGAGTAACTCAGCGGGTGAGGCAGCATCTCTGGGGAGAAGGAATGGGCAACGTTTCGGGTCGAGACCCTTTCTTCAGATTCGGTCCAAGGAAAGGTCTTGACCAGTAACGTCACCCATTCCTCCTCTCTGGAGATGTTGCCTGTCCCATTGAATTCCTCCAGCATTTTGTGTCTTTAACTGTGATTACTATCTATTTGTAACTGTCTTTGCAAAGAAATTTTTTTTTGTTTAATCATTTGTAACTCTCTGCATTTTCTCCCTCCCCCCCCAGTAGTCTGAGCACAATCTAACCATGGAAGCTGACAAGGTTGCAGAATCCACCAACTGCCTTGCTAATGAGAGTACCCAACATAGCACCAGCACCCGGTCTGCTTCTGTGGATATGGACATCTCGATTGATTCTTCGCAGCCCAGCGCAGAGAGGGCTCCGACTTCCACTGCTGACGAGGGGAGTGGTCTCAAGCCTCCCGCTACTAATGAACAAGTCACGGTAAAGCTGAACACGGATGGAGGCAATGAGGTGTGGATTAAACCCAAAAACTTCAGTGAAGGCAATGGTGAAAGGAGAGAGCTGGAGGCGTTTTATAACGACTCTCCTTCAGGGGACGGGCACACCGGCCCTTCGCTGTACCGACTGAACGATCCGTGTCGGGCGGACGATGAGGGCGGGGCGATAGATTACATGCTGCAGTCGGCGGAGCCTGCGCCCAGCAAAGGGGCAGCTGGCGCCAGAGAGGTCGCCGAGAACGACGGCGCCCCGGGTCCTCCCGAGAACCAAGCCGAGCGCGCGGACGTGGCGGTGGAGACGGACGCCCCGGAGTCGGCCCCGCAGACGGACAAGGTGGATGCGGGAACGGATTCGATCCCGGAGAGGGTGGATGATATGGCGGGGAATGGTCCACAGCAAGCGTCTGACGGTGCGGGGGGTTGCGGATCACTCCTGCCTCAGGGCAAAGATGGGGGTGACGTCTGCAACGTCGGCACCGAGGAACCCCCTCTGGCCACAAACATCACCCACAACAAGGTTGCCACACAAGACGAAGAGGTGGAAGGGAAATCAAAGGATGGAAAGGATAGTGAAACTTGTAAACCTCAGTCTTCCAGTGCAGGGTCTTCAGTGATTGAAGGTGAGCCACCATTATTTTGTAAACTGATATTCATGTTCATAAATGATGGGAGCAGAATTAGGCCATTCGGCCCATCCAGTCTACTCCCATCATTCATTCATGGCTGATCAATCTTTCCTCCTTTAAACCCATTCTCCTGCCTTCTCCCCGTAACTCCAGACACTAATCAATATTCACAGTTTAATGTTACAGGTCAGTGGTTAAAAATGTTACATGATTGTGCTTTCCCCCTCTGCCCCACCATCACTCCTCCAATTTCCCAAACCAAAGCTCAACAAAACTTTGTGCGTAGGAAGGTAGACACAAAAAGCTGGAGTAACTCAGCGGGACAGGCGGCATCACTGGAGAGAAGGAATCGGTGACGTTTCGGGTCGAGACCCTTCTTCAGACAGCTGCTGTAGGGTGAAACCGAGAAGCTAGTCCGACTTGGGTGGGGGAGGGAAAGAGAGGGGGAATGCCGGGGCTACCTGAAGTGAGAGAAATCAATATTCATGCCTCTGGGCTGTAAGTTGCCCAAGCGAAATGTGAGGTGCTGTTCCTCCAAATTGGATTTAGCGTCACTGACAATGGAGGAGACCTAGGACAGAAAGGACTGTGTGGGAATGGGGAGGAGAATTAAAGTGTTCAGCAACTGGTAGATCAGATAGGTTCAGGCGGGCTGAGCGGACATGCGAGTCTGAAGACGGAGTCCGACCCAAAACTTCACCTGTCCATATTCTCCAAAGCTTTGCTCAACTGATACTTGAACGTTCTGGAACATTCTGAGGTTGAGCGGCTGATACAAGTTCTTTACAGGTGCAGGAGGGTGTCGGGGTCTGATTAGCATTGAGTCTTTCTCCTCGTCTGAAGTCCGAGGGAAATATTTTTTGTTTAGCTGAGAGATACAGCGTGGAAACAGGCCCTTGGGCCCACCGAGTTCACGTTGACCAGCGATCACCCCGCTCGCTAACATTATCCTACACTCTAGGGACAATTTACAGTTAACCTGCAAACCCGCACATCTTTGGAGTGTGGGAGGAATCTGGAAAAAACCCACGAAGGTCACAATGAGAACATACAAATCCCGTACAGATAGCACCGTAGTCAGGATGGAACCCCGGTCTCTGTTGCTGTTGGGCAGTAACTCTACCACTGCTCCACTGTGCTGTCCTATTGTTCTCAGCAAAAAGTTAATAGATTATCCGATTAGCTGCTCTGACTACATGTATCTTTGCTTATTCACTTCCAGTCTTGAGAGATTTTCCTTGCACTGGTTTTTGGTAGTTGGGCATCTTTTAAAGAAGATGCTTTTAAAGAATGTGATTGCTTTTTTAAAATCTCACATCCATGTTTCTACATTTTTGTGCACTTCCATTATGCTGGTCTTTCTGAGATTTTGATCTTGTCTTGTGCAGATATTCCTCAAATCTAGGCAGAAACAAGAGACTGCAGATGCTGGTTTTCCAAGAAAAGTGGCAGAGTGCTGGAGTAAGTCAGCAGGTCAGGCAGCAGCTCTGGACGCGTGACGTTTCGAGCCGAAAAACTTCACCCGTCTTTCTCCAGAGATGCTGCCTGACCCGCTGAGTTATTCCAGCACCTTGCGTCATTCCTCACATCTCCCACCACTAGGTCTAGAAATGTTGGAAATTGTCATAGACATGACCAATTCTAATTCTATTTGCTGCAGAATGTGAAAGGATCGATCTTAATTTGTCAAGAAAAATACCAAAGTGTGACTTTGTTAGCAAAATAGCTTGTGGAAATACAATAAAGGTCTAATGTTGCATGCAAAGATATCATAATATCAAATAAATATAACATAATGTTGCATGGTAATATTGTCTAAAGAAGGGCCTCGACCCGAAACGTCACCCATTCCTTCTCTCCAGAGATTTTGTGTCTAATGCAAATATATCATATGAATGGGTGCTCATTTGAGCTTGGGTGGTTGAATTAACATCAGTTCTGAGAAGTTTGATGAAGTTAAAGGGGGTTGGTTAATTAAGATGGGAAAGTTGGCTTGATGCTTTTAAATTAAATGGACCTGTTGACTTCTTGAAGTCTCATCTTATCTGATACGCCATAGCAGATTTTTGCCATGGATTGTCGTGCAGAGGGTCCTTTAAGGTTGGCACCTAGGCTTGTTGTCTTGCAAAGGGCCTCCGATGGTGGGCACGTAGGCTTATGTAGGAGGAACGAGGCTATTTTTTTACAAAGAAAAGTCCCACATTGCTGGAGTGACTCAGCGGCTCAGGCAGCATCTCTGGAGAACATGGAGAAGGACTTGGACAGGTTGGAAGAGTGAATAAAGAACTGGCAGATGGAATACTGCGTTGTAAAGTCGTGCACTGGTAGTAGGAGTAAAAGCGGAGTCTATTTACGAAATGGGGAGATGATTCTGAAATCGGAGGTGCAAAGGGATTGGGGAGTGTTGGTATAGGATTCCCAAAAGGTTAATTTGCAAGTTGAGTCGGTAGTATGGTAGTCAAATGCAGTGCAAGAGAATGGGGTTGGCAGGGAAAGGTAGATCAGCCGCGATTGAATGGCTGAGCAGAGCTGCTGAGCCCAATGGCCTAATATTGATCCTAGAACATGCATGAATGTTGATAGGTGACACTTTGGGTCAGGATTCTGCTTCGCCAGTTATGTTATACTCACTCATGTCATTAATGGCTTTTAATAATTCTTTTTTTTTTTTTTAAACAAAAAAAAAAACAAACTTCAAAATTAGTTGACAGGAATTAACCTGTCGGTGGGACCCTTCTTCAGACTGTTATGCAATTTATTGAGTTTGTTATCTAGGCTTTGGGGAGCAAACTGTAAGGCCTGTCTTTCCTATGTTGGTGACCAAGGAAATGTACCAATGACTGTTGTTGCTGGTAGTTCAGTGACACAAAATGGCAGCCACTTTGTCACCATTTGGTATGAATGCGTGAAATAGTATTTTGATGTAGCAGTGAAGAAAGGGAAAGCAAAAGAGAATTGATTTTTAACAAAGATTGATCTATGATCTACTCAAATTGATTGAAATTGTCCAGAAATTTGTCCCAGGAATGGGTGGGTTAATATATGATGAGCGTTTGACGGCACTGGGCCTGTACTCGCTAGAGTTTAGAAGGATGAGGGGGTACCTCATTGAAACTTGCCGAATGGTGAAAGTTTTGGACCGAGTGGATGTGGAGAGGATGTTTCCACTAGTGGAAGAGTCTCAGAATAAAAGTTGCTATAGGAAGGAGACGAGGAGGAATTTCTTACGTGAGAGGTTGGTGAATGTGTGGAATTCATCGCCACAGACGGATGAAGGCCAAGTCTTTTCACACAGAGAGTGGTGAATCTCTGGAACTCTCTGCCACAGAGGGTAGTTGAGGCCAGTTCATTGGCTATATTTAAGAGGGAGTTAGATGTGGCCAAGGGGATCAGAGGGTATGGAGAGAAGGCAGGTACGGGATACTGAGTTGGATGATCAGCCATGATCATATTGAATGGCGGTGCAGGCTCGAAGGGCCGAATGGCCTACTCCTGCACCTAATTTCTATGTTTCTAAGTCAGTGGGTATTTTTAAGGCAGAGATAGATAGATTGTTGATGAGTATGGGTGTGGGGATTATGGGGAGCAGGCAGGAGAATGGAGTTGAGGGGCAGAGTTATATCAGCCATGATTGAATGGCGGAGTGGGCATGATGGGCCGAATGGCCTATTTCTCCTCCTATCCCCAATGAACATGAGAAGTATTTGCCAATATGAAATAACATGATAACTAGGGGGCAACTCTTTCATATTGCTACAAGCCGTGTTGCAGTTTTAACCAAAAGAATCCCGAATCTTGAAGGTGAGCCTCTGTTCATGATAATGGCGATTGTGTGTGGCCAAGAGGAACAGGTGGAGCGATACATTTGGATAGATTAGTTTGCCCTTATTCCCTGTTGCCGTGCAAACTGTCCTGCATTATTAATAATTCCAGTGGATGGTGCTATAACACGACTTGTGTCGAAAGGCAGCATTTCCTCAGCAACTTGCACTTCATTCCACTTCACCCTCCAGGGAAAGTGCCGCCGCAAAGGTCAGATCAACTCTTGCTTGGCGCAGCGGTGGAGTTGCTGCCTCACAGCACCGGAGACCCGGGTTCGATTCTGATCTTTGCCGCTGTCTATGTGGAGCTTGCACGTTCTCCGTGTGGCCACGTGGGTTTTCTCCGGGTGCTCTGGTTTCCATCTGCACTCCAAAGACGTGCAGGTTTGTAGGTCAATCAGCTTTTGTAAAATGTCCCGGGTGTGTGTAGGATAGTGCTAGTGTACGGGGTGATCCCTGGTCAGCGTGGGCTGTTTCCACGCTGAATCTCCAAAAGTAAAAAATAAACAATAAAGCTTCATGCAGGGTTGTAGTTTGTGTTTGGCCATTTGCTATTCTTCCTCTGTTGCCAATCCTCCACCTACATTTCCCCCACGGGCAACACTGTGGCCTTGCTGGTAGAGTTGCTGCCGCACAACACCAGAGACCCGGCTTCGATCTGGACTACTTGGAGCTTGTACGTTCTCCACATAACTGCGCGGGATTCCTCCCACGCCCCAAAAAGATGCGTGGGTTTGTAGATTAATTGCCCTCTGTGAAACTAATCCTAGTGTGTAGAGTGTGGATACTAAAGTGCAATAACATTGATCACCTGTTTACACCAGTTCTATGTTCAGCATGGACTCGATGGGCTGAAGGGCCTGTTTCCTTGTTGTATCTCTAAACTAAACTCCAACAAGAAATTCTACTCATAATAAGCCTCCAAAATTTTCTTATGGAGAAGTTGCAACCTGATGAAAAATGCATCCAATTTAGGGGTGAATAGTTTAGTTTAGTTTAGAGATACAGCATGGAAAGAGGCCCTTCGGCCTACCCAGTCCGCACCGACTAGTGATCACCCCGTACACATGAAGGTCAATTTACAATTATATCCAAGCCAATTAACATACAAACCTGTAAGTCTTTGGAGTGTGGGAGGAAACCGGAGCACCTGGAGAAAACCCATGTGGTAACGGGGAGAACATACAAGCTCCTCACAGACAGCACCCGTAGTCGGGATCGAACCTGGGTCTCTGGTGCTGAAACGCTGGTTCGCTGCGCCACCGTGCCGAATACATGTAAAGATTCATGCTCCCACTTGGTTTCTCTCGTTGTCTCTTTCTTCTCAGCATCCAAGTAGATCTTCCACTTTGAACGCAGCTTAGCAAAGAAGAGAGGAAAATATCTGTAGTTGGGATCTCCAGTGGCGTTATCATGAGCTAGTGTTTCTATAGTTAGTCAGCTGAGTGAACATCAATGGGAAACCATGTGGCCTCGTGCCTGTTTTGCCATTAGTGAGATCGTGTCTGATCTCTTACTTGAGTACTACTTTCCAGCACTCTAGCGTTGGCACGATGGCGCAGCGTAGTGTTGCTGTTTTACGGCGCCAGGGACCTGGGTTCGATCCTGACCTCGGAGGCTTGTCTGTACGGAGTTTATACGTTTTCCCCTGTGACCTGCGTGGGTTTTCTCTGAGATCTTCGGTTTCCTCCCACACTCCAAAGACGTACAGGTTTGTTGGTTAATTGGCTTGGTAGAAATGTAGAATTGTCCCTCGTGGGTAGGATAGTGTTAATGATTAGTTAGAGGATAGTTAATCTGTGGAACTGAGGGCTGTGGAAACAATAGACAATAGGTGCAGGAGTTGGCCACTTGGCCATTCGGCCTGCACCACCATTCAATGTGATCATGGCTGATCATCCCCAATCAGTACCCCGTTCCTGCCTTCTCCCCAAAAAGTGTTTCCTCGTCTCCGTTCTAATATATGATATTTTTTTATCTAACACTTTTTTAAATCAATCTGTGGCCGTGTGCGTTTTTCTCCGGGTGCTCCGGTTTCCTCCCGCCTTCCAAAGACGTGTGGGCTTGTAGGTTAATTGACTTCTGTAAATTGCCCCTAGTGCGTAGGATAGAACTATTGTACGGGTGATCGCTGGTCAGCACGGTCTCAGTGGGCCGAAGGGCCTGTTTCCACACTGTATCTAAACCAAACTAAAATCAACCTTGCTTTTGTAGTATTCGGGTGCAGATTTTGAAATGCAAAGCGTTGTTTAACTAGATATAATATCCTTGGCAACCATTACCAGGTTTGACGACCTCATTGTGAAGAGCTTCTGGAAGCTAAACTGGCCTGGTTTCTCCACACTGCTGGGAGTTATCTTTTAATTAACTTCCATTCCTTCTTTCCCCTCTCTCATCTAATTTCATTGAATTGAGTGATCTTGGGACTTGCGATGGATATCAGCTCACTGTGTTTTGAATCTGCTTGGCTTGCTGGCCTGTATTACTCAATGCCACATTATGTATCGTGTGAAGTGAAGCATGCACTTGCACAGACGATCAAAGTATGAAAGATCTTTAGACGCCATTACTGAAATGGCTCTCGCTACTCACCAGCAATTTGGAAGGGAGATGCTAGTTCAGGAATATTTTCTGATATATAATATTTATAGAGAAATATATTTATAAATAATGTTTAAGGAAGAACTGCAGATGCTGGAAAAACCGAAGGTACACAAAAATGCTGGAGAAACTCAGCGGGTGAGGCAGCATCTATGGAGCGAAGGAATAGGTGAAGTTTCGTCTCCGAACTAGTATCTTAGCTCCGCTATGGGATCTTTGGTGCGGAGACGGAAGCATTTCCAGAGATGGAAATGGGGCCAAAAATTACCCATGTATCTGCCCATGACCGTACTACGTCTTTTTCGTCGAGTGGGCTATCTTGCTCGCTATAGGATCTTTGGGCAGCACCTGTAATCTGGATCAAAACTGGATTTTTGGCGCTATATTGTCACGCCATTGTTATGCTGTTTTGGGATTGCCATCTTGGTTTGACGTAAAAGATGAATGCATAATTTTTTATTTTATTTTTTTGTTTTTAAAGTGGAAAAATCGTCTTTGTGCGAGACTGATGCTGGAAAGGAAGAAGCTGAGAAATCGGAGATAGACAAGGTATTTATGTTTTTCTATACTTCCCCTCATTGCGAAGTTAAAACCATTATCGACTATCATAACTAGTAATAATTCAGAAGATGCTGTGAATGTATTTTCCAGGAAACGAAGGAAAAAGTCCAGACGCCCTTGACTACGGAAAATTGTTCAACATCTAAGAAAACAAGTGGTAAGAAAGGCGGGTTGCCTCTTTAGTCATTGAGTGATACGGCGTGGAAACAGCCCCCTTTGGCCCAACTTGCCCACACCGACCAACTTGTGCCATCTGCACTAGTCCCATCTGCCGTCATTTGGCCCACATCCCTCTAAACATGTCCTATCCATGACCAGTACCTCTCTAGACATTCCTTAAATGGTGCGATATTACCTGCCTCTACTACCTCCTCTTGCAGTTCTTTCCATACACCCATCGCCCTTTGTGTGAAAAAGTTACCCCTCAGATACCTTTTAAATCTCCCCCCCTGCCTTAAACCTATGTTCTCTGGTCCTCGATTAAACCCATCTCCCCTGACCATGTTTTCTGTGTGTGTAGATAATAAAGCAAGCAAAGTATTTTTAGGGACTAACAAAACTGCACCTTCAAGAAATTTGTGGAAGATCGCCTAAACAGTGGAGGAAGAATTGAGAGTCTTAAAGCGAATCTCAAGGCTCGGTCATGACTATTGATCGAGCCGTTTATTTACTGACATGAAGATAAACGACTAGTGGGGTGACTTTGCAGAGTGGATGATGTATGGCGTACACAAGAAACTTGCTCCATAAGTTAACTATTGAGCTCGGGACCGTAAAACTGTAACGCCATGATAAACACGGATCATGGACTTGGCTTGGAAGGCCATTCAGAAGTTTCATGTTTAGTTTAGAAAGACAGCGTGGAAACGGGCCCTTCGGCCCATCTAGTCCGCTATGTTTCTATGACCAGCTCTCACGCATACACTAGTTCTATCCTATGTATCGGGGGCAATTTACAAAGGCCCTGACCCTACAAGCCTGCACGTGTTTTGGATGTGGGAGAAAGCCGGAGAAAACTCATGCGATCACACCTGCATGCAGCATTTGGATAAAAATTCCGTTTCTATGCTACAAGTTTGATATTCTTGCACGATTCCGCATGTGGTCCAGTGATAATTGAATGAGACTCTGTCCGACTGGACAGTGTTTAACTCCTCTATCAACATGGAGATATTGATAGTTTCTTGATGAGTGGGGGTCAAGCACAAGTGGAGGTTAGTGGGGAGAATGGAGTTGAGATGGATTGGTCATGATTGGCGGAGTAGACTCGACATGCGTTATGGGGAGAAGGCAGGAGATTGGAGTTGAGAGGGAAAGTTAGATCAGCCAGCCATGATTGAATGGCGGAGGAGACTTGATGGGAACCTATGGGCCGAATGGCCTAATTCTGCTCCTATAACAGATGAACATCATCAGCTTCTGTGTGTAATTGTTGACGTTCTGCGTTAATTTCCCGTGGCGTCTCAGAGAAGGTGCATAGGGAGTTTTGTGTTGCGGTTGGTGTTCCAGTTCCAGTTGTTCCGAGTATAATTGCAGGGATACTTGCAGGCAGTGGGCTGCAGAAACCTGTACTGTCAGAGTGGATTAGAATTTGAATTATTTGCAGGAATGGTAATGCAGGCTCCTTGTGTTTTGCGTGGGGGTTACTTGTGTGCCAAGCAGCACGTAATTCAAAACCGCATAAATTAGACATGTATGTGATTACCTCGTCAGCAGTAAATTTGGGCACGGGTATTCCAAAAACACCAGTGTGTAAATCAAGCATTGGTATTTATGGAGCTTGCACGTTATTTCAAAAATGCATAAATCAAACGAGTAAAAAGGAAGGTGGCTGTATTTATAAATGATACCAACCAGTCCCCAGAATGGGATCCCGTTATACTTGCATTGCTTGAAGAAGCATTAAAAGAAAATGTTTTTTGCCACAGTGTTCTAACTTTATTTTTAGGACAGGCAGCCAGAATCTTTTTCCCTGGGTAGTAATATCAAAGGCAGCGATAGTTAGATTCTTGATTAGTACGGGTGGCGGGGGTTATGGGGAGAAGGCAGGAGAATGGGGTTAGGAGGGAGAGATATTGCAGAGTAGATTTGGTGGGCTGAATGGCCTAATTCTGCTCCTGTCATAGAAAGTTAGAAAATAGGAGCAGGAGTAGGCCTTCGAGCCTGCACCGCCATTCAATATGACCATGGCTGATCATCGAACTCAGTATCCCGTACCTGCCTTCTATCCATACCCCCTAATCCCCTTAGTCACAAGGGCCACATCTAACTCATGTCACTTATGAGTAGAGGACACAGCTTTAAGGGTGAGAGGAGCAAAGTTTAAAAGAGATGTGAGGGGAATGTTTTTTTTTTTTACACAGAGGTTGGTGAGTGCCTGAAATGTTCTGCCAATGGTTGTGGCGGAGGCAGATTTGATGGTGCTATTTAAGTGTCTTAAAGAAGAGGGACATGCCTTGCATGCAGGCAGATGGGGGAAGATAAATCAGCCATGACAATGCTGCTATTCAGTCATGGCTGATCTATCTTCCCCTTGGCAAGATAGATCAGTCATAATTGAATGGCAGCATTGTCTTGACGGGCCGAATGGTATAATTCTGCTGCTATCATGTATGAGCATGAATTATGATTATGATCAGCACAGACACTGGGCTGATGGGCCTGTTTGTTCCATCTTTTACTCTTTGCTTTGCATTTTATTTCCAGGAAAGGATAGTTCCACCATGACGAATAATATTAAACGTGAAGAGGACTATGTTTCCCGCCGGCCAAGGCGTACCACCAGGTTGTCCTTCCAGGCAGCTCAGGCCCAGGCCCAGGCCCAAGCCGAGGCTCAGACTCCGGCAACTCGCCCTCAGAGGTCCTCGCGGTCCCTGGCAAAGGTGACGTGCGCCAACTGCAAAAAGCCCCTGCAGAAGGGCCAGACGGCGTACCAGAGAAAAGGAGCTCCGCAACTCTTCTGCTCCTCCTCTTGCCTCACCACCTACTCCCAGAGACCGTCGTCCATCAAGATCTGCACGTTCTGCAACAAGTGAGTCTTTCTTTTTGTCCACCCCCGCAAGAGCGTTGCGGACGCAGCCCAGACCATAGCACAAAATCAACCTCCCTTCCCACGGCTCCATTTACACCTCATGCTGCCAGCAGCATAGTCAAGGACGAGTTTCACTCCAGATCCTCCCGCCTTTCCCCTCTCCCATCGGGCAAGAGGCACAAAAGTGTGAAAACGCACACCTCCAGATTCAGGAGCAGTTTCTTCCCAGCTGTTATCAAGCAACTGAACCATCCCACCACAACTAGAGAGCAGTCCTGAACTTCTATTTACCTCATCGGGGAGTCTCGGGCTATCTTTGACCGGACTTTACCTTGCACTAAACGTTATTCCCTTAACAAGTATCTGTACACTGTAAATAGCTTGATTGTAATTGTGTATTGATTTCTGCTATCAATTGGTTGGTTAGCACGCAACAAAAACTTTTCCCTGTACAATGCGAAACTGAAACTTAATGATTATAGCCAAAGACGATTGCACGTGCAGCCAATGTTTAAAATCCATATAGACACTTGGGCTGGTACATGGATAGGAAAGGTTTAGAGGGATATATGGGCCATTTGCGGGCAGGTGGGACATACATAGCTCAGCTTGGAGATACAGTGTGGAAACGGGCCCTTCTGCCCACCGAGTCGGTGCTGACAAGTTGATCACCCGTACACTGGATCTATCCGAAACATTAGGAACAGTTTACAGAAGCAAAGTAACTTGTTAACATAAAAAAACTGTTTACGTGTTTCACTTTAAACAATGGATAAAAAATTGGTTGAATGAGGGAATTATGGATATTGGTTTGGGGCGGCAAAGTGGCGCAAGGATAAAGTTGCTGACTTACAGCACCGGAGTTTGATCCTGACCAGGGGTGCTGTCTGTACGGAGTTTGCACGTTCTCCCCGTGACTGTGTGGGTTTTCTCTGGTTTCTTCGCAAACCAAAGACGTGCGGGTTTGTAAGTTGATTGGCTAGGTAATTGATAATTGTAAATTGTCCCTAATGTGTGTAGGATAGTGTTAGTCTGCGGGGACTGTATCTCTCTAAACTAAAACTAAATTGTTATGGCATCTGTGTCTACTACCCCCACTAGCGGATCGTTCCATATTTCCACTGCTCTTTGTGTGGAAAAAGTTGCCTTTCAATGGTGATTTGCAGGATAGATTTATTTGGTCATAAGGAACAGGAGTAGAATTGGGCCATTCGGCCCATCAAGTCGACTCTACCATTCAATCATGGCTGGTCTGTCTCTCCCTCCTAACCCCATTCTCCTGCCTTCTCCTCATAACCTTTGACACCCGTACTAATCAAACTGGTGGGTCACTGTGTGGAGCCCTTGAACTGACCTGGGGCCGATAAGTTGAAATGTCGGCTGCAGTAGTTCATAGGAAAATCCCAAGTTCTTTGTTGACTGCATTGCTCTTTATAATTGCAGAGATATTTTGAACACAAAGGAATTGGTGGTGGCGCAGGCTGGGGCAAGCCAGGCTTTCCAGGAGTTCTGCAACGCTACCTGCCTGTCACTTTACGAGGCCAAGCTTCTTAAACCATCTGACGATGTGAGATGCAGCATCTGCAATAAAAAAGGAAAGGTGGGTTTAGAAATGACAGATTGATGGTGTGCTTTATCTTGCTATTCCTGATGCATGAGGTTGCAGACACGGGAGCACATTCTATTTTGTCTCTGGAATTAATTCCCTGCCGTATTCTCAAACGAAAGTGGGAAATTAATCTTCAGAAGGAAATGGTAATATTTACATTTGCACTTGATTTATGTTGGCAGATAAACGGATCCTTTTAAACAAATCATGTTTAAACAAATCAGGTTTGATCGTAATTACTGGTGCTGTCTGTTCTCCCTGTGACCTCGTGGGTTTTCACCGGGTTCCCCGGTTTCCTCCCACGTGCAGGTTTGTAGGTTAAGCGACTTCTGTAAATTGTCCCCAGTGGGTAGGATAGAACTAGTGTATGGGTGATTGTTGGGCAGCACGGACTCTGTGGGCTGAAGGGTCTGTTTCCACGCTGTCTCTCAACTAAAATTTGAGATGCTAACGGACATAATAGTAGGCTGCTTGAGAAAACGTTACTCTGCACCAAAGGTCTTTTTTTTTCTTCCCCCAATTCTTTCTTGTAAATCCTTAGATTACCGGCTGCTTAAGATTTTCTGTTTAGAGATACAGCATGGAAATTGGTTCATTGGTCCATTGAGTCTGGGCGAACCAGCGATCGCCCATACACGAGCACTATCCTACGCACTAGGGGACAGTTTACAGAAACCATTTAACCTACAAACCTGTTCGCCTCTGAAATGTTGGAGGGAACCGGTGCACCTGGAGAAAACCCACGCGGTCATAGGGGGAACATGCAAACTCCATACAGACAGCACCGTAGTCAAGTTCAAATCTGCGTCTCTGGCTCTGTGGGGAAGCAGCTGAATAGGTGCAGCCCTTCCTATTGGTATAAAGAGGGTGGAGGGTTATTCAGAATTTAAAAATATATATATATATATCAATCACTTCTCTCTTTTATCAATCAATCTCTTGAACTCCAATGTAAATATTGTTCTGGGCTAATAACTGAATGACTTGTGCAGCCTGCACTTCTAGTCTGTTTGAATGTGGGATGAAAGATTACTATGTAATAATATCCTGGCAAAGATTGTATTCTTTGTATTTTTCCTCTTTAAAACAATCTTCAATGAAAAAAAGACTTGACAACCAAGTCATTAAGTTACAGCCTGCATTGAAAACTTTGCTATTCAGAGCCATCAGTAGAAACTATATTTTCTATCTGTTTTCTACGCGTGTTAAACTGAGCTGGGATTAAAATTGCTTATTTACAATTAAAAAAAAAAAACTTTTCACTACCCTTTCCGCGAATTTTGATTTCCTTTTTCTTAAGCAAAATGCTGCTGCATTTGATTGTCTTCCTTGACACTACAAAGGGGAAGTACAACGGGATCCGGGGGTCCTTATTAAGGGTTTGGACACGCTAGAGGCAGGAAACATGTTACCGATGTTGGGGGAGTCCAGAACCAGGGGCCACAGTTTAAAGAATAAGGAGTAAGCCATTTAGAACGTAGACGATGAAACACGTTTTCTCACAGAGAGTTGCAAATCTGTGGAATTCTCTGCCTCAGAAGGCGGTGGAGGCCGGTTCTCTGGATACTTTCAAGAGGGAGCTAGATAGGGCTCTTAAAGATAGCGTAGTCAAGTGGATAGGGGGAGAAGGCAGGAACGGGGTACTGATTGTGGATGATCACATTGAATGGTGGTGCTGGCTCGAAGGACCAAATGGCCTACTCCTGCACCTATTGTCTATTGTATTGTGCAATAATCCACCCAATCCTGACATTCTGCATATTGTGCCCAAATTTTGGCATCTATGACCAGTCATAAATCGGGGTTGCACTTGATCTGTACCACAAACTGTGTGTTTTAATATCCTGTTTCCTGAAAGTATAATAGCGCTTATAATACTTATAAGACTAATAATCAGTCTGAAGGGTCTCGACCCGAAACGTCGCCCGTTCCTTTTCTCCAGAGATGCTGCCTGTCCCGCTGAGATACTCCAGCATTTTGTGTCTACCCAGTATAATTAATAAGATGTGCAGTAAATCAGTTTCCATGTAGCATGACGATATCTTAGTTGCACATATAAGCTGAATTTAACTTGGGACTCTTGAAGGATCTGAGATTTACGAGTCCTCATTAAATTCAGGTGAGGTACTGGAGGGTGGCAAATGTTGTGCCTCTATTCAAGAAGTACTGCGGGGGACAGGCTGGGAACTACAGGCCAATTAATTGATAGATAGATAGAAACATACACACTAGGTGCATGAGTAGCCCATTTAGCCCTTTGTGCCAGCACCACCATTCAATATGATCATGGCTGAACATCCAGAATCAATACCCTGTTCCTGCTTTCTCCCCATATCCCTTGATTCCGTTAGCCCAAAGAGCTAAATCTAACTCTCTCATCTAGATAAAAGAATAGACATGTACACACATACTAGTGTAGATGGGGTATGTTGGTTGGTGTGGGCATGTTGGGCTGAACGACCCGTTTCCACACTCTGACATCAGTTACTTAAATTTATTCCATCCAAGTTAATAAATTTAAATGTAACCATTTTGTTCTTCTGAGCTATGGATATTCAGTAGTGCAGAACATTTGGTCTATTATCCACGCAATGTTAACACTTGTTATCAAAGGCAAAATTGATTGGTGGCAAAGTGGTCCCAAATAAATTGGCAGAACTTATGCCCAAAGGCATGTGACGGGCAATGGCTCTTTCCCATTCCCTTACTGAACCAATATAGACAAGGTCAACATTTGAGAAGGGACCACTGTGAAAAGTAGCCAAGGAAAACTTTGCTTCCCAGAATTTTTAATTTAGATTATTATTATTATTATCAGGTGTACCAATGTACAGTGCAAAGCTTTTTGTTGCGTGCTGTCCAGTCCAGCAAAGACTATACATGTTTACAGCCAAGCCGCCCGCAGTGCAGGATAAAGCAGCTAATGGTCAGTGCAAGATAAAGTCCAATTAAAGATAGTTGCAAAGATCTCTGGTGGGGTAGATGGGAGGACGGGACCGCTCTCTAGTTGGTGATAGGATGGTTCAGTTGCCTGATAACAGCTGGGAAGAAACTGTACCTGAATCTGGAGGTGTGCGTTTTCAAACTTCTGTACCTCTTGCCCGATGGGAGATGGAGAGGAGGGGGGTGAGACTGGTCCTAGTTTATGCTGGTGGCCTTGGCGAGGCAGCGTGAAGTGCAGATGTAGTCGACAGAAGGGAGGTTGGTGTGCGTGCTGTAGTTGAGATATCCACCCTATTATGTTTCAGATTCGGATTGCATAAATTGCTATATTTAAGAGGGAGTTAGATGTGGCCCTTGTGGCTAAAGGAATCAGGGGGTATGGAGAGAAAGCAGGGGTGAGATACTGAGTTGGATGATCAGCCATGATCATATTGAATGGCGGTGCAGGCTCGAAGGGCCGAATGGCCTACTCCTGCACCTATTTTCTATGTTTCTAAAACTGTCTGCTGTTGCTTCTAGATTCTACATGAGGTCAGCAATGGGAACGTGGTCCATCGGTTGTGCAGCAACGCGTGCTTCAGCAAGTACAGAGCAAGTAACGGCCTGAAAACCAATTGCTGCGATAACTGTGGGGTCTATTTTTTTAACCGAGGATTTATGCTTCAATATTTGTATCACGAAGGGCAACAGCGGAGGTTCTGCAACACAGGCTGCTTGAACATGTTTAAAAAGGTAAACTTGTCCTCATTTCTCTCTTTCCCGCAGCCCTCTTTTCCCAAAAGGACCACTTACTGGCCTAATTTTCTCTGCACTCAAATATTTATTGTGAACTTGGGCTGGGCAGGCAACAGACTGCTCCCAGACTTCAGTGAAGTTCAAGGACAGACAGCAACATTTGCGCTTCATATCCAACCTTTTTCATAGTAACTTTTCAGGCGGTTACCTGCGGGGCGAATTCTGATTGAATTAAATTCCAGCTCTGTCTGTTTTCATGCCATTCGTTTTGTTTAGAGATACAGCCTGGAAACGGGCCCATCGGCCCACTGACCAACGATCCCTGCACACTAACACTATCTATCACACACACTCTAGGGACAATTTACATTTATATCAAACCAATTAACCTACAAACCTACCTGCACGTCTTTCGAGTGTGGGAGGAAACCGAAGATCTCGGAGAAAACCCACGCAGGGTTTCCAAGCAACTATTATTCGAAGCATCTGCTAGCATGGATGCAATGTTGAAATATTGACGTCAAAATGTGAACATTTTTTCTTGTTCAAAATACCCTGTTCCATCTTTTTTCCACGGTTGTGTTAACCACGATTTTTATACTTATGTGCTAACATGTTATGTACATATTTAACTTTTGGTTATTTGGGGCCTGATTTTTACTACAACCCCCCTCCATATTTTAAAGTGTTTCCCACTCCCTTATTGAACTAATATAGATGTTAGAAAATTGAAAATCTTATGCAAAAGTCAACATTTGAAAAGGGAGGAAAATTAAGATGTAGAGACAAGGAATTGCAGATGTTTACAAATGCAGATGTTGGCTCCAATGGATATTTTTGTGCTATTGTATAACAATCAAGTATTGATCTCTGCACCAATTTAATGTGTGACTATTCAAGTATTTGCGATATTTTTCTATCCTTTCACCACTTAGAAAAACACTAAAGTGCTTCCTTGTGCTTGGTGCAACACTTTGGGTAAGAATTTCGACATGATAGCAAACGTGGACACCAGCGGGAAGATGGACTTCTTTTGTTCTTTGTGTTGCATCACTTCGTACAAAGTGAAACAGTCTGGAACAATAGGTAGGATTTTTTTTTTTCACGTTCATCGTATGTTCTAAATGATGGCGTTAAATGAAATACAGGTCCACCGCTGATTCTCCGGCAACTGGTGGCCTGGCACCTCCTTTAATCGAGGCGAAATTGCAAGAGCTAATTTAAAAAATCCCCCCCTGGATGTCCTCCCGAAAATGTGGCGCCTAGGCCGGGTGAGGTGGCCGATCTCCACCTCATCGGGACTTCCGCGGCAGGTGGAATCCCACACGGTCTCAGGGTGGAGAAAACCCACGCGGTCACAGGGTGGATGTACCAACTCTGTGCAGAGAGCACCAGTAGTCAGGATCAAACCTGGGTCTCTCAACTCCACCGCTGCTCGACAGTGCCAGCCTTGTCTTTTAATTGAAGTGCAGGCTGGTAGTACCCCATTGTGATAACAGAACAGTAGTTTAGTTTAGATCAGTGGTTCCCAACGTGGGGCGTACGCCCCACAGGGGGGAAATTTGATTTTTAAGGGGGGCAATTGAGCGCGACTGAGGTCTGGGTCCAAATTTTCGATTTTTATTTTTTAGGATTTTCCATCAGGTAAACATATGTAGTTTATGTTTCAGATGTTATTTTGAGTAAATAATTTTTGGGGGGTAAAAAAGGTCTTTATTGTGTAGTTATTACAACCAAGGTATTGGCGTTTTAAGCTTCTTCAGCTGAAACGGAGTTCACTTTTTAAATGATAAGAATTATATATCACCACATGTGGGGGGGGGGGGGGCATCAGGATTTTAGAGGTGATTAGGTGGGGCATGGCCAAAAAAAGGTTGGGAACCACTGGTTTAGAGATACAGCGCGTAAACTGGCCCTTTGGCACCGACCATCAATCCCCACACACTAACACTATCCTACACACACTAGGGACAATTTACAATTATACTAAGCCAATTAGTAGTCTATGGAATTCTCTGCCACAGAGGGCGGTGGAGGCAGATTCTCCGGATACTTTCAGGAGAGAGCTAGATGGGGCACTTAAAGATAGCGGAGTCAGGGGATGATCAGTCATGATCATATTGAATGGCGGTGCAGGCTCGAAGGGCCCAATGGTTTATTCCTGCACCTATTTTCTATGTTTCTATGATATGAGGAGAAGGCAGGAACAGGGTACTGATTGGGGATGATCAGCCATGATCACATGCCATGAGGAAGCACAAGGAAGAATGGCGGTGCTGACTCGAAGGACCGAATGGCCTACTCCTGCACTTATTGTCTATTGTCTATTAGCCTGCAAAAATGTAAATTTTACTAAAGCCAATTGACTGACAAACCTGTGCAACTTTGGAGTGTGGTTTAAAACCTACGCAGGTCAGGGGGAGACCATGCAAACTCCGCACAGACAGCACCCGTAGTCAGGATCGAACCCGGGTCTCTGGCGCTGTAAGACAGCAACTCTGCCACACACCGCCCTTTTGATTTGGGGTAAATTGAACCTTTGAATGAGATGAGCAGGTATTGCTTTGCTCTGTCTGATGGTGACCAAATATATTGAACAGAGGTTTTATTGACAGGACCCAAGACCAAATGTAAATTTTGCAAAAAAAATCTATCGGATTCGCTTTATTATAACATGACTGATCGAGTTGTGCATCAGTTTTGCAGCCCAAACTGTTGGACTAATTTTCAGGTAAGCTTTTACTCCTTTTAAAAAAATATATATATATATTAGCATGATGTCTTTCGATTTATGGCAAAATCTATTATTTTTCCATTGCCGGTTAATTCTGAAAACTTATTCTTGCAGCAATCGAGTCCTGAAGGCAGCATCCAACTTAATTGTACCTATTGCCACAATATTTTTAGTGGCAAACCAGAAATCTTGGATTGGCAGGTAAGGCATTGAGAAGTTGATTACAGACTCCATGTATATACAGCATAGGGGAGACAGAGAGAATAATGTTGAAACATTTGGATAATAGTTTGTGTTTATTTTACGGTAGCAGTATTCTAACTAGCCAAGTTTCATTCCATCCAAATACTCATTGGTCTCGTTGCATTTTGATTCAAAATGTTGGAAGTTTGGACGAGTTGCCCTGTGATATTGTAAAGTGGGTTCTTGGGTGGGAAGGATCCTCCGAAGTTGGATATGGTATTATTGGCTTCCATGATGAGAGTTTGTGCGGCATGGTGGCACGGCAATAGAGTTGCTGCCTTACAGCGCCAGCGATCCGGGTACAATCCTGAGTACGGGCCCTGTCTGTACGGAGTTTGTACGTTCTCCCTGTGACTATGTGGGTTTTCTCCAGGTGCTCCGGTTTCCCCCAACACTCCAAATATTGTAGGTTAATTAGCTTCTGTAAAGTGTAAATTGTCCCTAGTGTGTTGGATAGCGTTAATGGTTGGGGTGATCGCTGGATCGGCTTGGATCGATGGGCCGAAGGGCCTGTTTCCACACTGTATCTCTAACATAAAGTCTAAAACGCACAAAGTGCTGGAGTAACCCAGCGGGTCAGGCAACATCTTTGGAGGACATGGATACATGATGTTTCAGGTCGGGACCCTTCTCCAGAATTTCCATTCTGTGTCTCTAACCTCCAAAGACAAGCCATCAAAATATTATGCAGGTGTTAAATAAGTTTTTAAAGCCAGCTTTATTGTTTGCAAACCCAATAGCATCCAGCATTTTCTTTTTATAATCTGGTAGCTCTGCATTGAGTTATTTCTCTCCATTTCATTTCACTGCATGTTAGTTCCTCAGCTCAGTGATCAATGCAAAATTGAAGTTCTATTTATTGTTGGCGACTTTGTAGAACATTTAGAAAAATAATTTAATTAAAAAAACTAACTTCACAAGTTTATATAAACATTGGGATGTTTTTCTTTTGGAGAAATTGTCAGAGTAGACTTGAGTAGAATGGCCTAATTCTTATATAACATATGGACTTATGAACGATATTTTAACTTTTGTTTTAGGGGAGCGTTCGACAATTTTGTTGCAAAGTATGCTGTGAAGACTACAAAAGACTACATGGTGTTGTTTCAGTCTGTGAATATTGCAAACAAGAGAAGATCCTGCACGAGAAGATTAAGTTTTCAGGAGTAGAAAAGAATTTCTGTAGTGAAGGTATGATCGCGAACTAATCGAGCAGATCCGTTGAAGATGAGGAATTGGTAGAATTTTATTGTATCTTGAGGGGATGAATCCTTCTAAAAGTATAATAATCATCCCCTCCTTTTAGTCTTGTGTCTGAAATCCCACTAAATCTTACTCCTGCCATCCATTGACAATGGGTTTTTAAAATTTCAAATCAATGCACAAGACTTTGAATACATCAATGCCTCGCTTTACAAATTCCCATATTATGAGGTAGACAAAAATGCTGGAGAAACTCAGCGGGTGCGGCAGCATCTATGGAGCGAAGGAAATAGGCAACGTTTCGGGCCGAAACCCTTCTTCAGACCCACTAGTTTCTCAGCATTTTTGTCCACCTTCGATTTTCCAGCATCTGCAGTTCCTTTTTGCCCATATTATGAGAATATGAGGATATTATGTGCTGAGGTGCATTGTAGAACTTTCTTCAGAGTGGTCCTGACCCAGAACTCCATCTGTCCACTTAACTCCATTGAAGTTACCTGATCTGCTGAGTTCCCCCGTTAGTTGGGTGTTAACATCTGGTTCCAGCGACGGCAATCTTTTGTCTCCGTAGAACTTTCTTCCCCTTATTTCATATCTCCAATGTAAAGTGTAAAGACTTTTTTTTAATTTGTAGAACAATTGTATTAGCAACCTTCACATCTTGGCTCTCCTCCATTTTGTCCCTGCCTTGTTCAATGCCTCCAATCTATAGTGTTCCACTATTTTCCTCTCTTTCTCTCTACTCAAGCCATCTGTTAGAACTACCCCTGTTTCCTTGAACTCTCCATTTCTCAACTCTTTAACCTTCCAGTGCCACTGGTCTCCATGCCAGAAAACATTGATAACGGCTCTTTCTGGCTGTTTTAGAAACTGTTGTCAGTGCATTGACCAAAAACGTGTTGCTCACAACTGGCTTTGCAGCTGCAACTTTTTCTTTGCTCAATGTCTTTAAAGCTCGGCATGATATCCCACCTCCTGAACCTTTGATTTCCTATCATTAATGTGGTCCAACTTTTGACCTGTTCCTGGAGCAGGTAGTTCTGCTTCCATAACATGAACCAGACGTGACGGAATTAGGGACCACTATCTGTATTACGTAGACCAATTGGTTAATGCACTACTTTGATCATTGGAACTAGAATAAAATTTGAGTTGCTTTGGAAATTGGGAAGCAGGGGAAAAAAAGCTGTGTTTGGAACCAAAACAGGGGGGGGGGGGGGGGGGGGGGGGGGGGGGTAGAGCTCTCCATGTGGATCCCTTCACACGTTTGAGTCTGAAGAAGACTCTCGATCCAAGGCATCATCTAGCCACATTCACCAGCGATGATTTGTTGGAAGGATCTGCAGATGCTGGTTTCCAGCGAAGATAGACACAATTTTAGGAGCACCTTAGCGGGACAGGTAGCAACTCTACAGAGAAGGTATGAGTGAAGAAAGATCTCGACCCGAAACATCGCCCAATCTTACTCTCCAAAGATGCTGCCTGACCCGCTGAGTTACTGCAGCACTTTTTTTTTTTCCCTTTTGTTCTAACTTTCTGAACTCTGTTTCTCACAAGAAAAATGTTTCTCCAATTGTGGCCAGTTTCATTCATTTATTTTGCTGTGTAATTGGAGGCATTCTGTTCAACCTCAAGATTCCCCCCCCCCCCCCCCCCCCCCGATTTGTCCCTTATGTTTCATTGACCACTAGGTTAGGCAGAGATAGACTCTTGATTAGTACAGGTGTCCGAGGTTATGGGGAGAAGGCAGGAAATGGGGTTAGGAGAGAGATCAGGAGTAGATTTGTTGGGCCGAATGGCCTAATTCTACTCCGGCAGAGCTGCCAAGTAGTACGGATTTTCCGTATTTTGTTCGGAAATGCAATAAGAATACAGATGTACAATTTTGCTTTATTAAATACGGATTTTTTTCAAATCGGCCCAACTACCTATTTCATCTTGCTGCTAAAAAATGCAAGGATATAAAAGGTCATATTGTAACTAAAAATTGTAGCAGATTAAATTTATTAGTATTTTACATTTCAAGATCTGGGTGATTATTTTTGTAAGCTTTGATCTGCCTGTCCCGCTACAGGTTTAAACAGCGCTGTCAGTTTAGCGCATGGGAATTTAAAGGAAGAGCTGTTGGTTACAGCTCTATGGGTTCTAAATATAACGCTACCGGCTGGAGCGCTATTGGCTTTACACATAGCGCTATGACCACAGCGTAGAAGACGTCTCAATTGGTAGCGGTTATGCATTCTTGTACTCTTATATGGGTATGACCGCATAAAAAATGAAAAACATTCAGCAAAATGGCACCGCGTAAAAATACTGATTTCCTCAGCAAAATACTGATTTTCAGGTACTAGAATATTGAAATGTTCTGACAAAACTTGGCAGCTCTGCTCCTGTCACTTATGACCTAATCTGTGATGCCATTGGGATCAGGTTTCTTAGTATCTACAAAAGTATCGTCGGAAACCGGTATAGCCGGGAATGAAAGAAAAATCATTGCTGGGTTCTCTCAATATTAGAAGTTCTATTTTCTTGACGTGCTTTAATTCTCACTCTCTCTCTCTCTCCGTGTGCATTGCCTGCAGGTTGTGTCCTTCTTTATAAGCAGGATTTCACCAAGAAGCTGGGCTTGTGCTGCATCACTTGTGCATACTGCTCCCAGACATGTCGGAGGGGAGTGACCAAAGAGCTGGATGGAAATACATGGGATTTCTGTGGGGAGGAATGTAAAAGCAAATACCTACTGTGGTACTTCAAGGTCAGTAGGAGGTTGCCTATCAAGTTTGGTTTACTGGCCCCTTGCAATCGCCATCACAATTTTGTTTTGTTTTTTGTTCCACTTCCGCTCCTGGGCGATAAGAAAGTTTTATACCTATAGATGAGAGCTTGTTTTTTTTTCCTGCCGGCCAGGTATAACTTCACACCATGATTTTGACTGTGGTTCGTCGATTTAGGTGTTAACTTTCTCGAGGTGCCGATATGCCATCCGCTGGAGGAATATAATTGTTTCTGTTTGAATGTGTAGATGGTAGAGGATAATATTTTATTGGCCATGTTCAAATATAGTTCCCAGATTATTTGCTCATACAGCACATCCTTGCCTTGAACTGTATGTTTATTGTGGCACCTCTATCTTTGGTGTAACTTCTGCCACACCAGGCTGTCGCTAACCACTGGAGCTAATCAGGTATGATGTTTGAGAACCGATTGAAGCCTGAATAGGGTTATCAAGCATGTTGTACTATTTAAAAAATAAAGTGTCACGGTGTTGAAATTAGATGTTTGCATTGTATTAATCTTGTGCACATGTAGTAAATGCAACCATTTTCATCTGTTTAAGCATTTGAATTTACTGCAGTCCTGTTTAGTGAGTGATCTAGAAAAAGCACGTGATTTTACAGATCAAAGTGTTGAGAGAGTTTCCCGTGGCTAACATGCAAGATTCTATCCTCCCAGCACCCAATTAGTTGAGTGTAAATAGAATTATTGAATGACATCTAATACTGCTGAGGGATATCTCTGGAATCAGCAGTTCTGAACTATGTTCAAAGTTCTTTAGTACGAAGGTTATTAGTAAACAATGTCTGTGGCAGTCTCTTAATATTAAAGAAAAAATTAGCATAGAAAATAAATTGAGCAGGGAAATAAAACCTTTTTTTAGTCTATAGTGGACAGATCTGTCTGACGATTGTGTGCAATTATTATTTAGATCAATTTTAACTTTTTTTTTTACAACAATTGGAATTATAACATTTTAAATGAAAGATGCTACAAAATTAGGGAGCTTGATTACTTTCTTAAGAGATGCAAGAAACATTGAGTTAGTTTTGGGTTGGGCAGATATTTTGTACAATATCTTAGAATAAAGGGGAAGCTATTTAAGACCGAGGTGAGAAAAAATGTTTTCACCCAGAGAGTTGTGAATTTGTGGAATTCCCTGCCACAGAGGGCAGTGGAGGCTAAGTCACTGGATGGATTTAAGACCGAGATAGATAGAGCTCTAGGGGCTAGTGGAGTCAAGGGATATGGGGAGAAGGCAGGCACGGGTTATTGATTGGGGACGATCAGCCATGATCACAATGAATGGCGGTGCTGGCTCAAAGGGCCGAATGACCTCCTCCTGCACCTATTGTCTATGTTTCTATGTTAATATGATTTAATGCAGAGAAATGTGAAGTGTTAAATATGCTTGGAAGAAATGTAGATTAGAAAGGAAAATTTCGAACAGCAGAGAGATTTGGGAATTAAAGGTATACAAATGTTTAAACAGGGTGAACATTTATTTTAGTTTTAGAAGTGCCAGATTGATTTTCTACATTGAGGAAAGTTTCAGAATCCTTGGATAGAAAAGAGGAATAATTACTATAAAGCTGAAGTATGGAATGGAATATATTATTGTCACATGTCACACACTTTTCACCCAGAGAGTGGTGAATCTGTGGAATTCTCTGCCACAGAAGGCAGTTGAGGCCAGTTCATTTTATATTTAAGAGGGAGTTAGATGTGGCCCTTGTGGCTAAAGGGATCAGGGGGTATGGAGAGAAGGCAGGTACAGGATACTGAGTTGGATGATCAGCCACGATCATATTGAATGGCGGTGCAGGCTCGAAGGGCCGAATGGCCTATTCCTGCACCTATTTTCTATGTGACAAGGCAGAGTGAGATTCTTTGCTTGTATACCCAAGGTATACAAATGAAAGTATGTATTGGGTACACATATTTAGTACTAGTAACTATGGTTTCAGTATCGTCGTCGTGGCGATCCCTTGAGGTCAAAGGTGATGGTCTATTGTTGTTATGGGCTCTTAGGTGGCTTATGAGTCCAATCCTGGCCTTGTCACTCACAGAACTCTAGGGAGGGGCTAAAGACATAGATGACTGCAAGTTTTGAAGGCCCTTGATAAAATCTGAAATGTTGATGATTTGGAGAAAGCAGTGGCACAAATGGAAGGTCAATGCTTTCAAATATAAAGAGGATTGAAAGGTGGAGCACTGCAAAAAAAAAAAAAAAAATTTCATGTGTGGATGGGAAGTTATTTATGGGCATGTGTGGAGGAATAATATCAAGAAAATACACTCGTGGACCAAAGGCCCAATGAATGAAGTGTCTCTGAGTTGCACAAACATTCCAATGATTGAGCAGGTAAGTTCCTTACCACCACGTCAATCGCCACCACTCCGTGAAGATGCACGCAGCCCGAGAAATAGTTCCGGAAGCTTCTTCTGTACCGGAACAACTCGGAAGATTTAAACCGAAGTAGGTAATGGTATTGATGATTTACCTCTGCACATTAGCCGTATGCATGTGTATGTCACATTAACAGCAGAAAGAAGAAAAGTATTTCTCGTTGTGCTCTGGTTGAACAAAATCTGTTCTTTTGCAATTTTACATGTCCCAATGTTAGCTGTCTTGGCAGTTTAAAAACAAATGTTTCTTCCAATGTTTCTCCACAGGCATGTTGTGAAGAGGATTATGCAGACCAGCGTAAAAAGAAGCACGGCTATTTTCTTGCAGATGTTGTATTTAGAATGTTGAATTTCACCGTGTTGTCATTCTGACTTGGAAACAAATCCTCTGTTTCTGCCCTTCCTCTCAAAGTTAATGGACCTGTGGAACAAACTCCCAACAAAAGCAGTTAATGGCGTCGACTAACTCCTTCAAAAACGAAACAAAAAAAAAAAAACAACCAAAACGGCTAGAATCTGATTTCTGGTTCTAGAGATAGGTACAGACAGAGATGGTCAAATGCTCCATGGAACACTGGCTTCTGTGCTCCTGAGATCATGGAATTTTCAACTGTGGTGAACAACTTGCCAGGTTTGACTAACTGCGGATAGAGTTTGTGGAGGCTTATGTATTTTGGGGTGGGGGGGGTGAAGAAACCTTGCAGAACTTTCCCTCAGGTCACTGAATATACATGGTAGAGCTCTTGCGAGGGCGTGTTGTACATGGTCATTGGAAGGAGCAGGCTTGTTGGACTGAATCTTCTCTCTCTCTCTCTCTCTACGCTTTGTGTTAAAACAGCTGCGACCTGCCTTTGTGTGCGAGCTTGTTTGTGTGGGTGCGGAAGGGGTGATTGCTGCCTAATTCTTCACTGTGTCCCTCAGGTAGCCAGATGCCATGCCTGCAAGCGTCAAGGCAAGCTTCTGGAAACGGTTCACTGGCGCGGGGAAATTAAACACTTCTGCAACCAGCATTGCCTCTTGCGCTTCTACAGTCAGCAAAACCAGCCCAATCTAGCGACGCAGAAGGGACCCGAAAGTCTGCTCAACAGTAAGTGGGGGAGAGAAAGCCGCATGTTGTAGGCAGTCGCCGTGACGTAGAAGTAGAGCAAGTCGCCAAATGGTGCTTCGCTAGACGCAGATTTAATAGTCGATAGCCATTTCGCGGCAACCATCGAGACGTGACTGCTTGACTATTCTTAGCTGTTGTTTGGGAGTTCCGCTCTTCGCTGAATATAGTTGCTGCCTGTGCACCTCTGTACACTTGTTCATTCTTCATGGAGGATCCTCCGTGATATGCAGCCTAGTTTCTCCAGCATTTTCACTAATCATAGTGGGTTGGAACAGGCACTTCGGCACAACTTGCCCACGCCATCCAACATGTCCCATCCATGTTATTCCCTCTTGCCTGCGTTTGGCCCATATCTCTCTAAACCCGTCTTATTCATGTACATGTCTGATTGCTTCTTAAATGTTGCCATAGTCCTTGCCTCGCCTACCTCCTCCGGCACTCGTTCCATGCACCCACCCTTTGCAAGAAAAACGTTACCCCTCCGATTCCTATAAAATCTTTCCCCCTTCATCTTCTTAGTCCTATACCCCCTGGTTCTTGATTTCCCCCACGCTGGGCAAGAGACTCTGTGCGTCCATCCGATCTATTCCTCTCATGATTTTATACTCCTCTACAAGATCACCCCTTATCTGTGCTCTAGAGAATAGCGTCCCAACCTGCTCAACCACTCCCTATAGCTCAGACCCTCTGGTCCTGGCACCTCCTTTGTACATCTTCTCTGTATCTTTTCCAACTATTGGGCACCAGATGAAAGCCAATCTTGAACTGAATAATATTGGAGGAAACTTGCGACTGAAGATGCATACGGGCGCTGATGCAGCCAATAATTTAATTTTCCTCTTCTCAAAAACTGCTGCAGCTCTGCTTTTACGATTATTACAGTCTTAATTACATTTCCCCCCCACCGTTTTCCCAAATGCACTCTTTATTAGTCTAGCTCGGAGATAGGTGTGAGAACAGGCCCTTAGACCCACAGAGTCCACACCGACCATTGATCACGTGTACTCCAGTTCTATCCCGCACACTTTGGGCAGTTTATCAAAGCCGATTGACCTAACAACAGACATGAGTTTGGAGTGTGGGAGGAAACTGGAGCACTTGGGCAAAACCCATGCGGCCACGGGGAGAACGTGCAAACTCCGTACAGACAGCACCCATAGTCGGAATCAAACCCGGGTCTCTGGCGCTGTCAGGAAGCAACTCTACTAGCTGGGAAAGGAAAACCTGGAAAATAGCCCGGCAGTCACGGAGAACGTGCAAACTCCACAGGAAGAGCGTACCATCCTATTCCAAAGAATGGTTAGCCTGGCCATCATTTGCTGATGCTCATTTTGATTCCCCACCTTCCTCTTCCAAAAACAAAACAAAAAAAAAACCACGCATATTTATTTATTTATTTAAAGTTATTTTATCTTTGGTTATGAAGAATTTTTGCTTCACTGCCCTTTTGGGTTAGTTAGGACATTCATGCACACGTGGACAGGAAATGGGAAGAGGAAGGGATCCAAGTCCTTTATTCTGAATGCTGAGAGATGCTTGAGTGGTTCAACAATGGCACTTAACCCATTCCTTCTGAGCATGAACCATGCGCTTGGCCTGTAACAATAGTGCTAGAATGATAATTGCCAGCTTGATAATTACGTTAAATAAACCCCCCCCCCCCCCCCCCCAGCACCCTCTCTAATCGTGGCATTGAAGGGCAGTACGGTGGCGCACTGGTAGAGTTGCTGCCTCACAGGGCCATAGACCTGGGATCGACCCTGACTACGGGTGCTGTCTGTACGGAGTTTGTACGTTTTCCCCGTGATGTGCGTGGGTTTTCTCCAGGTGCTATGGTTTCGTCCCACACTCCCAAGATGTACAGGTTTGTAGGTTAATTGGCTTTGGTAAAATTGTAAAAATAAATCGCTAAAAATCATAAAATTGTGGTGAGAGTGTGGGATACTGTTAGTGTGCGGGATCGCTGGTCGGCGCGGATACGGTGGGCCGAATGACCCGTTTCCATGCTGTGCCTCTAAAATAAAGTACATGTTTTTAATGAGAACCACAGAATGCCCATTTAAAATAAATTTGCGGCAAATAAAATCCAATCTGATCATAACCAATCCAGAAATGTGTGTTTGACAGCGCTGGTTGATGGCTAAGTGTAGGGTAGTACAGCAGGAGACTTTCCCAGCCTTCGGATAGTATCGTTGGATTTTGTTTTTGAAGTAATTTGGAGTCTGTGTTTGATGTTTAATCCCAACATGCATCCCACCTCTAACAGCGCTAGACTGTAGTATCTGCCTTGATTATATACTCGAAGCATGCAATCTTGTAGCTTGGGTGACAATAATACCAGTGAACCAAAATTGACTGAGTGCAGTCATAGTCAACCTGTGTAATTGCAAAACATAGTGCGAGTATCTATATGATTGTGATGATACGGATGATTCTTCTAGTGGAGGTATCAACAAATTTATTTGAAGCCAGCCAAGTTCTCACCCAGAATAGTTTTCTCCCACCCCCTCACATGCTTTGATGTTTGTTATTCTGCCAGTGATGCAGCAGTAGAGTTGCTGCTTCACAGCGCTAGAGGCGCCTGGGTTCGATCCTGAGTGGATGCTGTCTGTGGAATTTGCAGGTTCTCTCTGGTTGCGTGCGTTTTTTCCCCCCCCTGATGCTCCGGTTTCTACCCACATTCCAAAGACGTGCAGGTTTGTAGGCTAATTGGCTTCAGTAAATTGACCCAGGTGTGTGGAGGAACTATGGGTGTACAGTGCCCTCCATAATGTTTGGGACAAAGACTCGTTTATTTATTTATTTATTTGCCTCTTGAGATCCACCATTTGAGATTTATATTAGAAAAAAAATCATGTGTTGTTAAAGTGCACTTTGTCAGATTTTAATAAAGGCTATTTTTACACATTTTGGTTTCACCATGTAGAAATTACAGCAGTGTTTATACACATTTCCCCCCCCCCCCCTATTTCAGGGCACCATAATGTTTGGGACACAGCAATGTCATGCAAATGAAAGTAGTCATGTTTAGTATTTTGTTGCATATCCTTTGCATGCATTGACTGCTTGAAGTTTGCGATTCATGGACATCACCAGTTGCTGGGTGTCTTCTCTGGTGATGCTCTGCCAGGCCTGTATTGCAGCCATCTTTAGCTTATGCTTGTTTTGAGGGCTAGTGCCCTTCAATTTTCTCTTCAGCATATAAAAGGCATGCTCATTGGGTTCAGATCGGGTGATTGACTTGGCCACTCAAGAATTGACCTTTTTTAGCTTTGTAAAACTCCTTTGTTGCTTTAGCAGTATGTTTGGGATCATTGTCCGGCTGTAGAATCTAACCGCCGACCAATGAGTTTTGAGGCATTTGTTTGAACTTGAGCAGATAGGATGTGTCTATACACTTCAATTATGCTACTAACATCGGCAGTTGTATCATCAATGAAGATAAGTGCCTTCAGCAGCCATACATGCCCAGGCCTTAACACCCCCACCAACATGTTTCACAGATGAGGTGGTATGCTTTGGATCTTGGGCAGTATCTTCTCTCCTCCATCACTCTGATATAAGTTAATCTTCATCTCATCTGTCCACAAGACCTTTTTCCAGAACTGTGGTTGCTCTTTTAAGTACTTTGTGGCAAACTGTAACCTGGCCATCCTATTTTGCAGCTAACCAGTGGTTTGCATCTTGCAATGTAGCCTCTGTATTTCTGTTCATTAAGTCTTCTGCAGACAGTGGTCATTGACAAATCCTCACCCGACTCCTGAAGAGTGTTTCTGCTCTGTTGGGCAGGTGTTTGGGTTTTTTCCTTTATTATAGAGAGATTTTTTTCTGTCATCAGCTGTGGAGGTCTTCTTTGGCCTGCTAGTCCCTTTGCGATTAGTAAGCTCACCAATTCTCTCTTTCTTCTTAATGATGTTCCAAGCAGTTGATTTTGGTAAGCCTTAAGGGGCTGTCCCACTTGGGCGACCTAATTGGCAAGTTTAGAAGAGTTTGAAAAAATGACATGTTGAAGACCTCCTTCAACTATGTAGAAGACCTCCTTCGACCTCCTACGACTATGTTGAACACCAGCTTCAACTAGCTACGACTAACTTCGGGAAAATTGGACACCGAATAGTGGAGAGTGAAGACGACCTCCTTCGACCTCCCTTCGACTATGATGAAGACTATCTACGACTACCTTTGACTACCTACGACTAACATGCCGACCTACTACGACTAAATCTACGAGTAAAAAAAGTGTCAATTTCTTTTCCATGGTAACTTTTTTTTTACTAGCGGGTATTTTTTTTAACATATTGAAAAAAATGCCGTGACCTAGCTGAGGCCTCGAGTGCGCGGAGACCACTCTCGAGCATGAAGGAGAGTTACGAAGACCTCCTACCACCTTAACATATAAGATTGTTAAGGGTTTGGACACGCTAGAGGCAGGAAACATGTTCCCAATGTTGGGGGAGTCCAGAACCAGGGGTCCCAGTTTAAGAATAAGGAGTAAGCCATTTAGAACGGAGAGGAGGAAACACTTTTTCTCACAGAGAGTTGTGAGTCTGTGGAATTCTCTGCCTCAGAGGGCGGTGGTGGCCGGTTCTCTGGATACTTTCATGAGAGAACGGGATAGGGCTCTTAAAGATAGCGGAGTCGGGATATGGGGAGAAGGCAGGAACGGGGTACTGATTGGAGATGATCAGCCATGATCACATTGAATGGCGGTGCTGGCTCGAAGGGCCAAATGGCCTACTCCTGCACCTATTGTTTATTGTGTATTGTCTATTGACCTCGTGTCGACCATGCTGCAAGCATGAGTCGAGGGCAAACTCGTCAGAACTCGCAGATTAGGTCGCCCAAGTGGGACAGGCCCTTAAGGTTTGGCTGATGTCTCTTAACAGTTTTATTCTTGTTTCTCGGTCTCATAATGGCTTCTTTGACTTGCATTGGCACAACTTTGGTCCTCATGTTGATAAACAGCAATAAAAGTTTCCAACGGTGATAGAAAGACTGGAGGAAAGACTAGGTGCTGAGAGCTCTCTTATACCTGCATTCAGGAGGCATTTAAACACACCTGAGCAATTACAAACACCTGTGAAGCCGTGTGTCCCAAACATTATGGTGCCCTGAAATGGAGGGACTATGTATAAACACAGCTGTAATTTCTACATGGTGAAACCAAAATGTATAAAAATGGCCTTTATTAAAATCTGACAATGTGCACTTTAACCACATGTGATTTTTTTTCTATTGCAAATCACAAATTGTGGAGTACAGAGACAAATAAATAAATGACGGGTTTTTGTCCCAAACAATATGGAGGGCATTGTATGGGTGATTGCTGATCAATGTGGACACAGTGGGCCGAAGGGACTGTTTCCACGCTGTATCACTAAACTAAACAAATAAAGGATGAAGGTTACACAAAAAAGCTGGAGAAACTCAGCGGGTGCAGCAGCATCTATGGAGCGAAGGAAATAGGCAACGTTTCGGGCCGAAAGGATGAAGGCTGGACTTTTACCTGGAAGGACATGAATGCTATTTTTATCTCCAAGTAGAAATTTCAAGGAGTAGCTTCAGTGGAAATGCAGTAGGAAGGAACTGCAGATGCTGATTTAAACCGAAGATAGACTCAAAATGCTGGAGTAACTCAGCGGGACAGGCAGCATCTCTGGAGAGAAGGAATGGGTGACGTTTCGTGTCGAGCATCTGAAGAATGGTCTCGACCCGTAAAAGTCGCCCATTCTTCAGTTACTCCAGCGTTTTGTGTCTATCTTTAGGAGAAATGCAGTTGTACAGGCCTGAACTGTTTGCAAATAATCCTCATTATAAGATTGTCTTATAATTTAGCTTTTAGTATTTTTAGCTTGCTGTTCATTAAATTCACAAAATGCGCTCAAGTATATGGATTGTTTGAGGAAGACAGGAAACTATTGATTGCTGCAAGGATTTGGCTAATGACTTGTCTGAACTCAGAAGATGTTCATTGTTTTAATAAAATAGACCTGTCGTGATATTAAAATGAATACAAAAATTGATGAATCCTAAAGATCAAATAGGTGTGAATGCAATATTCCTGTCCTGAAACATCACCTATCCCTTTTCTCCAGTGATGCTGCCTGACCCGCTCAGTTATTCCAGCACTTTGTGTCTATTTGCAATATTTGTGCTTTGTCATTGTTTGGGCATCTTTAACTAGGATTAGAGTGAAGTGTTGGCATTGTGCACATGAAACATTTGACAGTTCCCACTAAGTAGTAAAAAAATAACCACCTGCCATCTTGCAATTTGGTCTTTCAGAGTTGGATAAAATTGAGAGAATATTGATCTGCAAAATGTTTTCAGTTGAAACATTGCTCGATGTGTTATCTCTCCATAGTGTGTACGCATTGTTGACTAGGGCAGTGTTAAGTGTTCATTATTGGTGTTGTGCCACAGCCTTTAGCCACTGTTGGGCGGCAAGGTGGCTTCTATACATTGGCGAGACCAAGCGCAGGCTCGGCGACTTTCGCTGAATACCTCCGCTCAGTCTGCCTTAACCGACCTGATCTCCTGGTTGCTCAGCACTTTATAGCCCCCCCCCCCCTCCCATTCCCAATCTGACCTTTCTGTCCTGGGCCGCCTCCATTGCCAGAGTGAGGCCTGGTGCAAATTGGAGGAACAACACCTCATATTTCGCTTGGGCAGGTTACACCCCAGTGGTATGAACATTGACTTTTCTAACCAGCTTTCCCCCTCTCTCCATCCCTCCTCCTTCCCAGTTCTCCCACCAGTCTTACTGTCTCCGACCACATTCTATCTCTGTCCCGCCCATCCGCCCGATCAGTCTGAAGAAGGGTCTCGATCCGAAACGTCACCCATTCCTTCTTTCCAGAGATGCTGCCTCTCCCGCTGAGCTACTCTAGCATTTTATATCTACCTTGTATTTAGGCAATATTCCGCAGTGATTTTTGAATCAAACTTTGTGGACATGTACTAAAGTCACATAAAGGAAGCTTGTAAATAATTCTGGAGTGATGAAATTACTTTTTTTTTAAACCTAGATTGCAAGGTATTGGAATTTTTATTCATACTGATGTATGTCAGGATAGCCGAGTAGTCTAAGGCGCCAGCCTCAAGGAATAAAGTCCTTCTGCAGTCAAGCCATTCTGGTCTCCAACTGGGGGTGTGGGTTCGAATCCCACTTCTGACACACTACATTTTGTGTAATTCTCTGCCCCAGAAGGCGGTAGGGAATTCACTGGATGTATTCAAGAAAGAGGTAGATGTAGCTCTTAAGGCTAATGGATATGGGGAGAAAGCAGGATCAGGGTACTGATTTTGGATGATCAGCCGTGATCATATTGAATGGCGGTGCTGGCTCAAAGGGCCGAATGGCCTCCTCCTGCACCTATTTTTTTAAATGTGTCTTATGCATTGCATGACATATGTGATTTTAATTGTAATTGAAGGGATATACCACAGCCAGGACTGCATTGCCCAAGGTAGATTTCTACAGCAGTTAATGGTTTTGTAGTCACCATTACTAATATTATCTTACTTCCTCCAGCTTTAAATAATTTTTTTAATTCACTCTGATTTAAATTATCATTTGCTGTTGTGCCACTAACTGGTTCTGGGATATAATGGTTATAATCCAATAAAATATCCTGTACAGCCCATGTACTTGGCATTTCTTCAGTACCGGGGGTTTCATTTAAAAATGAATTCTGCTTTCCAGTAAAAATAAAAGCAGTTTCGGTTTAAATTAAAGGGGAGTAAATTAACGTTAAATTAAATGTGGAAGCAAATTTAATCAACGATATGCGCCGGCATCAAGAAATTGTCGGTCATCCACATATTTAGTTTATTGTCACATGTACCGAGGTTTTGTTACATGCTAACCAGCCAGCGGAAGGATTGGTGGCATTGGTTTGAATGGTATTTTTCTTCCATAAGACCGTTCACTTTTGATGTTAAGGGTAGCGCAAAAACCTATCAGAAATGCTGTCATGATTCAAGACAGTTTATTGTCACGTGTCCCAGATAGGACAATGAAATTCTTGCTTTGCTTCAGCACAACAGAATTATAGAAGGCATGAATACGGAACAGATAAGTGTGTCCATTTACCATTGTATAAATATATACACACATGAATAAATAAAACAGTTAAAGTGCAAATAAACAGATAATGGGCTATTAATGTTCAGAGATTTGTTTGAGTTGAGTTCAATAGCCTGATGGCTGTGGGGAAGAAGCTGTTTCTGAACCTGGACGTTGCAGGTTTCAGACTCCTGTACCGTCTACTTGAAGGTAGCGGGGAGATGAGTGTGTGGCCAGGATGGTGTGGGTCCTTGATGACGTTGGCAGCCTTTTTGAGGCAGCGACTGCGATGCCATGGGAGAGGAGGGGATGCTGAGGCACATAGTTCATGTTCTCCATCAACTCTACTCTGACATTCAATCTTGGCTGATCTATCTTTCCCTCTCAACCCCATTTTCTTGCCTTCTCCCCATAATCCCTGACACCCATACGAATCAAGATTCTATCAATCTCACAAATGCATGGATACATTTCCTGTCCTGCAAACATTTTTGTCATGTATTTTGTGTATCGTGCTATCAATAATTTGGAAGGTGATAAATGTGACGGGTAATTTTTTTTTTCTGCAACCTGGCAAATATTGAGATTTTGAAGGTGTTTCTACCTGTGTAGGAAGGAACGACAGATGCTGGTTTAAACTGAAGGTAGACATAAAATGCTGGAGTCACTCAGCGGGACAGGCAGCATCTCTGGAGAGAAGGAATGGGTGATGTTTCGGGTCGAGACCCTTCAGACTTGTTTCTTCCTGTGCTTGTTGGACGGCGCATTATATGATTAGTTGTCGGGGCTAGTGTTTCACTCGTGTTCACTGCAATTGGCTTGATGTTGCAGTCAAAGCCAAGTTTTGTTTGAGAATCTTCTTTAGGCTATTGTGGTCCAAGATAGAGTGCCGTTTGTATGCTGAGAATCAGTGGCTGAGGTAGAAAAGATCTTAGTTTTTAACATTAGATTATGAAAGTCGTTTCCTACTCAAACTGTAGATTAGTTTAGTTTAGTTTATTGTCACGTGTACCAAGGTACAGTGAACAGCTTTAGTTGCATGCAAACCAGTCAGCGGAAAGACTATACATGATTACAATCGAGCCGTCCACAATGTACAGATATATGATGAAGGAAATTAAGTTTAGTGGAAGATGAAGTCCAGTAAAAGTACAAATGGAGAATCCCGGGGTCGCCAATGAGGTAGATGGCAGCTCAGGACCGCTCTCTTCTTGTTGATAGAATGGTTCAGTTGCCTGATAACAGTTGGGAAGAAACTCCCTGAATCTGGAGATATGCGTTTTCATACTTCTGTACCTTTTGCCTAATGGGTGAAGAGAGGGTGACTGTGGTGAGACTCGTCCTTGATTATGTTGGTGGCAGCATGAAGTGTAAACGGAGTCGGTGATTAACTCCAGGGAACCTGTGGAAGTTGGATCAATATAGCAGTGGATTAGATGGTTCCATGTCGTAGACTTCCTTGGATCTAATCTATAATGAGTTTGGGTGGATGGCTTGGTGAGGTGCACGTCTTGCACTTATCCTGGGACAGAATCTTTTTTAAAATTTTAATCTGGCCAATTGTGAAAAGAATCCTTTGTAATCTCTGGAGGAAGGAACTACAGATGCTGGTTTGTACTGAAGATGGACATAAAATGCTGGATTAAACGACTATGCGTTATGTGCACTTCTGCAAGATCATCCCACATCCTCCTGTGCTCCAAGGCATAGTTATCTGTCTCGACCCGAAACGTCACCTATTCCTTTGCCCCATAGATGCTGCCTCACCCGTTGAGTTTCTCCAGCATTTTTGTCTGCGAAGGAAAGCAAGGAACACTTGAAGTTAGAGAAGTCAATGTTCATACAACTGGGGTGTAAACTGCCCAAGCGAAATATGAGGTGCTGTTCCTCCAATTTGCACTGGGCCTCGCTCTGAGGTCGGAGAGCAGGAGGGATCACAGTGGGGGAAGCAGTGAGAGAGGATGTTGCTGAAACTCTCTTGTCCCTCTTGGGGTTGTTGATGGTCCTGACGTTTCATATCCTAAACTTCACTTTGAAGAGTGTCTGACTTGTGTGGGCTTACGAGGTTAGAAGTCCTAATTCATTGGCAAGTTAATCTAAGATGTGTTTGTGTGTGTGTGTCGCAATCCACGGTACATCAATAGGAGAATCTGATCTCAAAATGGGACAAAGGGATATATTAATGTCCACAATTTTGTTTTCAGTGGGACCATTCACGTGAGTTATAAGAAGTAGGTTTAGTTTATTGCCACGAGTACCGAAGTACAGTGGAAAGCTTGTGTTCCATGCTAACCGATCTATACTAGAAAGACTACACAGGATTACAATTGAGCCATCCACAGTGTACAGATTCATGATAAAATGAATAACGTTTAGTGCAAGGTAAAGCCCGATCAAAGACAGTCCGAGGGTCTCCAATGAGGTAGATAGTGGTTCAGGACTGCTCTCTGGTTGTGGTAGGATGGTTCAGTTGCCTGATAACAGCTGGGAAGAAACTGCCTCTGAATCTGGATGTGTGAGTTTTCACACTTCTGTACCTCTTGTTTGATCGGAGGGGGGGGGGGATAGATGGAGTGGCCGGGGGTGATGAGAAAGCTGCAAAAGAGCTTCATCATTTACTACTTCTACCTTATTATTTAGAGCCATTCTAGGCAAGTTGTCGGGCACAACGTCGTAAGGTCTTCCTAACATCCCACGATGCTAGAATAATTATAAATTCACAGCCTTGCAGCCAGCCGAATGACTCGGCATAGTAAAAAGTGACTTATAATTGTGGTATACTTACCTTTGTCGTTGAGAGCAGTTAAATCGTCTTCACAGGTTTTAGCAAATGTAATGATTTTAGCACTGGTGTGCGTTTAACTACCTGCAAAATGTTCCTTTTGAACAAATAACCTGCTGCATGATCCTGCAGTACACACCCTGCTTGATTTGTACTGATCTTGGATACCTTTATCATTGAAGGGGTTTGGATTTGGTGTATAATCTTTAGTTTAAACGCTGCACTTGTTACCCCATTCTGCGTGTGCGGTGGAATGGTGCAACAAGGGACTTGTGTTGTAGCTTGTGCGTGGCAATGTTGAGTTTTATTTTGCGTGGATTAGGTTGAAGATCCTTTTTGCATGCAATATCTGTTGTTGAGTGAGTGCAGTGATTGCCAGCTCCAGTTTTTGGTCGCATGCCTTGTTTAAGTTTCAGTTTGCAACTAACTCTGTTGTTCTGTGCTGTGGCCTCTTGCCTGGTGGGCACTTGTACCATGCGGCCCAAACTCATTTTACAAAAAGCAGCACAGAGACCCGTTATCCCCCTCCCCCCTCCCCCCCCCCGCAAGCCACATCCAAGCCCAAATGTCAGAATCTGCCCCCCCCTAATATCCTCATGAGCCCATTCATTCAATTTTCTGCCATTTCAGAAGAATGTTTTTGTTTTCTTTTAGTCGTGCAAGCAAATGCATTGAACATGTTACGGAATATTTTCTAAAAGGGATGATGATTACACTTTGCGTGTTGTCCCAGAGCCTCTGATTTGTAGTGTGCTGTGCACATATCGCACAATCAGCACAGAATGAATGTAGTTACAGAGATGTGCAGTGGTGACCTCATTAATTTCCACATTAATGTGGGCAAATTATTTTATCACATTTTTTTTTTTTTTTTTTTTTTTTTGCAATTTTATTTAAACTGAGGGGTTTTTTTTTTTTTTTTTTTTTTTCAAACGTGCACACCCACAATTGTGCGCACACTCTAATGTGCACATTCACAAACATCGGCTCAGTTTGTTTCAAACAATCTGTGTCTTTTGTTTGCAGATGAGACGCAGGAGTCTAAGAATGCGACGTCTCCGACCCCCTCTCCGACTCCCTCTCCCACGAAATTTGAAGTAAGTAACGTTTTTTCGTTTTGAATGATCTTCCACCTACCATAGGTGTGGATTGAAGTGTGTTTTTTTTTTTTTGCCATTTTAACGCCACAATCAGTATGCTTCCTCCCCATGTCCCGGGTGCTAGCTGAACAGTTTGTGGGATTGAACTCTTGAGCTCCAAGGTATGTTCCATATTCCATTCACAGCTGTAAGGAGTTGGTTCCATCGTTAGAGAGGGTCCCTTGTAAGTCGGATGCACTCTGTACTTTCCAGGCATGTCGAGCATGTGTGATCACCAGCCAGGCAGCTGCAGTGTTAACCAATTTTTTATTTTTTTTAAATTTTTTTTTAAACCACTTAATCCTTTTACATTTGCTTTCGCTTTGTGTTATTCTGCAGAATGTGAGATTTTTGTTTCTGACTTTTTTTTTAATCCGCGTACCGCAACAAAAACATAATGGATGCACAAGTGTAAGATTGAACAAGGAAATATATTAATGGCTGACTTAAGCTCACTGCTTCCACAGACCTTGTGCAATCTGACCTGTGATCATAAGAGGGAAAGTTCTGCAAAATATAATGGTCTCCAGTGATAATTGAACAAAACTCCACCGTTTCTATCTTGTATTTATATTTCTCGCTTAAATCTAGTCAGCAACCCTGTGCAGCCCCAGCATTGAAAGATTCACACTGTTCCGTGGAGCATTTGATTTATCTTTGTGCTTATCCTACCTTCAAATCCATTATTAACCATTTATTTTATATAACTTTTATTTATTAAGGAGTTAATCAGCAAAGCATTGGTAAAAAAAAGCAGTGTGAATGCTGAATATCTGAAATAAAAACAAAAAAAAAATGCTGGAAGAGTGCAGGCCATTCAACATCTGAAAGCGAATAATAGGTAAAGTTTCAGATTTGACTCTTCATCAGAATTGTGTATTTAAGCATATTTTGTTTGTATTTCAGTTTGTAAAGCATTAACTGCTTTTATTGCGAGTTTCTTGCAAAGGTGCACTTACCCCTCCCCATTCCCCCCCCCCCCCTCCCCCTCCCCCTCCTCCCCCGGGGAAGGGGGAGATAGCAATGAGCTGAAAAACCTGAAACGTTATTTGCATCCAGAAAAATTTGTTCAGAATGGAATGGAGGGGCGATTCTGTGCGTATTTAATCACGGAGTTTCTTCCTTCTGACCCGCAGCTGTTTGAGATTGAAATTTACATTTTTAACAAAAAAAAAAGAAATTTCTACTCGATTTTGTTCTTTTTTAACCTGACATAATTGGAGGTGAATAGCCAATGATTGCAGACAGGGGAGGGGGTTTATAGTCCTCTTCTGTCTGCGCTGTCAAGAGGGTTGTTGGTCTACTGCTCATGACTGGGTTATGCAGAGATTCGGTGTTCGATACATAAGGACTGGGGGGGGGGGGGGGGGGGGGGGGGGATGGGGGTGGAGAGGTCAGGGGGGGGATGGGGGTGGCGAAGCCTTGCGACATTCACATATCGCCTCCACAGCTGTCGAGTGTTAGACAAAATGGTGAGCGGAAGCTACGCTACATTTACAAAATGCAGCGCGTTCAATTAATGGACAGTCACCCATTGAAGAGACACCGTATTTGATGGGGGGGGGGGGGAAAATATGAGACATTTGTTTATTAGAGAGATCTGAAATTTTATGTTGTAAAAAAAATCAAATCAAATCGCTATAGAGTTTTGAATTCAAAAACAAAAGTTGTGAAGCGAGGGATCTGGGATTTGGAATGTTGCATGTTTTTTTTTTGTTGTCTCCTTGTAGTTTTCATAACATTTAGTTGCATTCCATATATTCTTTGACAAATTATCAATGTGTTTTTTTTGTTTCATTTCCCTCCTCCCTCTTTTCCCCCCCCCCCCCCCCCCCCCTCCTTCCCCCCCACCCCTACATCCCTCCAACCCCCCCCCCCCCCCCCTTCCCCCCTCCCCCCCCCCCCCCCCCCTCACATTTTAACCCTACTAACCCACTCTGGGGTTGACTTGTGTTTGCAAGGAGATCTCTGGCAACTTGCCCAGTGGTCATTCTCGGGCAAGCTTGGGCAGTGAAGGTGATGGAGAGAGCACAGTTCAACCTGACTCTGCCGTCTCCTCGATGACCAAACAGGTACACATGAGCAGGCGTTGCCAGAAAGTTATTTGGAACAGCAAACCTATGCGGGGGAGGGGAGGGGTGGGGGGTGGGTGGCTTTATGCTTTGGCTCCCCTCACCCCCCGTGACTGAATTTGTCCAAGACCAAATTTTGGTCTCGGACCAAAATAAAATTCAGCTTGAAAATTTCCTTCTCTTCTCTTCCGTTGCAGTTTCACGTGTGATTATATTAATCTGTATTTGCGGGTGAAAATACGTTTGTTCGATTCTCCAGTGGTTTGATAACGGGCCTGTATGTCTAATTTTGACCTATTCTTTATTAGGCATCTGTACAGACTCGGTCATCAAAGCAGCCACCGCCGCCGCCACCACCACCACCACCTCCACCACCGCCACCTTCTTCACCACCCTCTCCACCTCCTGTAACACTGAAGAATAAGGCAATACTGTGCAAACCCTTGACTCAGAACAAGGGCATCTCCTATAAACCCGAAATGAAGTCCAAAGGATGTCAAACAGGTAAGTAATCAAACCGAAGATGAAATATAATAAAACATAACAATAAATATGGGAAGGTGAATTAAACTCATTTGAGAAATTTGGATATTGTAACATTTTCATCAATAGACAATAGGTGCAGGAGTCGGCCATTCGGCTCTTCGAGTCAGCACTGCCTTTCAATGTGGTCATGGCTGATCATCCCCAATCAGTACCCCGTTCCTGCCTTCACCCCATATCCCCTGACTCCGCTATTTTTAAGAGCCCTATCTAGTTCTCTCTTGAAAGCATCCAGTGAACCTGCCTCCACCGCCCTCTGAGGCAGAGAATTCCACAGACTCGCAACTCTCTGAGAAAAAGTGTTTCTCATCTCAGTTCTAAATGGCTTACCCCTTATTCTTAAACTGTGGCCCCTGGTTCTGGAGCTCCCCCAACCTGTAGCGTGTCCAAACCCTTAATAATCTTATGTTTCAATAAGATCCCCTCTCATCCTAAATTTCAGTTTATCGAAAGGCATGGATAGACTGGATGTGGAGAGGTTGTTTCCACTAGGGGGAGAGACTGGGACCAGAGGTCATAACCTCAGAATTAAAGGGCGCTCTTTTAGAAAGGAGGTGTGGAGGAACTTCTTTAGTTAATCTGTGGAACTCGTTGTCACAGAGGGCTGTGGAGGCCATGTAAGTGGATATTTTTACAGCAGGGATAGACAAGTTATTGATTAGAACGGGTGTCAAGGGTTATGGTGAAAAGGCAGGAAAATGGGATGAGGAGGCAGAGAGCAGCCATGATTGAGTGATGGAGTAGACACGATGGGCCGAATGGCCTAATTCTACTCCTATAACATGAACGGCAGATCAAGAGTTGTCATGTGTCCCAGATACAACAATTAAATTCTTCTCACTTGTTTACTTTGTAAACAATAAAATAAACGAGAAAACAAGTTCAGTGTGTGTATATGTGCACAAGCACGCACGCAGACACACGCACGCACGCACGCAGACACACAATAACAGTGCAAAACGACACAACCACTGCCCCAAGTCCATGTAGTTCAGAGCTTATTGTAGTCTTTAACAGTCTAATGGCTGTTTATACCAAAGATAGACACATAGTGCTGGAGTAACTCAGCGGCTCAGGCAGCATCTGTGGAGAACATGGACAGCTGATATTTTGGGTCATAGGTTCCAGGAGCAGAATTAGTCCATTTGACCCATCAAGTCTACTCTGTCATTCAATCATGGCTGAACTCTCCCTCTCAACCTCATTCTCCTGCATTTTCCCCATAACCCCTGACACTTGTACTCATCAAGAATCTGTCGATGTCTGCTCTAAAAATATCCACTGGATGCCCTTCAGTCTGAGTGGAGGGGAGGAAATGGAAGCAGGAAAAAACCAGGGCTGGCAAACAGATGACCCCAGGCAGGGTGGTTCTGATGGGCCGATACTGCCTGGCCCACTCAGTTACTCCAGCACTTTGTGTCAAAACGCAGGATGAAACATGTTAATTCTCACAGACAGAATATAGCTGATTATTATTGTAAAGTGAAAGGTGAATTAAATCCTTTTGAGACCTTTGGATATTGTAACATTGACATTGAATAGTGAAAGGCTTGGATAAAGTGGATGTGGAGAGAATGCTCCCACTAGTGCAGGGGTTCCCAAGCTTTTTTGTCCCGTTTACTTTAATAGCACAGAACAATGTTACTTCACTTATTTATGAACAACTAATGATGAACAGATACCAGAACCAAACAGTCAGTCAATGCGAAAAAATATGTGCAAATCCAGAATCAACAATAATCAGAGTTTTGCCCGAGCCAGGTTTAATAGCCTGATGGCTCCACCTGAGGGTGGTGAATCTGGAGTTCTATGCCACAGAAGGCTGTGGAGGCCGTCAACAGATATATTTAAGGCGGAGACTGGTAGATTCTTGATTATCACGGGTGTCAGGTTATGGGAAGAAGGCAGGGGAATGGGGCTAGATCAGCCGTGATAAAATGGCAGAGTAGACTTGATGGGCTGAATGGCCTAATTCTGCTCCTCTCACTTGTGACCTTATGATTGAGCATTCTAATCCTAGTCTACCCAAGATAGTTCACCCTATGTAAATGTCTGGTAATTTTACACACCTCTTTCGTATCAGCTTCTCAAACTCCAGCATCACAGAGAAAGCATTCCATGTTTGTCCACAGGCGGTTATGAAAGTTCTTCATTATTCAATGCTTTTTATTTTCTCACTTGATATGGTTTCATTATTCAATGCAGGTACGTATATTTTTGTATATTTTCTACATTACTAATATACGATTGTTCGGCACTCGATATCTTATTTTAATAATCTTAAGGGGTTTTTACTAGATGCAGATTGGCAGGTAGGGTATATCCAGGAAAACAGCTTTCAGGGTATATCATTTAAAACCGAGATTACTTTTTTATCGAGAGAGTGTGAATCTCTTAACTCTCTGCCACAGAGGGTAGTTGAGGCTAGTATTTTTTTAAGAGGGAGTATAGATAAATAAGGGGATCAGGGAAATAAGAAAGACGGGATAAGTTGGATGAAAAGAATTGAATGGCGGTGCAGGCTCGAAATGGCCTAAGCATGATAATGTTTCTAGAAGAATGGAATAATATTTAGAAAATAAGAAAAAATAAAAAAAAGAAAAAACATGATATGAAGAGACTAAAAGTTCGAGATAAATTATATAAAGTATAAACTTTTCATCTAATCCTTAATTCGAGTTTCAGTCAGGTTTACGTGCCGAACTAGTCTGCCCCTTCAAGTAGTCTGCATCTTGACGTGTAGAATCATTTGTCAATTGTTCGTTGTTTTATCATTATTTGGGAAAGGAATCAGTAGAAATTGAAACTTCATTCTGACGCTTGAAGATTGCTTCAGTAAGAAGAAAAATTTTGCATTTCAGGTCACGCAAAGAGCAATAGCTTTAAAACAAGTAAATCCGATCAAGTAATTTCTGACCTGTAAGTCTGAAGAAGGGTCTCGAACCGAAACATCACCCAATTCTTCGCTCCATAGACGCTGCCCAAGAATGGAGCGGCTGGGCTTGCACACTCTGGAGTTTAGAATGATAAGAGGGGATCTTATTGAAACATATAAGATTGTTAAGGGATTGGACACGCTAGAGGCAGGAAACATGTTCCCAATGTTGGGGGAGTCCAGAACCAGGGGCCACAGTTTAAGAATAAGGGGTTAGCCATTTAGAACAGAGAGGAGGAAACACTTTTTCTCACAGAGAGTGGTGAGTGTGGAATTCTCTGCCTCAGAGGGCGGTGGAGGCCGGTTCTCTGGATACGTTCAAGAGAGAGCTAGATAGGGCTCTTAAATATAGCGGAGTCAGGGGATATGGGGAGAAGGCAGGAACGGGGTACTGATTGGGGATGATCAGCCATGATCACATTGAATGCCAGTGCTGGCTCGAAGGGCCGAATGGCCTACTCCTGCACCTATTATCCATTGTTACTCCACGTTTTTGTGTCTGTCTACGGTAATTTTGTACGTTCTGGAAAATGTGCATAGTGCAAGTACACATTTGTAAAGCTCTTGTTTAATTTCTGTTCCAGAAGAGGAGTGGAAGCCACACTTGGTTATGGTGCCCATCCCTGTGCCAGTCTTCATCCCAGTGCCTATGCATATGTATTGTCAAAATACCCCAGTGCCTTTCTCAATGCCAATCCCGGTAAGCTTGGCAACCTCTTTTGAGACAAATGTGTAGTTATTAGTTTTTCCTTCTAGAGATACAGCATGGAAGTGGGATACGGATGTCAGAGGTTATGGGGAGAAGGCAGGAGAATGTAAACATAGAGACATAGAAAATTAATAGTCAATAGTCAATTTAATTGTCATTTGGACGCCTGGAGGTCCAAAAGAAATGCCGTTTCTGCGGCCATACATTACACACAGGAGTAGGCCATTTGGCCCTTCGAGCTAGCACCGCCATTCAATAAGATCATGGCTTATCATCCAAAGGGGGGGGAGGGGGGTGGGGGGAGTATTGATTTTGGATGATCAGCCATGATCATATTGAAAGGCTCGAAGGGCCAAATGGCTGACTCCTGCACCTATTTTCTGTGTTTCTATGACCCTCGGGTGGGTTTTTTCCGGATGCTCTGGTTTCATCCCACATCCCCAAAACATGCATGATTGTAGGTTAATTGGCCTCTGTAAATTATCCCTTAGTGTGCAGTGGGACAGCCAGTGTGAACGGGTGATCATGGTCTCGGCATGGGCCGAAGGGCCTGTTTCCATGCTGTATCTCAAAAACCAAAACTAAAAGCCGAGGTTTTCATCAACTATTGTCGCAATGTGTTTTTATTTATGGACGGAAATATAGATTTAACTTAATTCAAATGTATTTTAAAAAGTAAAGAATCTAATAACGTACAAGTCATTTATGTGTATAGAAATGTTTGTGGTGAGAATGTGAGTGGGCCTCCAAATGTTCCTTTGATAACGAGCTGTTATGTGGTTTGTAAACCAGGTCCCCATTCCGATGTTCCTTCCCACCACTTTAGACAGTGCTGATAAGATAGTCGAGACGATCGAAGAGCTGAAAGTTAAAATCCCTTCAAACCCATTTGAGGCTGACATACTGGCCATGGCTGAGATGATCGCAGAAGCTGAGGAAATGGAGAAAGCGTCATCGGACCTCTGTGGTTAGTTACATTTCAATTTTCCAAATCCCCTTCTGATGGTAGGTCTCGAACCGAAACGTCGCCCATTCCTTCTATCCAGTGATGCTGCCTGTCCTGCTGAGTTACTCCAGCAATTTTGTGACCCCTTCTGAGTTGAGTTTATTTTATTTTCACATGTACCGAGGTACAGTGCAGGATAGTATTGACATACAGGGGTCGCTAGTTGGTACCAACTAGCGACCCCTGTATGTCAATACTATCCTGCACTCACTAGCGACAATTTACATTTACACCAAGCCAATTAACCTACAAACCTGTGTGTCTTTGGAGTGTGGGAGGAAACTGGAGTTCTCGGAGAAAATCCATGCAGGTCACGGGGAGAACGTACAAACTCCGCACAGACAGGACCAGTAGTTGGGATCGAACTCTGGTCTCTGGCGCTGAAAGCAGCAACTCTACCACTGTGCCACCGTGCCTCCCCTGCATGCTAACAATGCATGATTATAATTGAACCATTCACAGTGTACAGATGCACGATAAAGACAACGTGAATAACGTTTTGTGCAAGATAAAGCCAGTCTCTTTCAAAATTGTGCCAATGTATGATAAACAAACCTTGTTTAAAGTCCTATTATTTAAAATATTAAACCCAATCCACTGACAAAGTTGGTCTGAAGAAGGGTTTCAGCCCGAAACGTTGCCTATTTCCTTCGCTCCATAGATGCTGCCTCACCCGCTGAGTTTCTCCAACATTTTTGTCTACCATTGGATTTTCCAGCATCTGCAGTTCCTTCTTAAACCACTGATAAAGTTACTGTTTGGTTTATTGTCACATGTACTGAGGTACAGTGAAAAGCTTTTGTTGTGCTATCCGGTTAGCGGAAAGACAACACATGATTTGGACAGGCTAGATGCAGGAAGATTGTTCCCGATGTTGGGGAAGTCCAGGACAAGGGGTCACAGCTTAAGGATAAGGGGGGAATCCTTTAAAACCGAGATGAGAAGAACTTTTTTCACACAGAGAGTGGTGAATCTCTGGAACTCTCTGCCACAGAGGGTAGTTGAGGCCAGTTCATTGGCTATATTTAAGAGGGAGTTAGATGTGGCCCTTCTGGCTAAGGGGATCAGAGGGTATGGAGAGAAGGCAGGTACGGGATACCGAGTTGGATGATCAGCCATGATCATATTGAATGGCGGTGCAGGCTCGAAGGGCCGAACGGCCCACTCCTGCACCTAATTTCTATGTTTCTATGTTTCTATTACAATCGAAGGTAGACACAAAATGCCGGAGTAACTCAGCGGGTCAGGAATGGGTGACGTTTCGGGTCAAGACCTGAAGAAGGGTCTCGACCCGAAACATCACCCATTCCTTTCCTTCAGAGACGCTGCCTGTCCCGCTGAGTTACTCCAACATTTTGTGTTTTTCGATTTAAACCAGCATCTGCTGTTCTTTCCTACACATGATTACAATCGAGCCATTTACAGTGTATAGATACATAACGGAATAATGTTTAGTGCAAGGTAAAGCCAGCAAAGTCCAATCAAGGGTAGTCCGTGGGTCAACAACGCGGTAGATAGCAGATAGACACAAAATGCTGGAATAACTCAGCGGGACTGACAGCATCTCTGGAGAGAAGGAATGGGTGACTTTTCGGGTCAAGACTCTTCTTCAGACACATGTCTCTCAGTAAATTAGGCCTGCTCTGTAATTTAATGCAGAAACAAGGCACTGCAAAGGCTGGTTTACCAAGTAAAGACACAAAATGCTGGAGTAAATCGATGGGTCAGGCAGCATAGCATTCCCGGAGAACATAGAAAGGTGATGTTTCGGTTCGGGACTCTTCTTCAAACTTGGAAAGGTTTGAAGAAGGATCCTGACCCAAAACTTTACCTCAGGGATGCTGCCTGACCCACTGAGTTACTCCAGTATTCATATTTTATGATCAGGCACAAAATGAAACTATAGTTACTCCAGCATTTTTGTATCTTTTTCTGTAAACCAGCATTGCAGTTCCCTGTACCTCTCTCTAGTATATTTTATATGTAATTTAATGGTTTTGATAGTTCTGGCTTCAGAAGTGCTGCCGAAGACACATTGTTGATGTGCGGACCATAGATTGTATATTGATATGTAGCATGGGCAGAGATGTATGGAAGGTTGAGTGAGAAGGAGGAGAGGGATTGGAGCCATGAGGCGGTGGGATGGTGCACCCAATCAAGCAGGCTACTTGCTGTAAGATATCACTGCCATTTCCTTGCATCTCCCAGATCTTGCCAGTAATCAGAGTGCTGACGGCCTCCTCGAAGACTGTGACTTGTTTGGACCCGCCAGAGATGATGTGTTGGCCATGGCAGTTAAAATGGCCAATGTCCTGGATGAACCTGGACAGGATTTGGAAGCAGACTTTCCCAAAAGTAAGTCCCAGCACTTATTATACCTCCTTGTTTATGAAGCAATAATAATGTCCAAATAATGTATTGTGCTGTTGGCGCACTTAACCCTTTTCCCATTGTATGTGTTGACTTTTGATTTTTTGTGTGTGAGAGCGTGTGTGTGTGTGTGTGTGTGTATATGTGAGAGCGTGTGTATGTGAGAGCATGTATGTGTGCGTGTATATGTGAGAGCGCGTGCGTGTATATGTGAGAGCGTGTATATCTGAGTGTGTGTATGTGAGAGCATGTGCATGTATTTGTGATAGCGTGTGCGAGTATATGTGTGCGCGTGTATGTGTGTGCATGTATATGTGAGAGCGTGTGCGTGTATATGTGTGTGTGTGTGTGTACGTGAGAGCATATGTGTATGCAACGGAAATTACAACCGAAATCCGCTGTATAGAGACGTCCATTATTGCAGGAGTTTACTGCGCTGCTAATTGGTTGAAAATTGAATTTGGAAGACTTGGTTATTCTGTATTGCTGTGACACAAGGCAAACTCTCTGCTCATTGGTTTTAAAATAATCCAGCAGAGAAATCCCACCAATCCCAATCCTCTCCTTGTATCTCTCTGTAGCTCTGCGGTAGGGAAATAAGAAGAAGCTGCATTATTCCTGTTAAAATAGTGATTGGAGCAAAATTAGGCAATTTGGCCCATCAAGTCCACTCCGCCATTCAATCATGGCTGATCTATCTCTCCCTCCTAACCCCATTCTCCTGCCTTCGCTCCGTAACCCCTGAAATTGGAAATCCCAGGATATTCTCTGGAAATCAGTTTGTCTTGGTTTCCTTTGCCACCCACCTAGAATGCAGCAAGCACTTGTAATTGCACTCTCTTCTGGAAATATGATTTTTATTTATAACTTGGAAAAACAGAATGCATTTAGGCCAGTCCCTATACCCTATCACAGCACGAGAAAGACACAAGATGCTTAAACCTTGAGCAAAACAAAGTTTTAGTTAGTGCAGCGGTGGAGTTGTTGACTTGGCTCCAGAGACCCAGGTTTGATCCTGACGACGGGTGCTGACTGTATGGAGTTTGTGCGTTCTCACCGTGACCTGTGTGGGTTTTCTCCGGGTGCTCTGGTTTCCTCCCGCACTCCAAAGCAGTACAGATTTATTTGCCAATTAGCTTGGTATACCATGTTAGTGTACGGGGATCACTGGTCGGCGCGGACTCAGTGGGACGAAGGGCCTGTTTCCGCACTGTATCTCTAAACTAACTTAATAAGTGCTGGAGGAACTCAGTGGGTCAGGCAGCATCTGTGGACGGAATGGACTTTTGATGTTTACATTTCTGTGGACTTCTCTGCCTCAGAGGGCGGTGGAGGCCAGTTCTCTGGATGCTTTCATGAGAGAGCTAGATAGGGCTCTTAAAAATAGCGGAGTCAGGTGATATGGGGAGAAGGCAGGAACGGGGTACTGATTGGGGATGATCCGCCATGATCACATTGAATGGCGGTGCTGGCTCGAAGGGCCGAATGGCCTACTCCTGCACCTATTGTCTATTGTCTAATTTGCGCCCCTTATCCCATATTTGTTTCTGAATCTGATGTAGGGTCCCGACCGGAGACGTCATCTGTCCATTCCCTCCACAGATGCCGCCTGACACACTGAGTTCCTCCAGCACACTGTGTTTTGCGTATCACAGCACCAACTGATCCAAGCCCCTTGTCAACCACATGTTGCGGAATGCTGCTCTGACGCATTATCACACGCACAATTAACGCTGGCATTTTGCTCTTCATTTTCCAGCCCCACTGGAACTTAATACGGGTGTTGACTTCCTCTTTGACTGCGGGCTTGTAACTACAGATGAGGATCAACCGGAATCTGAAATACCACGGGCTGTCAGAAGGGTGAGTTTTTCTTTCAGAGTTTTGTATCTTCAGATTCAATATATTTCTGCCACTCCAAACAGTGGGTTTGTGCGTATGAGTTTTGTCCAAAATTGGAAATTGTAGAATCATTGTGGCACATAAAGAGGCCATTCGGCCCGCCAATTCTGTGTTGGCTCCGAGCAGGGCAATTCTATATCTATCCCACTTAATTTGCCTCTCTAAATTGTCCCAGTGTGTCGGGAGTGGATGAGAATGTGGTCTGACATGGAGCTTGTACGAACGGGGTGGTCGGTGGGCCGAAAGGCCAGCTTCCATGCTGTACCTCTGAACTAAACCCCCTGAAGATCACCCCTCGGTGTGTTCTACACTCCAAGAGAACCAGTGCATTTCAGAAGTACACTTGTTTTAGAGTTGCTGAGCAAGGAGGGTGCCGACTGGTTGGGGGAGGGGGCGCCGAGATCAAAGACGGACTAATACGAATACTTTTCTAATTTTGTCAGCCCTTGTTAAGCTGCAAGTCTTTGAGTTATTTGCATATTGTATGAAAAAATGAAGAATTTAACTGTACCTCGGTACATATGACAATAAAGTATCTTTGAACTGTTCATCATGATTTTTGTTTTTGATTTTTTTTTTTCCTTTATAGGGTCAGAAGCGGCTAATGCTTTCCGAAAGCTGTTCACACGATTCTCTTGCGAGCCAGCAATGTTGTACCGGATTAAATTACTCTTACGGGGTGAATGCTTGGAAGTCCTGGGTCCAGGCTAAATATGCCGGTGGTGACAGCAGTAAAAGTGGAGAGCTGAAGTTTGGACGTAAGTGTATCTTTTCAGTTTGTGGCCAGTTCGCCTCTGGTCCTCGACATCCTCTCCACATCCACTCTACCCAGGCCTTTCACCATTCACGGTTGTGGGATTGTGTTTGATTGTGCAAGTCCTCGTCTTGTGGAAGTCGTAGACCAGAAACACTGCTGGAACGTGTTTAGTGTGGGTTTAGATTCAGATTCAGATTCAATCTTTATTGTCATTGTGCAGTGTACAGTACAGAGACAACAAAATGCAGTTAGCATCTCACCCAGAAGAGCGAACATAGAATAATGAGCAGTAAATATAAATACGTACATACAGTAGTAGTAGTGGAATTTTTCTGGGGGAAGGAGTGTCCGGGGTGGGGGGGTGACTGGCAATCACCAAGGTGCAGAGTTGAGTAGTGTAACAGCCACAGGGAAGAAGCTGTTCCTGAACCTGCTGGTCCGGTAACGGAGAGACCTGTAGCGCCTCCCGGATGGGAGGAGGGTAAACAGACTGTGGCTGGGGTGAGAGCAGTCCTTGACATTTGTAGATACAGAGTGGACACAGGCCCTTCCAGTCCAAATCGACCAGTGATCCCCGCCCATTAACACTATCCTACACACACACACACACACACTGGACAATTTTATGTTTATTCCAACCTACAAATTAACCTACAAACCTCTACCAAGCCAAAGATCTCAGAAAACCCACACAGGTCACGGGGAGAAGGTACAAACTCCATCCAGATAGCACCCATGGTCAGGATCGGACCTGGGTCTCTAGCGCTGTAGGGTAGCAACTCTACCGCTGTGCCGCCCGTGATCTTAGTTAAGAGTTAATGTGTGTCGAGAGGGGGGATATGTTTAATTAGTGCTATCTTGTGGCAACTTACAATTCTTGTTGAGAATATGTAATTACTCAATTCTTGTTTTCCTTTATTTTTCTTCTCCAGCTAAACCCATGAGGATTAAAGAAGAAATTTTATCCTGCAGTGCTGCGGAACTAAACTATGGCCTAGCTCAATTTGTCAAAGAAGTACAGAGGCCGAACGGAGAGCGTTATGAGCCAGACAGCGTCTACTACTTGTGTCTTGGGATTCAGCAGGTGTGATTTCTGAGCTCAGATCTGTGCGAATTATGTCTGGTCGGGGGGGGGTCCTTGCAGCACAAATTGCAGAATGTAAACACAAAGTGTCGGAGTAACTCTGCAGGTCAAGCAGCATCTGCGGAGAAAATGGATGGGTGACGTTTCGGGTCGGGATCCTTCTTCAGATTGATTGGAATTTGGTGGTGGGGAGGGAAGATGTTAACGTTGGTTTCTCTGTCTGGAAAGAAACCTCACCGTTTGCTATATTTTGCCATTTTGCATAAACACATCTGTTGTTTTTTAATTGCTTCCATGTTGGTGGCAGAGGTTTTGAATGCCAAAGTCATAACTCTGAGGTTTCCACTCAGACGCAACATTTCAGGGTCTGAAGAAGGGTCTCGACACCTATTCGTGTTCTCCAGCGATGCTGCCTGGCCAGCTGAGTACTCCAGCACTTGGTATCTTGTTGTATACTAACCAGCATCTACTGTTCTATATTTCTATCACCTTTTAAGATGGTTCTTAAAATCTACCTCTTGACCAAGGTTTTTCTCTTTTCTCTCAAAATGTCTTTTTGCAGCTGAGGTGCCAAATTGTGACATTTTTATTGCTACTCTATTCAATGTTTTCAATAATTTAATTGCTCTGAAAATGCTTTGGAACCAAAATATTTTACTCTTATGGATGAGTCGACTGAAGTTGCAACCAAAAATGGTTTGTAGTTTTGCTCTAATGTCTTTAAAGGAAGTTGTGCACAGAAATCCATTAATTCATCAGCGATAGGAGCTGAGTTGGGCCATTCGGCCCATCAAGTCTACTCCACCATTCAATGATGGCTGATCTATCTTTACTGTGTGTGAGTGATTGGTGGTGGTCGGAGGGGCCGTAGGCGCAGATTAGCAGCCACGCTTCCGTCAATCTGCCCCACCTGACCAATCGAGTGTGACTGAGGAGTGAATGAATAATGCGATGTAAAGCGTCTTGTGTATCTAGAAAGGCGCTATATAAATCCCATCCATTATTATTATTATTACCTCTCAACCCAATTCTCCTGCCTTCGCCCCATAACCCCATACACCCGTCTTCTGATACCTCTCTTAAATTCCTTGTATTAAATTCCATCACCCATTCCTCTGCCCACCTGACCAATCGATCCAGATGCTGCTGTAATCAACTTCAGTATCTGCAAAACCACTAACTTTTGTATCATCAGCAAACTTGCTAATCTTGGCCTGTATGTTCTCATCCAAATCATTGACATAGATGACAGACATTAACGGGACCAGCACCGAACTCTGAGGCACACCACTAGTCACAGGCCTCCAGTCTGAGAAGCAACCTTTCACCCTCTGTTGGCGGAAGGTTGCTTGGAGCCATTTGTATCCTAATTGGTTTCTATTTAAACAGGAATAAGCTTTGTAACGTACCTGTGTACAAGTCAGGATTGAGTGGCTGTGGAGAGGATATTTCCACTCGTGGGAGAGTATAGGACCAGAGGCCACAGCCTCAGAATTAAAAGGATGGACCTTTAGAAAGGAGATGAGGAAGAATTTATTTGGTCAGAGGGTGGTGAATCTGTGGAATTTGTTGCCACAGAAGGCTGTGGAGGCCAAGTCAGTGGATATTTTGAAGACAGAGTCTTGATTAGCACAGGTTATGGGGAGAAGACAAAAGAATGGGGTTGAGAGGGAAAGATAGATCAGCCATGATTGAATGGCAGAGTGGGCTTGATGGACCAAATAGCCTAAATGGCCTGTCCCACTTAGGCGACCCTATTTGCGAGTTCAGAAGACTCTGCGCTCGCCACATGTTCGCCACATGGTCGAGAGGAGTTCCCGCATGCTGGCAACTATTCGCCGCTTCAGTATGGTGGCTCAAAAATTTTCATGTTTTGGTCGCCATGGAGAAAATCGATACTTTTGAAGTCGTAGTGCAATGGTAGTGGGGTCGCCATGTCTTTGTAGGTAGTCGAGGTAGTCGTGGGCCGTTTTAGTTCATCTCCTTTGCTGACTGGGCATTTTCATTGGGTCATTGGAGGGAAAAAACATAAGCACGAGTTTTCAGAACCAAGGAAAACCGAGCGGTAATGTTAAATGCCCGCTAAACTTCAAAGCTGTGTATCTCTGCCTGGCTTAAAAGTTGGCTGGCTTCATCTTCCTCTCCCACCCCCACCGCTCTTTTAAAGGACTTACCGTACACTGTGCTAGCCGTCTTTAACCTTCCTGTTCATCGTGGGTATCACGTTGGCTTTGCTCCGTGTGAATTTCAGACACCGTTCCCCTGCTTTCCCTGCCCCCCACCGTTGCTGTGTGTGTGCGCTTTTTTTTTTTTTTGCAACAAAAAGCATTGGAATAAAGAAATTAGTTTGTCGATTTTTTTAAATTTATTTCATTAAGGGGTCAATTCATCATGCTTTTGGTGTAAATTTGTTGGAAACGTGCTTGAATTTACTCCTGCTTCTGACGGTATCCTTCCACTAGATGGTGCCATGACCTAACAAAGCGGATGTCTTTCACTGACTATCATCCATTAATTAGTAAGAACCCAATTGTTGACGCAAGGAACTGCAGATGCTGGAATCTTAAACAAAGCACCATGTGCTGGAGTAACTCAGGGGGTCAAACAGCATCTGTGCAGGCAAAGGATGGGCAAAGGTTCAGGTCAAATTCAACATATATCTCAGCGTGAAGAAGGGTTCGACCCAAAATGTCACCTATTATTTTTCAGCATTTTCAGGATTATCTTTTGTATTTTTTTCAGAATATTTTCAGGGTTATCTTAATGGTCTTAAATTAAACCAGTTGAAACAGGAATTCTAGGCAAGATATTGGCTGATCTGTGCATTTCACGTATCTTAATATTACTCAGATTTTTGTGCTTGTATTTGTATTGTTGATGATCATATGCATCTCCCTTTATGCTGGATCATGAAATATGAATATATTTGTTTCATTAGTTTTTCTCTGTGCAAGACTGATCAGTTTAGTTTAATGTCGCCTCTGTACACGCGCTGACCAGTCAGCTGAAAGACAGTACAAGATTACAATCGAGCTCTTCACAGTGTACAAATACATGACAAGAGAACGTTTAGTACAAGCTAAACCAAAGTCTGATTAAGAATAGTCCGAGGGTCACCAATGAGGCAGATAGTAGTTCAACACTGCTCACTAGTTGCAGTCGCTTGGTTCAGTTGCCTGATTACAGCTGGGAAGAAACTGTCCCAGCCTCCAGCTGTGAAGAAAGAGTTAAGAGTCAGATGCTGCCTGACCTGTTGGGTTATAGACAATTGGTGTAGGAGTAGGCCTTTAGGCCCTTCGAGCCAGCACCACCATTCAATGTGATCATGGCTGATCATCCACAATCAGTACCCCGTTCCTGCCTTCTCACCATATCCCCTGATTCCGCTATCTTTAAGAGCCCTATCTAGCTCTCTCTTGAACAACATTGTTCCCGATGTTGGGGAAGTCTAGAACAAGGGGTCACAGTTTAAGGATAAGGGGGAAATCTTTTAGGACCGAGATGAGGAAAATATTTTTCACACAGAGAGTGGTGAATCTCTGGAATTCTCTGCCACAGAAGGTAGTTGAGGCCAGTTCATTGGCTGTATTTAAGAGGGAGTTAGATGTGGCCCTTGTGGCTAAAGGGATCAGGGGGTTATGGAGAGATGGCAGGTACAGGATACTGAGTTGGATGATCAGCCATGATCATATTGAATGGCGGTGCAGGCTCGAAGGGCCGAATGGCCTACTCCTGCACCTATTTTCTATGTTTCTGTGAAAGTATCCAGAGAACCGGGCTCTACCGCTCTCGTAGGGGCAGAGAATTCCACAGATTCACCACTACCTTCCACGCCACCAGCTTCTGCCCCTACGGTACCCGCTGCCACTTCATCCACAACCCCGGGGAGGAGCGAGGGCCCCCGGCCTCTCCTGCACTGGAACGCCAGCCTGGGCTCGGCCTTTCAGCCCCGACCTGGAGTTGGAGCTGGCCCTGACTCTGGGCTTGGGCCTGGGCAAGAGAGGGGGAGGAGGTTGCTGCTGCCACCAGCACCGCCATCACCGACAGCACCAGCAGCTCCAGCGGGAGCATGGCCTGCCCATGGTCAGCAGGAGCCCATCCACAGACTCTCTCTCCGACCAAGATGACTCCAGCAGCAGCGGCTCAGAGTCGCCCGTCTTCGAGCAGGGCCGACGGCTGCCCATCGTCAGCAGGATCTCGGTGTCGGACTGAGGGGAAGGGGGTGGAGGTGGAGGGCTGCTGGCCAACCCGGCAGGAAAGGCAGAGCCGAGCTGGAGCCACCCTACCCCGCCAGCCCAGGGCCACCTCTGGACAGGGAAGGGACGGGGATGGCCCAACAACAACTCAACAGCACCCACAGCGACGGAGAGCCGACACAGACTACAGATGGAACGCAAGCTTGCACGCAATGCAGCACCGTTGTTGCCAAGACAGTTTATAGTGACCTATGACCTGGGCATGCGCAGTTGGAATACCAAACTCGCTTATTAACCTACAAATCTGTCCAGCTTTGGAGTGTGGGAGGAAACCGGAGCACCCGGAGAAAACCCACGTGGTCACGGGGAGAATGTACAAACTCTGTACAGACAGCACCCGTGGTCGGGATCGAACCAGGTTCCCGGTGCTGTAAGGCAGCAACTCTACCATGCTGCAGACTAGTGTTTTTGTTTTACACAAGGGTGTGGTGGGTTCCTGGAATGCGCTGACAAGGGAAGTGATGAAAGGGCAACACTCATGAAGCTGCCAAATCCTCTCAGACAGCCTGGAAAATATCTAACCTTGTGCTCACACGTGTAGGGGGACCATGTTTGGTTGCGTGTGGTTTGGATGCCTTAAAGCTGTGTTGTTAAATGTTGGTGCAGAAGATCGACACAAAATGCTGCAGTAACTCAGCGGGTCCGGCAGCATCTCTGACAAAAACGGATAGGTGACTTTTCGGCTCTTTCAAGAAATAATAATAATGCAGGCTTTTTTCCAACGAACCCAATAGGAAATTTTGGTGCAGTCAAAATCCAGTTTCACTCGCATCGTTGCATGTAGGATTTATTTTACCAGTAAAAGGACATAATTGATCATATTCTCTGGGGCTGGATCTGGCCACGCTTTGCCATTGTCCTTGCGTACTGTTGAATCATCTCTTCACTTAATTCTTCCCCTGACACTCGTGCCCTGAATTATGGAATCCATTCAAGAGGGAATTAGATGTCTTGGTGTCACGCTAACCTACAGAACCCATTGAACTGCAGACGTACTTTAGTAATGTGAATGTCCCCCATCTAAATGAACAGAACTGAAATTAAAATGAATGCAGCGTGCATTTAAAGCATTTACTCTTCACAGTAGGGGAATGTTGCCTGATGTGCCTTTTGCTAAAATGTAGTATGCTCCCCCTAGTATGACCATGGCTGATGCATCCTAGTTGTTGGCTGCTTGCTCCAAACCTCTGCTAGAGCAGCGTCCCTTGTGGCTAAAAGTAATGCCTTTCTTTTTGTATCAACATTTTTAGCTGTGTTTAGTGACTGAAAAATGTAATTGTTTCCCTTTCTGATCTGTTTTATTGCAGTTTTTGCTGGAAAATAACCGAATGGTGAACATATTCACTGATCTCTACTACCTTACCTTTGTCCAAGAATTGAATAAAATGTTACAAGGCTGGCAGCCAAGTTTACTACCAAATGGTAAGTTCCACAGATGACTGCCATTGATTTAGAAAATGTTCTTATTTAGACATTTGCAAAGCATGTTGGTGGTCAGTAACTAATCAACTGGTGTATCTTCAAGACCGTAAAGGATGTGAAATAGGAGTTCTAGGTAAGAACTTAGGTCTAAGGTAGAGTTGCTGCCTTACTCCCAGTGCCAGAGACCCAGTCCTGACTGACTGCTGTCTGTACGGACTTTGTACGCTCTTCCCATGACTGCGTACGTTTTCCTCGGGTACTCACGGTTTCTTCCCACGCGCCAAAGACCTACAGGTTTGTAGGTTAATCGGCTTTGGTTAAAAAAAAATGTTTTTAATTGTCCCTGGTGTGTAGGATGATGCTAATGTACAGGGATCGTTGGTCAGTACGGACTCGATGGGCCGAAGGGCCTGTTTCCGCACTATATCTCTAAATTAGACGAACCTAATCTAAACATTGACCTTCTATTTTAGAAACATTGCCTGATCTGTGCATTTCTAACGTTTCCCCTATTTGCACTTGAATTTTTAGATTCAGATTCAGATTCAACTTTAATTGTCATTGTCAGTGTATAGTACAGAGACAACGAAATGCAGTTAGCATCTCCCTGGAAGAGCGACATGGAATATGATTTCAATAAATAAATCTATTTGCATGCATACAGTCATAGTGTTTTTTTCCTGTGGGAGGAGTGTCAGGGGGGGGTGGTGATTGGCAGTCACCGAGGTAGTGTTGAGGAGTGTGACAGTCGCAGGGAAGAAGCTGTTCCTGGACCTGCTGGTCCGACAACGGAGAGACCTGTAGCGCCTCCCGGATGGTAGGAGGGTAAACGGTCCATGGTTGGGGTGAGAGTAGTCCTTGGCGATGCTGAGCGCCCTTCGCAGACAATGCTTGCTTTGGACACTCAATTTTTTATTCTTCAAGATTCCCCGCATTACACTGGATGATGTAATATTAACACTGGAGCGGCTCAGTGGAGTGACGTTGTTCTTTTCTCCCAGGTTTAATATTCTCCCGGGTGGAAGAAGAGCATCTCTGGGAATGTAAGCAATTGGGGGTGTACTCTCCCTTTGTTCTCCTGAACACGCTGATGTTCTTCAACACCAAGTACTTTGGGCTGAGGTGTGTGGACGAACACATGAGCCTGTCCTTCACCACTGTCGTCCGGCAGTCCAGGAAATGCACCACGCCAAGGGGGACCACCAAGGTGGTCAGCATTCGCTACTTCATGCCAGAGCATTTCAAGAAAGGACGAGATCAGGGTAAGAGCTGCCCATCTGCTGGGTGAACCACATTTAACAATAAGGTAGAACGGAGATGAGGAAAAACTCTCTATGGATGGGCTGTTCCCAGATCTTGGAATCCAATTGCAACTATTGCGATTGGATTTCAATAGCCCAGTGGGAAGTTCAATAGGGAAGTTGTCCTTTCAATAGCTGGCAAGGACCATTGACCACAGCTGACTTGCTGTTGTGCTTGCCTTTGCACAGACAGTGAGAGTGATGGCCAGAACATGTACTGTAGATTCTGTAGATCCACGAGAGGCAACAAACCTTTGCCTGTCTGGTTGCTGCCATGTTACTCCACAGTACGCTGCAATCAAGTGCCTGTGCACTCTTTGACTTCTTCCAACCAGATAAATAACATTTATTTCTGGTCATGGTACATTGAGGTAACCTAGTGTAATATAATCATCAATGTCCCCCCCCCCCCCCCCCCCCCCCCCCCCCCCCCCCCCCACACCATGCCCAACTTCATTCTCTCTTCCCTGAAGAGCCGCCATGTTTGGTTCCCCTCCCCCGTCCCCTTCCTCTCCCCCTCCCCCCTCCTCTCTCTTAATCCTTTCCCATCCCCCATTTTTTTTTTTTCACGCTCTATTTTTAAACCTGCTCTTCTATTAATATCTGAGCGTTCACTCAGATTGTGAAATCTTTCCTCAGAGAAGCGGAATCTGTGCCTATGTAGGGGACTTGCAGTCTGTGGTAGTTATCCTCTTGCCCCCAGTATGTTCCCCCGCATTCGACATTCGACAAGACTCCTTGCCTGCCCCATTTCCCAATGTCCGTGGGGGTAATTTGGTGGTTAAAATAAAACATAGCACGGCAGCATAAATAAGTAACGCAGCAACCAATAACACAAAATCCCAGTATTGCCTGCTTAATGTGCTGAGTTCGATGATCTCGCCTTCCTCGTCATTAGCTTTCCAGAGTTAGGAAAGCAAAATAGAAATGGATTTCAATTCTTGACATGATCGTAGCCCATACAGTTATCCTTAAGATAAAGATCGGACTCCAATGTATGACTTCCGTGGTCTGGCCATTCCCGATGACAGTTGCTGTCTACGGAGTTTGCACCCTATGACCGCGTGGCTTTTCCCCAGGTGCTCCGGTTTCCTCCCAGACATAAGTTAATTGGCTTTGATAAAAAATTGTAAATTGCCTCTACTGTGTGTATGGGACAGTGTTAGCATACGGTGTGATCGCTGGTCGGCACGGACTCGTTGGGCCGATGGGCCCGTTTCCACGTTGTATCTCTAAATGAATTGGGTGGGGATTTTTAAAAATTGAATTTATGTTTGCAAAGATGAAATCTGTGCATCCTCTGGCACTGAAGCGGGAGTTTTTCTTGTTTCTGGGTGGGTTGCTGGGGGAGTGGATGCCGGATGCCGGATGCCGTGGTTTGCTCGGTATAGACTGGTTTGGGAATTTAGGCAAACCACTTGTCCTGCCTGTGATTCAGCTTTGCCCTCCCGTTGTGTTCGCAGGCAGCACTGCAGGGAAGAGGAAACGAGAAGAGGAAGTTGCCGTTTTTGAGCAGAGGGAAAACCGAATGAATCCGTTAAGATGCCCTGTGAAATTTTATGAGTTCTACCTCTCGAAATGGTAAATGCAACCAGATCGCGTGTTGGAATTGTCGCTTTCGTGCGGGGGGTTGATCGAGTCGAAGAATGGCGGGAAGGCGGCAGAGTGGTTCGATTCTGACCCCGGGTGTTGTCTGTGCGGAGTTTGCACGTTCTCCCTGTGACCTGCGTGCTGCTGCTCTGGTTTCCTCCTACACTCCAAAGACGTAATTGGCCTTGGTAAAGATTGTAAATTGTCCCTGGTGTGTCGGATAGTGCCAGTGTATAGAATGGTCGGTGTGGGTCGAAGGGCCCGTTACTTCGCTGTATCTCTAAACTAAACTAAAATCCCAGGGACCTGCAGTTTTGTAGGTTAATTTGCCCCTAAAATCGTACCCAGTGTGATGCTAAAGTGAGATAACAGAACTAATGTGAGCGTGGACTCAGTGGGTCGAAGGACCTGGTTCCATGCTACGTCTTTCAATCAATCAATCAATCTATACCTTTTGTTGGCACGGGTAAGTATTGTACTGGCCTATTGTAACACATTCTCACGTTTATTTGCGATGTTCAGCGCTGGTTTTGTAGCATTTGGTTATCTTGCATCACTTAGCACTGGTGGCTACTATACCAGTGATCAGTCATTGTCGGCAATAGTTTTCTTTTCATAAAATTTACCGTGTCTAATGAACAAGTAGCTGGAAAAATGAGGAGATTTTACAGCCAGGCAAATTCCTTGTATGTATACATACTTGGCTAATAAATTATTCAATTTAATAAATAGCGGACTAAGGGGATATGGGGAGAAGGCAGGAACGGGGTACTGATTAGGGATGATTAGCCTTCTCCTGCACCTATTGTCTCATTCAAAAATAAGGGAATACAATGAACTGCAGATGCAGGTTTACAAAAATGCTGGAATAGCTCAGTGGGTTACTCGAATATCTGGAAAACATGTCCGTCTGGTAGTTGTGCCGTAGATAGGAGAACTTCTTCAAAGTAGTCATACCCTGAGGAGATTTTGCAGTGGACCCGACCCGAAATCCACGTTCTCCAGAGGCGCTGCCTGACCCGCTGAGCTACTCCGGCACTTTGATTCCCTCTGGTAGTGCTGTTTGTGAAGGTACAAGCTGTTTGTGACCAGAACTATGCACATCCTTTGTCCATCTATCAAGAAATAATGAAGGTACAAGGAACTGCAGGTGCTGGCTTTCAAAACCAAAAACACAAAGTGCTGGAGTAACTCAGCGGGTCAGGCAGCATCTCTGGAGGACATGGATGGATGATGTTTCAGTTTACTCCAGCATTTCGTGATTTTAAAACAAAAATCACGATATGATTTCTTCAGCAACCTTGTCTCTGCACTGAAAGCTGATTTTTATTGCTCGGGTTCCATACATATAAAATTATTACGGGTTTGGCTACGCTAGAGGCAGGAAACGTGTTCCCGATGCAACTTGTGTAAAACATATTCTAGTCCTTTAACAACGATACGTACTTCAGGTGGGACTGATCAGGTCACGGGATATGGGGAGGGGGGGAAAGCAGGAAGGGGGTACTGATTTTGGATGATCAGCCATGATCACATTGAACGGCAGTGCTGGCTCCAAGGGCTGAATGGCTGACTCCTGCACCTATTTTCTCATGTTTCTATGACCAGCTCCGTTCTAGCTAGACTTTGAGCGATGACACTATATTTAGCTCTGTGCTTGCATGTGAATTTTAACCATTGACCTCCGAGACCACTGGCTATCTGACAGAAGTTAGCAACCTCTGGAATCAAACCCTCGGCGTTGGTTTTGCATGGTTTCATGCCACTCCGGGGAATCAATTTCCCAGCCCGTGTAGGAAGAAAAGTAAGAACTGTTTCCCAGGCCACATATTCTTAGCTTCCGCGAAACTTGCCTGAAGTAAAACCCTGCACTAATTTACATTAGAGATGCAGCGTGGAAACGGACCTTTCAGTCCGCGCCGACCAGCGATCGCCCGCACATTGACACTATCCTACACACACCAGGGACAATTTACAATTTTACCAGAGCTAATTAACCCACGAACCTGCACGTGTGAGAGGAAACCCAAGAGCAGCAACTCTACTGCTGCGCCTCCGTGCCACCCCACCTATTATTCTCTCTGAGTTTCAATTGATTGTATTTCTGCACCGTATTATCGGATGTCATAGGACAGCATTTCAAACAAAGCTTTTCTCTGTGCCTCGCTACATATGATAGTAATAAACCAGAGACGTCACCTATCTGTGTTCTCCAGAGATGCTGCCTGACCCGCCGAATTACTCCAGCACTTTGTTTTGTGCTATTAAAGTTGCCGGGGGTAAACTGGACTAAAATGGTTGCGATCCCCTGCTCTACGCCTTTCCTCTTTTCCCCAAAACAAAATGGCAGCAATTCTAGAAGGCAGAGAATTCTCCCAATTTTGTTAGTCCTTGCTGTCTCCTCCCCTTCCTCAGCCCCCCTGCTGTCTCCTCCCATCCCCCAGCCTTCGGGCTCCTCCTCCTTTTCCCTTTCTTGTCCCCACCCACCCCCGCCCCCGATCAGTCTGAAGAAGGGTTTCGGCCCGAAACGTTGCCTATTTCCTTCGCTCCATAGATGCTGCTGCACCCGCTGAGTTTCTCCAGCTTTTTTGTGTAACCTTCGATTCTCCAGCATCTGCAGTTCCCTCTTAAACACTGTGTAAACCAACGTCAGCAGTTCCCTGCATATATCTCCCTCCCTCTCTTTCCCCTCCATCCCCCGTATTTTGTATGTGATCTTTTCTCCTTGTTCTATGTGTCCCTGCAGCCCTGAGAGTATGAAGAGCAGGAACGACGTGTTCTACTTGCAGCCAGAGCGCTCGTGCGTGGCGGAGAGCCCCCTGTGGTACTCGGTCATCCCCATGGACCGCAGCATGTTGGAGAGCATGCTCAACCGCATCATGGCCGTGAAAGAGATCTACGATGACTACACCAAGGACTCGCTAGAGGACGACGAAGTGGAAGGATGATGCGTGTGGTGGATGTTGTACAAAGTGCTGTTAAACTTTTTATCTTAGAGAAAAGGAAACAATGGGCCATTATAGGCTGGCCTAGTTGGTGCTGCGGAAAAATAATTACCACACACACACACACACACGTACTTTCAGAGTCATGTGGCCTGTTTGTGACAGCAGAGATGGTTAGACTATCACCATTGTTCAGAGACAGTATCCCTTTTAGCTTGAGTCCACTTGCTGGCAGTCGGGGTGTGCGTAACATTCTCTAGAGACCCGGGGAAAAAAAAGAAATGTTCTTGCAGTCATTCAGCAAGCAGTTTTGTACTTGCACTTAAATTGGGAAATCGATGACAGTTTGCAGTGTACATGCTGATGTAGGTGGGTGAGACCTTCATTTAACTCGGTTCTTGGGACTTTAGAAAAAGGCTTAAACAAAAACAAAAACTTGTCCGGCAAACTGGGATCTTGGTCGCTGCCTTCTAGAACATTCCACTGGCTGCCATTTTGTTTGGGGGGAAAAGAGGAATGGCGTAGAGCAGGGGTCCGCAACTTTGTTTTGTCCTTTTTTGCAACTTTTAATAGCACATCACAATGTTTTTTTCACTTATTTATGAACAACTAATGAAGAACAGATACCAGAACCAAACACTCCGTCAATGAGAAGAAATCTGTACAAATCCAGAATCAACTAATTTTACCCCTCCCCCCCCCGGGGATAAATGTACCCCAGGTTGGGAACCCTTGGTGTAGAGGAAGTATAGGGCAATGTTTAGTCTGAGCTGTGCATGTTGCTAGCATCCATTTCCAGACGCGTGTCACACTAGCCCCCACCAGGAGCACACACCCACCCAAATATCTTTCACATTCAGCTTTTACGCTTTTACATTAAAGGTTTTATTTTCGTTTTGCCGTCCCTGGGAAAAGACGGGGCGGAGGAATTGTTCTTTCTGGAGTGGACGTGGAGTATTTTTTCCGTTATTTTTTTTAAGCATCTTTTTATTTTGTAAGTGATTAGCCACTGCCTGTATGGAGGCTGGAGATTCTCCTGAGGCCATTTTGTGCAACAGTCTGCTGGGCCTCAACTCAATTTACGTAATTAAACTTCCAGCCAATATTTTCTGAGGAAATCTCTGCCTTTAGAGCAAGAGATGAAGCTGAGGATAATGAATTGTCCTTTCGTTTATTCCTTGCTGGAATGTTTGCCGATATCCGAATCTGTAGAAATATCCGATTCCATTTTGTGTATTTTTAATTATAAACCAAAAATAAAATACTGTGAATATTTATAGTTAATACCATAAATACTGATGCAGCAAATTTTGCAGTGTGTTTGGGGGGGGGGGTGAAAATAAGTTTTGTATGAACATTTTTGTTTCTGTTTCCTGCAACTTCTAACTACTGATTTTTATTTTTTTTTTGTTCTTCTTGATTTCGATTGAAATAGTACTTCACCATTCCCTTGTATCACCCATGATGTGTCTTCAGTGAGAGACATCAACCAGTGCAATAATACTTTCAACACCTGACCTACAACAGTCTGGCTAAATCAACTCATTTAATAGTTGCAGATTAGAATAGGAAATAGGAAATAATACATGAAGATAGACACAAAATGCTGTATTAACTCAGCGGGTCAGGCAGCATGTGTAGGAAGGAACTGCAGATTCTGGGTTTACACCGAAGATAGACAAAATGCTGGAGTAACTCAGCGGGACAGGCTGCATTTTCAGAGAGAAGGAATATGTGACGCTTTGGGTCGAGACCCTTCTTCAAACTGCACCTCTGAAGAAAAAGAATAGGTGACGTTTCGGGTCGTGGTTCCCAGAGAGTTCTCCAGAGATGCTGCCTGACCCGTTGAGTCATTCCAGCATTTAGTGTCTTCGGTTTAAACCAGTGTGTGCAGTTCCTTCCCGCACGGGAAGTAATAGCCTTTCCACTAACTGGGACAGCAACTTCCCCCCCCGATAGTTAATGGTTTGATTTCATTGAACAGTAATCCATGTGCTGCCAGGCCCATTGACTGAACTGTTAAAGAAATCCAGGAACCCAGGAGGAAAGGGGATACTGTCTCTTGTGTATTTTCTGTATTATATATTAAAAAAAAAGCTGTTCCAGTGAGCTAGACCAGTGTAAGCAATGTTTTAAAATGGTAAACATCTGCACAGTATTTAAATTGGTGACCTGACGGTTTGCCAAGACAACATGCATTTAAATTTCATCTTTTAAATAAAAGAATAAAAATGTCAAGCTGTTGATGCAAACTGAATGGAGCCGATGCTGCGGGTTTGTAGACTGCTCCACCATGATCACTAATTGTTAAAACTCCCATGTAGATGAAGGCAGCTGGGTTTCACCTGATCATTTCAGAAATTGTATTTTTTGGATGTGACGTAAAACTTAGGGGGGAAAAAAGGTATTTACATGTCCACCGTGAAGCATTTTTTAGGGTATGTAGTGTAGGGACACTATAATGACCCTTTTTATATCTTATGTTGAATTGTAATCTGTAAAGAGGTATGTCTTCTCCACTTAACTTCCCGATAAAATGGGGTTGATTGAAACGCCAGCCTCGACCCTCGTATCACGGTGTCAAAGTACCATCTCTGGCCCTTACGAAGCGAGTGGGGAAAGGTAGAGAAAAAAAAGCTGGTCCGAGTTTGTTGAATGATAACTGATTGCGGAAAATGCAATTGTGCGTTTATTGGGCTCTTGCTACTAACGGATGTGTCGGTGATGGCATTGTATTGGGATTCGGTCTGGGCGTGCCACGCAGCACTCCCGCCAACTCGGTAACGGCCATTGGCTGTCTAACTGTCTCCAGGATTATCCGCACTGGTATGTCTCACTGTATCAATTGTTGACCAAAGTTGAAAAATGTCATTTTATTGGAAATGAAAAAATTGTGGAAAAGTGGCTGAAAACATAAAGACAATTTGTGTTCTCCCATTACAATTCTGTGTTTTGTATATTCGTTGCTCCTCTACAATTGACATTTGTGCGGAATACCCCAACTTGTTCCATGTGCTCTGTGGTGAAAATAGTTTGACTTGGGTGGCGCAGCGGTAGAGTTCCCGCCTTACAGCGCCAGAGACCCAGGTTCGATCCTGACCACGGGTGCTGTCTGTACGGAGTTTGTACGTTCTCCCCGTGACCTGCGTGCGTTTTCTCCTACATCTTCGGTTTCCTCCCACGCTCCAAAGATGTCGGTTTAATTGGCTTCTGGACTATATGTAAAGTTGCCCCGAGTGTGTGTTGGTGTGTGAGTGAGCGTTAATGTACAGAGGTCAGTGTGGAGTCGATGGGCCGAAGGGCCTGTTTCTGCACTGTATAAACTAAACTAAACTAATACATTGAAGATATACACAAAGCTGGAGTAACTCAGCGGGACAGGCAGCATCTCGAGAGAAGGAATGGGTGATGTTTCAGGTTTTGACCCGAAACATCACCCATCCCTTCTCTCCAGAGATGTTGCCTGTCCCGCTGAGTTACTCCAGCATTTTGAGTCTATCTTTGGTTTAAACCAGCATTTGCAGTTCCTTCATAAACTAATACATCTTCAGGTTTGTGACTGAAACAGTCAACATTTTTACACCCTTTTCAATGTCTTGCCACAACAGTGTTTGTGATGTATGTTTGAAACATATAAGATTATTAAGGGTTTGGACACGCTAGAGGCAGGAAACATGTTCCCGATGCTGGGGGAGTCCAGAACTAGGGGCCACAGTTTAAGAATAAGGAGTAAGCCATTTAGAACGGAGACGAGGAAACACTTTTTCTCACAGAGAGTGGTGAGTCTGTGGAATTCTCTGCCTCAGAGGGCGGTGGAGGCAGGTTCTCTGGATACTTTCAAGAGAGACCTAGATAGGGCTCTTAAAGATAGCGGTCGGGGGATATGGGGAGAAGGCAGGAACGGGGAACTGATTGGGGATGATCAGCCATGATCATATTGAATGGCGGTGGGGCTCGAAGGGCCGAATGGCCTACTCCTGCACCTATTGTCTTGTATTGCTGAATCATGGTAGTACAAGGATTAGGAATCGCACAACTTTGCCATCCCCTTTTCCACACAGCTTCTATGTTCACACCACACGGCATTCTTCACGTTGGCTCCCAACCCCACTATAAGCCAATGATAAAAAAAATAATCAAAAAAATGTTGTGTGGCGCAGCAGTAGAGCAAATGCTTGCCAGTGCCAGAGACCCGGGTTCGATCCTGACTACGGGTGCTGGCGGTCCTGGCAGAGGTTGCACATTCTCCCTGTCACCTGCGTGGGTTTTCTCCGGGTGCTCCGGTTTCCTCTCCCGCTCCAAAGATGTAGTGTTGTAGTTAATTGGCTTTGTGTAAATGTCATATCGTCCCTAGTGTGTGTACGTGAGCGTTAATGTATGGGGGCCAGTGTGGACTCGATGGGCCGAAGGGCCTGTTTCCAGGCTGTTATCTCTAAATTAAAAATTCTACCGGTTGAGATACAGTGCCCTCCATAATGTTTGGGACAAAGACACATCATTTATTTATTTGCCTGTACTCCACAATTTGGGAAGTATAACAGAAAAAAAATCACATGTGGTTAAAGTGCACATTGTCAGATTTTATTAAAGGGCATTTTTATACATTTTGGTTTCACCATGTAGAAATTACAGCTGTGTTTATACATAGTCCCCCCCCATTTCAGGGCACCATAATGTTTGGGACACATGGCTTCACAGGTGTTTGTAATTGCTCAGGTGTGAAGGTGTAATTGCTTCCTTAATGCAGGTGTAAGAGAGCTCTCAGCACCTAGTCTTTCCTCCAGTCTTTCCATCACCTTTGGAAACTTTTATTGCTGTTTATCAACATGAGGACCAAAGTTGTGCCAATGAAAGTCAAAGAAGCCATTATGAGACTTGGAAACAAGAATAAAACTGTTAGAGACATCAGCCAAAACTTAGGCTCACCAAAATCAACTGTTTGAAACATCATTAAGAAGAAAAAGAGCACTGGGGAACAATTTTCAGAAGCCAATTACATAGAAACAAAGAAAATAGGTGCAGGAGGAGGCCATTCGGCCATTCGAGCCAGCACTGCCATTGTGATCATGGCTGATAGTCCCAAATCAATAACCCGTGCCTGCCTTCTCCCCATATCCCTTGATTCCACTAGCCCCTAGAGCTCTATCTAACTCGCTTAAATCCATCCAGTGATTTGGCCTCCACTGCCCTCTGTGGCAGGGAATTCCATAAATACACAACTCTCTGGGTGAAAATGTTTTTTCTCACCTCGCCTTACCCAATGTGTACATCTTTGGAATGTGGGAGGAAACCCACGCAGTCACAGGGAGAACGTACAGACAACACCCGTCGTCGGGATCAAACCCGGGTCTCTGGCGCTGTGAGGCAGCAACTCTACCGCTGCGCCACCACATTAAAGAACACTAGAAAGCGGAATAAGATTAGAGGGTTTTTTTTTTGTTGCAATTCTTGTGATTTAAAAGGAGGCTGGAGCTAAATGAAACGTCGGGGAAATAGTATCAATGAGAGTTTTCAGATTTCTCATCTCCACACATTTTCCATACACAGTGGCAGGTGGTTTTACAGGAAGGGGAGGAATATGTATTTTTGTTTCTCCTTGGCAATTGACTGGGCTTTAGACTGACTATTGATTCATGATGGGGAGGAGTTTGGGTTCATGATAACAGCGTGAACCGTGATCCAGGTTGGATCATTTAACGAAACGTGTTGCCCGTCAAAACCGGGCACGTGGGCCCCGTCTGGGGGAGGCAAACTTCGAGCAGCACAGTGGCGCAGCAGCGGTAGAGTTGCTGCCTTAAGGGCCTGTCCCACTTTCACCACCTCTGCCGAGTTTTTAAAAATTTATTTTTATTAGAAGCAATTGTACAAGGATAAGACGATCGGCATAACAATTATACAATTATTGTCCAGCTTCATTTTTAACCTTATAACCTAATAAAAAAAAATTAAAAAAAGGAAAACAAAGAAAGGAGAAGGAATAGAATGAAGAAAAAAGAAATAAAATACAAAAGAGCAGGAAACAGGCCCCTAAATTACCAAAGCAATGCAGAAGAAAAAGGAAATAAGACAAAAAAAAGATGAGGATATACCTTCCTCCCCCCCCCCCCCCCCCCCCCCCCCCTTCCTCACCCATCCCTAGCGTCAGATTTAAATTTAAATTTGTGTTTAACCATTCTGTTATTGCAGAAATTCAGTAAAAGGTAACCGTGTCTTAAGAAATTGATCCGTTTTTTCCGCCAAGACCAGTCTAATTGTATTGTATTCAAATTTATTGTCATTGTCTCAATTTGAGACAACGAAATGAATTTCCCTTACAGGCAGTATCATAAAAAAAAATAAATCACAAAATAAATAAATAAATAATAAATAAATAATAAAACATATTAAAAATAAAATTGAAATTGAATTTAAAAAAAGCACAAACACAGAAAGTCCACGGCATAATCATTTAACGAAACATGTTGCCTGTCAAAACCGGGCACGTGGGCACCGTCTGGGGAGACTAACTTCGAGCAGCACGGTGGCGCAGTAGCGGTAGAGTCTGTCCCACTTTAAGGGCCTGTCCCACCTTCACCACCTAATTCACGACCTCTGCCGAGTTTGCCCTTGACTCATGCTCGCAGCATGGTCGTCACGAGGTCGTAGGTAGGTCGTGATGCTAGTCGTGGGTACTCGTGGCATTAAGTACGTCGGGGTTTTTTTCTAGCCTGATGAAAAATGTCCATGAGTAAAAAAAGGTTGTGAAAGTGGGGCAGGCCCTTTACAGCGCCAGAGACCTGGGTTCGATCCTGACTACGGGTGCTGTCTGTACGGAGTCTGTACGTCCTCCCCCTGACCTGCGTGGGTTTTCTCTGGGTGCTCTGTTACTCCCACAGACGTACAGGTTTGTAGGTTAATTGGCTTTGGTAAGGATTGTAAATTGTACCTAGCGTGTAGGATCATGCTGGGCCGAAGGGCCTGTTTCCGCGCTGTATCTCTAAACTAAAACTAACCTAAACAAAGGGATAGCTGACATTTGGGGTTGAATCCATGCATTGGTCCTGATGCCGTGTCTCAGGTGAAAGTCAACAACTCCTTTCCCTCCCCCGATGCTGCTTCACCTACTGCCTCCACTGCTCCACACTGCAGTGTCTGCAGTTTTGTGCACACACCTCTTCAATGTTCCCATTACTTGCTGCTTGTGCTACCTCCAATGGAACCAATAGGTGGGCTAACAACATGGAACTGTCCTCTTCTTCTGTCGTATGTTTTTTAGACCTGCAGCTCTGTTGAGGCGAGCCAGGCCAACGTGTCATTGTCCAGGTCAATTAGACCTCGTTCACCATTCGGTGGCCGGTGTTTGGGGCAACTGGTGACCGTGTGCTCCACTGTCTGTGTTGGGTCCCCACACTCGCAGGAGGCACTCGCTGTCTACGAGGCCCCACCTCTTCATCGCTGCTCCATAGCGTCCGATACCTGTCCTCAAGCGGTTGAGGGTTGTCCACTGCTTTCGGGGCAGGTCTTGGCCAGGGACGTCCATGGGGTCATTGATGTAATGGTGTAGCCTAGATGGTTCCGCTGACCTCCACTGGTCTCTCCATCTCGTCTTGAAAGCATCAGCCGGTGTTGTATAGAGCAGCTCTTGGGCTTGCGTGGCAAAGGGGTGCCGTGACTTGAGGCGCACTTGTCGTGGTGTCTCTGTGACGATCTGATGGAGGAGGTGGGATTCACTGGTCTGTGCCTGTCGAGAGAGGGCCAGCGTGGCTGCTTCTCGTCTGATGTTGCCGGGGCAATGCCAGCAAGGACAGGCAGTTGGTTTACTGGGGTGGCTCGTAGGTATCCGGAGACAGTCCGAAGGGCGAAGTTGGGGGCATCATCCAGCTTCTTGGCGTGAGGGCTACGGCACCAGACCGGGGTGCAGTACTCGGCGGCTGAGAACACCAGGTCCACTGTGGACATGCGCAGTGTCTTTGTCGTGGCTCCCCATGTGGTGCCGGCTAGGCATGGAACAGTACAGCACAGGAGCAGGCCCTTCGGCCCACAACGCCCGTGCACAACATGATGCCAAGTTAGACACAAAGTGCTGGTGTAACCCAGCTGGGTCAGACAACATCTCTGGAGAAAAGGAATAGGTGACATTTCGTGTCTGGCCCGCTGAGTTACTCCAGCTTTTTGTGCCTCTCTTTGGTTTCCAGCCTTCCTACACATAATCCCAAATTAAAATAATCTCCACTGCCTGTGTGTGATCCATATCCCTCCATTCCTTGCGCATATGCGTAGCCATCTAAAAGCCCCTCAAATTTGCCTCTGCCTCCTAAAAGGTTCCAACTCCGTTTAGTTTGTCACGTGTACCAAGGGCAACGCTTTTGTTGCACGCTAACGAGTCAGCGACAAGACTCCATGATTACAATCGAGCCATTTACAGTGTATAGATACATGATAAGGGAATAACGTTTAGCGCAAGGTGAGGCCAGCAAAGATGTGGATAGTCGTTCAGGACTGCTCTCTGGTTGTGGTAGGATGCTGCCTGTCCCGCTGAGTTGCTCCAGCATTTTGTGTTTTACCACAACCTCTACAGATCTAGAGAAAAGAATGCAAGTTTGTCCATCCTCTGCTTTTTAGCTAATACCCACTAATACATCGCCTGATAGCTTACGCCTTGTAATTAAAGCAGCATCTCGTAAACCTTTATATCCTTCGATATTATCTTTGATATCGGTGATAGTGAAGATAATGTCAAAGCCCATTGCTGCCAAATATTGGTTTTGTAAGCTTTTACCACAGGTTGCCTGTCTAAGAAACACAATTCTGCTTAATATTATGTGTGCACAGGGCAGCACGGTGGCACAGCGGTAGAGTTGCTAGTTCTCACAGCGGAGACCCGGGTTCGATCCTGACTGCAGGCGCTGCCCGTACGTAGTTTGTATGTGCCCCACGAGACTGCGTGGGTTTTCTCCAAGATTAGATTAAATTCCTTTATTTGTCATTCAGACCTTTCGGTCTGAACGAAATTTTGTTGCCTGCAGTCATACATATAATAATAAATAACAAAACACACCATAAACACAAATTAACATCCACCACAGTGAGTTCACCAGGCACCTCCTCACTGTGATGGAGGCAAAAGTCTTAAAAGTCTCTGTCTCTTCCCTCCTATTCTCCCTCTGCGCTGAGGCGATCCAGGCCTCCGATGTTGTTACCCCCCCCCCCGGGCGATAGTAAGTCAATCCCGCGGCTCAACCGAGCTCGGCGAACAGGCCGGTTCAAGCTCCGCGGCCCGGGGTGGTCGAAGATGCCGCCCTCCAGTCCAGCGGACGCAGCTGTTCCTGCGAGAGCTCCGTAAAAACAGGTCACCAACCTGTGACCCGCGAGCTCCCGACGATGTCGTCCACTGGGCCCGCGGCCGAGCCCCGGATTCAGGTCCCCGCCGCCGGAACGCCGCCTCAGCCTCGAGTCGGGCCGCCGCCACCAGAATACCGCCACAGCTCCGAATTCGGCCAGCCTCGCGTTGGTAAGTTCTGGCTGGCTCTGCTTCCGGAGCCTTGAGGTCGGTCACAGTTGGAGGCCGCCAGCTCCGCCATTAGGCCTCAGCGCAGACGGGGACAGAGAAGGGGGACATGACAAAAAGAGTCACATTCCCCCGAAGGAAGAGACAAAAAAACATTTCACCCTGCCCCCCACACATAACACAACCTAATAAACTAAAATTTAACTAAAACAAGACAAAAAAAAACAACAAAAAAAGTAAAAACAGATGGACTGCAGGCGAGCCGCTGCTGTTCAACAGCGCCACCACTCAACAGTGCCGCCACTCAACAGTGCCGCCACTCAACAGTGCCGCCACTCCAGAGCCGCACAGATTTGTAGATTAATTGGCTTGGTATAAATGTAAATCGTCCCTAGTGTGTGTAGGATAGTGTTGATGTGTGGAGACGACTGGTTGGCGTGGTCTTGTTGGGCCGAAGGGCTTGTTCCCACACAGTATCTCCAAACTAAACTAAACTAAATTGCACTGGAGAAAGTGTACATCTCATTTTCTAAGTGGAAAAGTATTTAGGTGTAGTTGGAATTCAGGGAAATCACATTTTTAAACGTGCTAACCTTCGTAAAGAACAATGCGGAGAACACGGGGAGGGGTAGTGGGAAGAACAGCTGACCCCATGCACCAGTCCCACCCAACAGCTCATGAGAAAAACTGCCTGAAGAATAGTCCCAACCCGAAACGTCACCTATCCTTTTACTCCAGAGATGCTGCCTGACCTGCTGAGTTACTCCAGCACTGGTTCTGATATTGTCACATGTACTGAGGTACAGTGACATTCTTTTTTGCACACAGTTCAGTAGAAGTATTGGCATTTGTTAGATTCAGTACAAGTGTATGGTAATGGTACACACAAGTTCAAGTTACATTTATTGTCACATGCACCAATTGGTGCAGTGAGATTCGAATTACCATACAGCCATACAAATAAAAAGAACACAACACACGATAGAATGTAACATGAACATCCCACACAGCGGAATCAACGTTTCCCACTGTGAGGGAAGGCAGTAAAGTTCAGTCCACTTCCTCTATGTTCACCCGTGGTCGGGGTCTACTGAGGCCTCCACAGCCACCGCTACGGATGTCTGATGTTCAGGCCCCCATGGTCTCACTAGGGCTCTGTACAACTGCAGAAGGACCTCTTTGCTCCTATATTCGATTCCCCTTGTTATAAAGGCCAACATGCCATTCGCTTTCTTCACTGCCTGCTGTACCTGCATGCTTACTTTCCTAGATTGATATACAAGGACCCCCAGATCCCGTTGTACTTCCCCTTTTCCCAACTTGACGCCATTTAGATAGTAATCTGCCTTCCTGGTTTTGCTACCAAAGTGGATAACCTCACATTTATCCGCATTAAACATCATCTGCCATGCATCTGCCCACTCCCCCAACCTGTCCAAGTCACCCTGCATTCTCATAGCATCCTCCTCACAGATCACACTGCCACCCAGCTTTGTGTCACCTGCAAATTTGCTAATGTTACTTTGAATCCCTTCATCCAAATCATTGATGTATATTGTAAATATCTGCGGTCCCAGCACCAAGCCTTGCGGTACCCCACTAGTCACTGCCTGCCATTCTGAAAGGGAACTATTTATCCCGTCTTTGTTTCCTGTCTGCCAAACACTTCTCTATCCATGTCAGTACTCTACCCCCAATACCATGTGCCCTAAGTTTGCCCACTAATCTCCTATTTGGGACCTTATCAAATGCTTTCTGAAAGTCCAGGTACACTACATCCACTGGCTCTCCCTTGTCCATTTTCCTAGTTACATCTTCAAAAAATTCCAGAAGATTAGTCAAGCACGATTTCCCCTTCGTAAATCCATGCTGACTTGGACCGATCCTGTTACTGCTATCCAAATGTGCGGCTATTTCATCTTTTATAATTGACTCCAGCATCTTCCCCACCACCGATGTCAGGCTAACTGGTCTATAATTCCCCGTTTTCTCTCTCCCGCCTTTCTTAAAATGTGGGATAACATTAGCTACCCTCCAATCCCCAGGAACTGATCCTGAGTCTATAGAACATTGGAAAATTATCACCAATGCATCCACGATTTCTAGAGCCACTTCCTTAAGTACCCTGGGATGCAGACCATCAGGCCCTGGGGATTTATCAGCCTTCAGTCCCATCAGTCTATCCAACACCATTTCCTGCCTAATGTGGATTTCCTTCAGTTCCTCTGTCACCCTAGATCCTCTGGCCACTACTATATCAGGAAGATTGTTTGTCTCTTCCTTAGTGAAGACAGATCCAAAGCAGCTGTTCAACTCATCTGCCATTTCCTTGTTACCCATAATAAATTCACCTTTTTCGGTCTTCAAGGGTCCAACTTTGGTCTTAACTAATTTTTTCCTCTTCACATACCTAACGAAGCTTTTACTATCCTGCTTTATATTCTTGGCTAGCTTACCTTCGTACCTCATCTTTTCTCCCCGTATTGTCTTTTTGGTTATCTTCTGTATAAACACCTGCCATTGTTGTTCCACTGTCATCCCTGCTAGTGTATCTTTCCAGTCAACTTTGGCCAGCTCCTCCCTCATGGCCCCATAGTCCCCTTTATTCAACTGTAACACTGACACCTCCGATCTAATTTTCTCCCTCTCCAATTGTAGATTAAACCTGATCATGTTATGGTCACTGCCTCCTAATGGCTCCTTAACCTCGAGGTCCTTTATCAAATCTGGTTCATTACACAACACTAAATCCAGAATTGCCTTCTCCCTGGTAGGCTCCAATACAAGCTGTTCAACGAATCCATCACGAAGGCACTCTACAAAATCCCTTCCTTGGGGTCCAATACCAACCTGATTTTCCCAGTCTACCTGCATGTTGAAATCTCCCATAACAACCACAGCATTACTTTTGCTACATGCCAATTATAACTCTGATTCAACTTGCGCCCTATGTCCAGGCTACTGTTTGGGGGCCTGTAGATTAGTCCCATTAGGGCCATTTACCCTTACAATTCCTTAGTTCTATCCATACTGACTCCACGTCTCCTGTTTCAATGTCACCCCTTGCAAGGGACTGAATTTCATTCCCCACCAACAGGGCAACCCCACCCCCTCTGCCCACCCATCTGTCTTTTCGATAGGTGGTTTACCCTTGAATATTCACTTCCCAGCCCTGGCCCTCTTGCAGCCATGTCTCAGTAATTTCCACAACATCATACTTGCCAGTTTCTATCTGAGCTTCAAACCCGTCCACGTTATTCCTTATACTTCCCGCATTCATATACAGTACGTTGACCTCCGTATTCACCCCCCCCCCCCCCCCCCCCCCACCCTCGCAATTGGCCCTGACCTTACTCTGTTGTCCATTCTCAAGCTTTCCTTCCCATTAATAAGAGAATCTTTTGTAACTTTTCCTGTATCCACTTCCCCTTCAATTTCATCTTTATACTCTCAATTTGTCAATCCCTCCCCCCCCCCCCCCCCCCCCCCCCACTATTTAGTTTTTTTTTATTGTGTTTTTTTTTAATTTTATGTTTATTAGAGGCCGTGTACAAAAGTATAAACCGCAGCATATGACGTAATACATTTATTGTACAGCTTCAAATTTTATTTTTAGCTACGATGATAAAGAAAAAGAGAGAAAAAGCAAGAAAGAGTGAAAGTGAATGCATGAGTATAGAACCCCTAGACTACCAAATAGATGTAGTCGAAGCCTGAGTAAGTAAAATAAATGAGAGAAACGTAAAGAAATAAAAAGACAAAAACAGAAAGATAAACAAAAAGTGATGATATATCTGCTTCATATCTCTCCCCACCCACACTATTTAGTTTAAACTCACACCTGTAAACATAGAAACATAGACAATAGGTGCAGGAGTAGGCCATTCGGCCCTTCGTGCCTGCACCGCCATTCAATATGATCATGGCTGATCATCCAACTCAGTATCCCGTACCTGCCTTCTCTCCATACCCCCTCATCCCTTTAGCCACATGTAACTCCCTCTTAAATATAGCCAATAAACTGTGGCCTCAACTACCTTCTGTGGCAGAGAATTCCAGAGATCCACCACTATCTGTGTGAAAAATGTTTTTCTCATCTCGGTCCTAAAGGACTTCCCCATTACCCTTAAACTGTGACCCCTTGTCCTGGACTTCCCCAACATCGGGAACAATCTTCCTGCATCTAGCCTGTCCAACCCCTTAAGAATTTTGTAAGTTTCTATAAGATCCCCCCCTCAATCTTCTAAATTCTAGCGAGTACAAGCCGAGTCTATCCAGTTTTTCTTCATATGAAAGTCCTGACATCCCAGGAATCAGTCTGGTGAACCTTCTCTGTACTAGCAAACCTGCCTGCCAGAATGTCGGCTAATATACAGGGACATGTCCGGATACAAAGATACAGTACATCTTTATGAGGGGGGACTTGATAGAGGTCTTTAAAATGATGAGAGGGATAGACAGAGTTGATGTGGACAAGCTTTTCCCTTTGAGAATAGGGAAGATTCAAACAAGAGGACATGACTTCAGAATTAAGGGACATAAGTTTAGGGGTAATATGAGGGTGAACTGCTTTAGTCAGAGAGTGGTAGCGGTGTGGAATGAGCTTCCAGTGGAAGTGGGGGAGGCAGGTTCATTGGTATCATTTAAAAATAAATTGGATAGGCATATGGATGAGAAGGGAATGGAGGGTTATGGTATGAGTGCAGGCAGGTGGGACTAAGGGGAAAAAAAAAATTTGTAGATGGGACTAGGGGAGAATACATGTTCGGCACGGACTTGTAGGGCCGAGAGGGCCTGTTTCCGTGCTGTAATTGTTATATGGTTATATGGTTTATCTTGTCAGGCAGCATCTGCGTGAAGAATATTAACTTTTCGGGTCAAGCTGTCTTTCATTTTGACCAGAGGGGTAATCTCAGTATTTTCTGTTTGTTTTTAAATCGTTAGCTGCCCTGTTCATGTTGTGTTCTTGATCTCATTTTGTATAAAGTTCTGGATTTCACAATAGGGTTTAATGCAAAAGAGACTTGCTCTTTGATTTGGCTGAGCATCTAATTCAATAAGCTGCTATACAAACCACTATTCATTCAATCAAAGTTGCAAATGGAAACATCTATATAATGAGCCTTGTGTTTTGCAGTGATTCGTGTAATAAGGCATTTCGTCCAAAACGCCTTGCAAAATTGTTATTGCGATTGTATCATTATTGTGTTGCACTGTGGCGCAGCGGTAGAGTTGCTGCTTTACAGCGCCAGTGACCCAGGTTCTGTTTGTACGTTCTCCCCGTGACCTGCGTGGGTTTTCTCTGGGAGCTCCCACACTCCAGAGACGTACAGGTTTGTAGGTTAATAGGCTTGGTCAAATTGTAAATTGTCCCTAACATGTGTAGGATAGTGCTAGTGTACGGAGCGGACACAGTGGGCCGCAGGGCCTGTTTCTGTGCTGTATCTCTAAACTAAACTAAACCAAAATAAAGAGAAAAATGAACAAAGTTCCTCGTCTTCAGTAGTTTATGAGTTTTCAACTCACGGGGTCTCTGGTGCTGTGAGGCAGCAGCTCTACCAGCTGTGCCACTTTACATAGAAACATAGAAATTAGGTGCAGTAGTAGGCCATTCGGCCCTTCGAGCCTGCACCGCCATTCAATATGATCATGGCTGATCATCCAACTAAGTATCCCGTACCTGCCTTCTCTCCATACCCTCTGATCCCCTTAACCACAAGGGCCACATCTAACTCCCTCTTAAATATAGCCAATGAACTGGCCTCGACTATCCTCTGTGGCAGAGAGTTCCAGAGATTCACCACTCTGTGTGAAAAAAGTTCTTCTCATCTCGGTTTTAAAGGATTTCCCCCTTATCCTTAAGCTGTGCCCCTTGTCCTGGACTTCCCCAACATCGGGAACAATCTTCCTGCATCTAGCCTGTCTAACCCCTTAAGAATTTTGTAAGTTTCTATAAGATCCCCCCCTCAATCTTCTAAATTCTAGAGAGTATAAACCAAGTCTATCCAGTCTTTCTTCAGAAGACAGTCCTGACATCCCAGGAATCAGTCTGGTGAACCTTCTCTGCACTCCCTCTATGGCAAGAATGTCCTTCCTCAGATTTGGAGACCACAACTGTACGCAATACTCCAGGTGTGGTCTCACCAAGACCCTGTACAACTGCAGTAGAACCACCCTGCTCCTATACTCAAATCCTTTTGCTATGAAAGCTAACATACCATTCGCTTTCTTCACTGCCTGCTGCACCTGCTTGCCTACTTTCAATGACTGGTGTACCATGACACCCCTGTCTCGTTGCATCTCCCCTTTTCCTAATCGGCCACCATTTAGATAACAGTCTGCTTTCCTGTTTTTGCCACCAAAATGGATAACCTCACATTTATCCACATTATACTGCATCTGCCATGCATTTGCCCACTCACCCAGCCTATTCAAGTCACCTTGCAGTCTGCTAGCATCCTCCTCACAGCTAACACTGACCCTTTGATGAAATGAGATTTATCCTGTGTCACCATCCTTTGTGTGGTTATAATCTATAGCTTGGAATCCAAACCGTGAAATAGCGGGAACATAACGCGGGAACAGTCTAGCTGGATCTGTTAACACAGTAACGTGTAGAATAAATCACCAAGGAAACCATGTCATGAAGGCAAGTAAATGGCCTCAGGGGGATTTGGCCCCGGGTTTTATGGTAAAAGTACTAGAGGAGTATTTGTGTCTCTACCCTTAAAGCTTAAATAGCGTAACAGCTTCTAGCAATCACGCACACATGGTTCAATGTTGGAATAATGAAGTTGTTGTCTGAGCTTCCTGTTGATCCAAACATTTCACTTCTTCTGAAAGATTTGAAAGACTTGAGTCTTTATACTTGATACATGCTGCACTCTTGTTATAGATAGCTACCAGGGGCAGCCCAGTGGCACAGCGGTAGAGTTGCTGCCTTATGCCCCTGTCCCACTTAGGAAACCAGAACGGAAACCTCTGGAGTCTTTGCGACCCACCCAAGGTTTACGTGCGGTTCCCGGAGGTTGCAGGTGGTTGCAGGCAGTGGAAGCAGGTAGGGAGACTGACAAAAACCTCCGGGAACCGCACGGAAACCTTGGGTGGGGCGTAAACTCTCCAGAAGTTTCCGTTCAGGTTTCCGAAGTGGGACAGGGGCATTACAGCCCCAGAGACCCGTGTTTGATCCAGACTATGGTGTTTGTACACAAAAATGCTGGAGAAACTCAGTGGGTGCAGCAGCATCTATGGAGCGAAGGAAATAGGCAACGTTTCGGGCCGAAACCCTTCTTCAGACTGAGCCTGAAGGCCAGTCTGAAGAAGGGTTTCAGCCCGAAACGTTGCCCATTTCCTTCGCTCCATAGATGCTGCTGCACCCGCTGAGTTCCTCCAGCATTTTCGTGTACCTTCGATTTTCCAGCATCTGCAGTTCCTTCTTAAACACATATGGTGTTTGTACGTTTGCCCCGTGACCGCGTGGGTTCTCTCTGGGTGCTCCGGTTTCCTCCCACACGCCAAAGACGTACAGACTTGTAGGTTAATTGGCTTTGTTAAAGATTGTAGATGATCCCTAGTGTGTCGGATAGTGTACGGGGTTTGCTGGTCGGAGTGGACTCGGGCTGTTTCCACACAGTATCTCAGAACTAAATTAAACTTCATAGGAAGTATGGAACTTGCTGGATGTAATTTTACAAAGCCGGCATGAATCCTAACCCCATGCCAAACTTCAAAAGGGATCATTAACTTTCTGTGTAGTGTCTTAATTCTGCAGATCTGAGGAATGAATAGAGACATAAAAATACAAGAAGTGAATCATCTTCAACTTTTTTTCTCTCTTTTATCTCATCTTTCCTTTATTTTATTTTCCTCTTTGTACATGAATTACTTTAATTATTTTAACACGAGTCTTGTGCGTACCAAGTCTTCAGCACAGTTTAAAGGAGAACACAAAATAGATCATATAAACGAGGACCACGGCATCAAAATAGCATTTTTAACAATCGTCATTTCCATTTTTTTTTAAAACAATCAAATCGATGGACAAATGTAAAGATGATGAATGATTGAACCTGATTTTTTTTTTGGGCTTCTGATAACAAAATCTCAGTCAATGAAGTTGAGAAGACATGCAGACTTGATCAGGTCGCGCTGAGTTATCAGAAGGAGAAGGTTTATCGGGTCAGATCCCCTGATCTGTTCTTGAACATTTTCGTCAAGTTATCAAAGAACAATTGTCACGGGAAAGGCTTGTACCAAATACATATAATACATTATCAACAGATAACACGAAGCAAAAAATCCAGGCCAAAACAAGGCAGTGTATAATCGTGACTTCAACCTAATGAAGAATGGCAATGCCAGTTTTTCCTGCTTCAATAGGAAATGTTTTGTATCCTGTACACTTTTGTTTTATAAAGACAATACTCCTGTAAACTTTCCAGTATTTAGCAGATTGTAAAAGTGTCTACATTTGACACACAAAATGATCGAAACATTGTTTTAAAACGAGGTACTTCTGAAAATGCACAACTGTTGAAAAGATTAACTTTGCTCCTTGAGCCATGCTCTTTGTAGTGTGGCATCTTCTCACGTGGTCCCTCAGAGTTGACTTGTTCCCCACCAGTTCTATGAGTTTTGAAGAGGGAACTAAGGGTAGACCAGGTCGACCTTGTCTTTGGTCTTCCTACCAATTTGACTGATTGGTACAATCTCAACATATCTTGTGTCCTCTGGAATGTTTCTCCATTTTCAACAGTCAACAGCGAAGCATCTCCTGCACGAGTGAAGGCGTTTCATTTTGTTCTCAAGAGGGTTTTTGAATATGTCCTTCGGGTCTTTTCTCCCTCCTTCTGGAGGTCTGGTCGAGTGCTTGTATGGGGATTCTAGTGTTGGACGGGAGGTGAAGTGGCATTGCCGCTGGATCTGGTTGAGCAGGTCAAAGCCTGAGCTGAAGAGGTCAACGTTGGAGTGGATACCAAACCCACGTGTGACTTTGGAGAGTTGCGGAGAAAGCGTTGGTGATATTTCTCCCCCAAAGTGTCCGCCACACGTTGCCCGTTTCTCCGTAGTGCACGGGAGGGAAGGATTTCTGCTGCTGCACGTGCAGTGATCTTGTTGCCAGCTTGGAGGTCTTGTCTTTTTGTCAAAGATGGACCACTGTACTGGAGTAACTCAACGGGTCAGGCAGCATCTCTGGAGAGTGGGGGTTGGAGGGGGAGGGGGGTGGGGTGGGTGGGGGAGGGGGTGGGGGGTGGGGGGGGGGGTGTGTGTGTGTGGGGGAGGGGTGGGGGGCTGGGCAACCGGCTATGGCCAAGTGCAAGTCTGCTCTGTTGAATCTGTAGTCTAACACGGAAGTAAGTGTAACGAGCAACAAATACACATGAAAGGCGACTGCAGGCAGCGTCTGAAGTGTGTGGAGTTTTGTGGTGGCGCTGAGTTGGGTTTCTTGCTGGCAGTCGGGATTGAAACCTCTGGGGCGTTGTTGAGGGGAGGATTGGAATGATTCAGGGGGGGGGGGGGATTAGGTGGCCGGGTGGTCGCCCTTGCTGCGGCTGCTGGCCTTGCTCCTGTCACTGTTACGCCTCTGCTCAGTGAGTTTGGTGGTGGGCAGGGCGGGGTTGACATCCTCCTGCTTGTCATCCATCAGGGCGAAGTTGTCTCGGTTCTGCTTGCTGGACAGGTTGCTGGTGTAGGGGTGGCACACGGGCTCGGGCTCGGCCAGAGGGGGCACGGCGTAGAGCTGGGGGCCACCGTGGCTGGCAAAGTACTGGTAGCTGGGGGCGCAGGCGGCCATCCTCTCGTTGCCCTGAGCCATCCTCTCCTCCCTGCTCCTCCGGCACTTCTTGAGTCCCAGGTGGCAGATCTCGATCACGTTGAGGAGGAGAGACAGACAAGCCATGGCCAGCATGAAGATAATGAACACAGTCTTCTCTGTTGGGCGGGAGATGTAACAGTCCACAGTGTTTGGGCAGGGCGTGTAGTTGCATTTGTAAAGGGGCTTCAGTTCAAAGCCGTAGAGGTAATACTGGGCCCAGATGAAGCCGACTTCGAAGAGGGTTTTAAAAATGATGTTGAACAAATAAGTGCGTAGGATGGCCCCTTTCAATCGGACTTTCCCCTGCTGGTCTAAGCTTGGGCTCTTGATGTTGCGTGCGTTCTGCATGAGAGCCTCCTTCTCCCCAGCAGGGTAGCCGTTCAGCCTCTCCTTCTCCCTCTGCCTCTGCTTCTCCTCCATCCGCACCAGGTGGAAGATGTGGCCCAGGTAGACCAGGGTGGGCGTGGACACAAAGACGATCTGCAGCACCCAGAAGCGGATGTGGGAGATGGGGAAGATGCGGTCGTAGCACACATTCTGGCAGCCGGGCTGCTTGGTGTCGCAGGTGAAGAAGGACTGCTCGTCTCCCCACACTTTCTCCGTGGCCGTGCCCAGCACCAGGATGCGGAAGATGAACAGGGAGGTCAGCCACACTTTGCCCACCACCGTGGAGTGCTCCTGGGCACTTTCCAGCAAGTTGCCCAACAAACTCCAGTCACCCATCCTTCCCTGCTCGCAGCCTAATGGGGGAGAAGATGAGAAACCAGGTTCAGTGTCATTCACATTCCACGTCGGTTTTGGTAGAGTCACAGAGTGTGGAACCAGACTCATTGGCCCAACTTGCCCACACCAGCCAACATGCCCCAGCTACACTAGTCCCACCAGTGACAACTCGAATGGTTTGGATTCAATAACCAATAACAATATTTTATTCATGATGGATCAATGAAAGACACAAACACTCGAGTGTACACGCGACTCACACACACGTGTACAAGTGACACACACACAATCACGCACTTACTCTCATATTCTCATTCCCACACACACACACTTACACACTCAATCACACATGCACACACTCACACTCTTGCACACTCAGACACCCTCATACATACACTCCCTCTCACACATGCTGACACACACACTGAGGCTCACACACATACACACTCACTCACACACACCTTCACACACTATTTCTCACACTCATACACTTACACACTTACACACCACTCACATGCACTCTTACACACACACACACACAGATGCTCTCCCTCTCCCTCTCCCCCCTCTTTTATACAAAGGGGGAGCCCAGCGTGGCAAGAACAAGTCCCTCCAAGAACAAGAGGGACCTGTGGCGACAAGTGTACTGTGTATACAAAAACAATGAACTTCACTCTAACTTCATGGTACACGTGGCAGTGAAGTATCCATCTATATTAGAACACGGTGGGGAGAGAAATGTGAAATGCCTGTGTTTATAATGGGAGCAGGCAAACTCCAGGTTCCTGGACAATTATCGGGCCATGATCACATTGAATGGCGGTGCTGGCTCGAAGGGCTGAATGGCCTGCTCCTGCACCTATTGTCTATTGTCTATTGGGCCACTTTGCAGGATAATTTTGCCTTGACATTTTGCTCCTTTATCTTGCTGCATGATAAACACACGTTGTTTTTTAAAAAAATCCCACAATACAGAGAAACTTAAAATTAGAGTCATAGTGTGGTACAGCGTAGAAACAGGCCCTTCAGCCTGACTTGCCCACTCTGGCCAACATGTCCCATTTACACTAGTCCCACCTGCCTGCGTTTGGTCCATATCCTTCCAAACCTGTCCTATCCATGTACCTGTTTCTTAAACGTTGGGATAGTCCCAGCCTCAACTACCTCCTCTGGCAGCTCGTTCCATACACCCACCACCCTTTGTGTGAAAAAGGCTACCCCTCAGATTCCTATGAAATTTTTTCCCTTTCACCTATGTCCTATTTTCACCTACTCCGGGCATGGGGCTCTACGCAGTCTATTCCTCTCATGATTTTGTACACCTCTATAAGATCACCCCTCATTCTCCTACGCTCCAAGGAATAGAGTCCCAGCCTACTCAACCTCCCCCCTGCAGCTCACACCCTCTAGTCCTGGCAACATCCTCGTAAATCTTCTCTGTACCCTTTCCAGCTTGATATAACTCATGGCCTGACGCTCATGGAAAATGATGGGAGCCAAATATCGGACAGAGCCCGAGGTACTGAGAGATTACAGGCCTTCCCTGGACCAGATGACAGCTAAATTCATTACTCTGGCGATCAGAAAAATCTATCTCAAATGATGAGAAACAGAGGCTCAATGTTCAGGTGAAAGGGCCAAAACTGTTTGTTTATCACCTCCTCTAACTATGTGTGGTTACTCTCTCATTTTTGGCTGGCAAATTGTAGCTGACAAAAGGAAAAAGGTTATCCGTGGGTCTCCTTGTTATTCCAGGTCATTGTGTCACTTTCATGTTATAATTCGCTAGTAATTGTAGTAGAAAGCATTTGGAGTCATGGAGACATGGTACAGCGTAGAAACTAGCCCACACAGACCAACATGCCCCATCTATACACAGAGAATCAAAAACCCGAGGACATCGGTTTAAGATGAGGGGGGGGGGGGGGGGGGAGGGAAGATTTATTAGGCGCCCGAGGAGCAACATGTTGTTCAAACGCAAACTTATCCCATCTACGCTGGTCCCACCTGCCTGCGTTTGGCCCAAATCCCTTTAACCTCTCCCATCCATGTACCTGCCTTAAACATTGTGATGCTGCCTGCCTCAACTACCTTTATGTGAGATACCTAGCACTCCGTCAAATGGACCTCAAAGGTACTACCTCCAAAACCACTCACTAGGGTCTTGGTGTGGAGGAAGGAACTGCAGATGCTGGTTTACACCAAAGATAGGCACAAAATGCTGGAGTAACTCAGCAGGGCAGGCAGCATCTCTGGAGAGAAGGAAAAGGGGTGACGTTTAGGGTCAAGGCCCAAAACTAGAGATTTGGAAGGGTGCAAAGTGCATGTAAGGTTCGGAAAGGACAGATCAGAGCGGGCGATGATAGCTGGAGAACAAGAGGAGTCCAACGGCTCCGGAACGTTCCGCCTAGGCCGCCAAGGGGCCGAGATTCCGGCCCGCGTAGTCAGCCTCGGAAGTCGGCCCTGGGAACGGACCTGCCGGCTCAGGCCGGGCCGGTGTTCCATAGCCCCGGTCGCAGAGGGGCAAATCCGACCCGCCGATTGGCTGCGGAAGTCCCGATGAGGTCGAGATCGGCCGACTCACCCGGCCTAGGGGCCACATTTTCGGGGGGGACTTCCGAGGGGGATTTCAAGTCCGCTCTTGTAATTTTGTCCGGATGCCGGACCAGCTGTTGCTGGAAAATCGGTGGTGGACCTGTATTAACAACTAGCCTGAGAAGTGGCTAAGGGCTTATTGACCTCAGTAGCGTTATCTTTTAAGAAGTGTAATGCAATAATCGTGGTATTTATTCGGGTTGTTGGGAAAGAAACCAAGTCAAGTCAAGTCAAGAGAGTTTGTTGTCATGTGTCCCAGATAGGACAATGAATCAGGCAGTATAAGCGTAGGCAAAACGTGTAGGAATGAACTGCAGACACTGGTTTAAACCAAAGATAGACACAAAAAGCTGGAGTAACTCAGCGGGACAGGCAGCATCTCTGGAGAGAAGGAATAGATGTCTGAAGAAGGGTTTCGACCCGAAACGTTGCCCATTTCCTTCGCTCCATAGATCCTGCCTCCCCCGCTGAGTTTCTCCAGCATTTTTGTCTACCTTCGAGTTTCCAGCATCTGCAGTTCCTTCCTAAACAGATGACATCACCCGTTCCTTCTCTCCAGAGATGCTGCCTGTCCTGCTGAGTTACTCCAGCTTTTTGTGTCTATCTTCAGTATAAGTGTAGGGCGTTATACTGTTTATTTCACAGTGATGTGTGGGTTTTTAATGCAGTGATCACGTGAGTTCAGTTCAATTTAGTTTATTGTCACGCGTGCCGAGGTGAAAAGCCTTTGTTTGTGTGACTTTCTTCATGTGACTTGTCGTCACGTGTGTTAAAATCATCCTGACAAAAGATCACAAACCTTTGAAACGTTAACTCCGTTCCTCCTCCCACAGATGCTGCCTGACTGGGTGAGCAATTCCAGGATATTTTGTTTTTTACTCAATGCTAAAATTATTTTTCTACGGGCAGCATCTATTATTAGATTAGTTTAGTTTAGTTTATTAATTGTCACGTGTACAGTGAATAGTTTTGCAATTGAATGCTATCCAGTCGGTGGAAAAACTGCACATGATTACAATCAAGCAGTGGTGGTGGTGGGCCTGATCTCAGACAACGACGAGAAAGCCTACCGGGAGGAGGTGGCTGGTCCGGCACTCTGGTGTCAGGACAACAGCCTCCTCTTGAACAACAAAAAAACGAAGGAGCTGATCGTGGACTTTAGGAGGGCACATCACCCGAGGACGTACACTCCATTGAGGATAAATGGGGATCCTGTGGATAGGGTGAACTGTTTTAAATACCTGGGAGTCCACATCTCTGAGGATATGACATGGACATCACATGCTGCAGCACTCGTGAGTAAGGCAAAGCAGCGCCTTTACCACCATCAGGCAATTGAGGAAATTCAGAGTGTCTCTGAGGATCCTCCAGTGCTTCTACTCAGCGGTGGTGGAAAGCATCTTGTCCGGAAATATCACGATTTGATTTGGTTTGCTCTGCCAAGGACAAGAAGGCTCTGCAGAGAGTAGTGCGTTCGGTCGAAAGCACTATGGGAACTTCACTCGCCCCCCTGCAGGAACTATACATCAGGAGGGACAACTCCAGAGCCAACAAGATCATGGGAGACCCCTTCCACCCCTGCAACGGACTGTTCCAGCTACTACAGTCAGGCAAACGCCTCCGTTGCCATGCTGTGAGAACGGAGAAGATGAGAAGGAGTTTCTTCCCAGAGGACATTAGGACTGTAAACTCCTATCTCACCAGGGACTAACTTTACTGAACCATGTATCTGTTGTGTGGTGTCTTTTTTAAATTGCTGTTTTTTTCCCCCTTTTTCTTCACTCCCTCCCACAAATATGTAATATGTGATTCTGGTCCATTCTGTTTGTAGTTTGTTTGTTTGTCTTTTGCACAAAGTCCGCGAGCATTGCCACTTTTCATTTCACTGCACATCTCGTATGTGTATGTGACAAATAAACTTGACTCGACACAGTGTACAGAAACAGGATAATTTAACGCAGGATATTAATCTTAAGATATATTTAGTTTCTAACACCTGATTGGAGCCATTATTGTAATCACAATTTAGCAATAGGATACCGAGGGGTTCAGGAGATACGGAAACAAAGAACTGCAGATGCTGGTTAATGCACAAAAGGACACAAAGTGCTGGAGTAACTCAGTAGGTCAGGCAGCATCTCTGGAGAGTATGGGCAAGTGACGTTTCTGGTCTGAAGAAAGGTCCCGATCCCGGAACGTCACCTAACTGTGATCTCCAGAGATGCTGCCCGACCCGCTGAGTAACTCCAGCACTTTGTGTCCCATCAGGAGGTGCAGGCTTGGGAGCAACTTGCAACCAGAACTCACCGTCGCTTTTCAGACACTAACTCAACCGGAAGTAACTGGCATGAGTGTGAAAGGCGGCTTAGATTAATGAGCAGAAGCTAACAAATCAATTAGTAGCAAAACTCTTTGCACGCAAGTCATCAAAAGTGCAGACAAAGAGCAAATGATGAGGCCGGGAGTCACATGAAGCATCGTGACTTGGTCACAATGTTCCACTTTCAACATTCACATCTTGTTCACTTATATAACACGACAAGTACAGCATTCATCCACTTCCATAAATTTACAAATCTTTTTTTGTTGAAATCTCTTTTCCTATCCGTTGTGTTTCGTAGAGCACATGACGGGGGGGGCAAGAACATGGTCTGAACAAACGATGGATTCTACTAACTTCCAGCAGGTTTGACCCCATTCTGATTTGATGTTAGTTTCAGTTTAGTTTATTGCCACGTGTACCGAGGTGCAGTGAAGAGCTTTTGTTGCGTGCTAACCAGTCAGCGGAAAGACTACACATGATTACAATCAAACATCTTACAGTGTTCAGATACATGATGAGGGAATAACGTTCAGTGCAAGGTAAAGCCAGCAAAGTCCAATCAAGGAGAGTCCGAGGGTCACCAATGAGGCAGATAGTAGTTCAGGACTGCTCTCTGGTTGTGGTGGGATGATTCAGTTGCCTGATAACAGCTGGGAAGAAACTGTCCCTTAATCTGGAGGTGTGCGTTTTCACACTTCTGTACCTTTTTCCTGATGGGAGAGGGGAGAAGAGGGAGTGGCCGGGGTGGGACCTGTCCTTGATTGTGCTGCTGGCCTTGCCGAGGCAGCGTGAGGTGGAGATGGAGTCCTGGAGTGCAGGAGGAAACCTTTCCTGTTGACGGCAGGATATCATTGGCAAGATATTAATATGACAATGATGATGATGATGGTCGATGAGTGATCAGTGGAGGAATCTCAGGTCAGAGGGAGATTAGGGTTTCACCTTTGACCTGGAGACATAATTTTTCCGCTCAGTCCGCCTTGGCCTACCCAATCTCCCGGTTGCCAAACCCTTTAATTCCCCTCCCATTCCCACACTGACCTTTCTGTCCTGGACCTCCTGCACTGTCAGAGTGAGGCCCAACGCAAATTGGAGGAACAGCACCTCATATTTCGCTTGGCCAGCTTACAACCCTCTCTCTCCATCCCTCCCTCTCCATCCCTCCCCAAACATGCTAGTTTCACTGTTCGCATCCCTTCGTTATCACCTCTTCCACAGCCAACAATGGACCATTGTGGGCTCCACCTTTCCTTGGTGGCCGGTGCCGGCTCCGATTTGTTCCGTACCTTTCCATACCTCTAGTTTCCCTCTCCCCTGACTCTCAGTCGGAAGAAGGGTCTCGACCCGAAACATCGCCCATTCCTTTTCTCCAGAGATGCTGCCTCACCCGCTGAGTTACTCCAGCATTTTGTGTCTATCCTCGGTGTAAACCAGCAACTGCAGTTCCTTCCTACACATCTCTCAGTGAAATATTTTCGGTAGCCAGTCTAAGTTCTATTAAAGTCATGTGTTACAGGCCTGGTATACTGCTGTGAGTAAGGATATCATGGTTTTGTTGCCAGTATATATGAGAACTAAACACCCTAATGTGCCTGTCCCACTTGCGTGACTTTTTCGGCGACTGCCGGCACATGTTGAAAATCCAGCGGCGACCAGAAAGACGCTACGACTCTTTGGGCGACTGAGGAGACGACTCACGACCGTACAGACGACATGTCGCGGGGGGAAGCCTGTTTGGTCGTGAATAGTCACCCAAAGAGTCGTACCTTGTTCTGGTCGCCGCTGGATTTTCAACATGTTGAAAATTTTCCAGCTTTTTGTGTCTGTATTCGGTCTGGATTTGAGTCTAGGAGCAGGGAGGTTCTACTGCAGTTGTACAGGGTCTTGGTGAGGCCACACCTGGAGTATTGCGTACAGTTTTGGTCTCCTAATCTGAGAAAAGACATTCTTGCCATAGAGGGAAGTACAGAGAAGGTTGACACCAGACTGATTCCTGGGATGTCAGGACTTTCAAATGAAGAAAGACTGGATAGACTCGGCTTGTACTCGCTAGAATTTAGAAGATTGAGGGGGGATCTTATAGAAACTCACAAAATTCTTAAGGGGTTGGACAGGCTAGATGCAGGAAGATTGTTCCCGATGTTGGGGAAGTCCAGGACAAGGGGGTCACAGTTTAAGGATAAGGGAGAAATCCTTTAAAACCGAGATGAGAAAAACTTTTTTCACACAAAGAGTGGTGAATCTCTGGAACTCTCTGCCACAGAGGGTAGTTGAGGCCAGTTCATTGGCTATATTTAAGAGGGAGTTAGATGTGGCCCTTGTGGCTAAGGGGATCAGAGGGTATTGAGTGAAGGCAGGTACGGGATACTGAGTTGGATGATCAGCCATGATCATATTGAATGGCGGTGCAGGCTCGAAGGGCCGAATGGCCTACTCCTGCACCTATTGTCTATGTTTCTATGTTTCTATGTATTCGATTTCAAGGCTGATTTGACCTTGCTTGCACATTAGGCATTGGGCGCATGCCAAGGTCTTTCTGATTCATTCCTGTGCCTTTAAATCTCATGTAACAATGTGCAGGGAATTCAGACTTCAATGGGTGTGAGGAAGGAGCTTACAGTTGACACCAAGTAAACAAACAACAGCCAAGAATAATTCCCAGCTGTACATTATCCTTTGATGACCTTAAACTGTTTCATTCAGGATAGAGTGGACGTGGAGAGGATGTTTTCAATAGTGGGAGAGTCTAGGGAGGGTGAGGGTGGTGAATCTGTGGAATTCATTGCCACTGAAGGCTGTGGAGGCCAAGTCGGTGGATAATATTTAATGCAAGAGATAGATATATTCTTGATTAGGACGGGTGTCAGAGGTTATGGGGAGAAGGCAGGAGAATGGGGTTAAGAGGGAGAGATAGATCAGCCATGATTGAATGGCGGAGTAGACTTGATGGGCTGATCATCCCGTACATTAGCACTATCCTGCACACTAGGGACATTTTACAACTTACCGAAGCTAATTAACCTACAAACCTGAGCGTTTTTGAAATGTGGGAGGAAACAAGAGCACCCGGGGAAAACCCAAGCCGGTCGCAGGGAGAACATGCAAACTCCACACAGACAGCACTCATAGTCAGGATTAAATGCATTTCGTTGTCTCTGTACTGTACACTGACAATGACAATTAAATTTGAATCTGAATCTGAATCTGAAACCCGGGTCTCTGGCGCTGTTAGGCAGCAACTCTACTGCCGTGCCACCGAGCCACCCTAAAAACCTTAAAAGCACACGTCCAATTGACTAGTCTGTAGTGAAGGATTATGTGTAAAATCCACACTTTGTTGAAAGGCAGAAGAGGAACAGCCGAATGGGGGAATGGAACGGGATATCTGAGTATGTAGAGTATTGTGGACGCAACCCAGACGATCACACAAACCAACCTCCCTTCCATTGATTCAATCAAAATGATAGCAGGCAGCCTTGGAAGCCTTACCCCACTACTCAAACCTCACGTCAAAAACCTTGGCGTGATATTTGACTCAGCACTGAAATTTGACAAACAAGTCAATGCCGCGGTAAAAGCTAGCTTCTTTCAGCTCCGGACGATAGTTAAAATTAAACAATTCCTCCAGTTTGATGACCTCGAAAAGATCATCCACACATTTATCTCCTCCCGCCTAGATTACTGCAACTCCCTTTACACTGGCATCAGCCAATCTTCCCTGTCCCGCCTGCAACTGGTCCAAAACGCCGCAGCGAGACTCCTGACGGGCACCCGAAAAAGGGACCACATCACCCCGATCCTGGCCTCTCCCCACTGGCTCCCTGTGCGGTTCCGAATACATTTCAAGATCCTCCTCTATGTCTACAAAGCCCTCAATGGGCTTGCCCCCACCTACATTAAAAGTCTTCTCACCCACCACTCCACCTCCAGGTCCCTCAGATCGGCCGACTTGGGGCTGCTGAATATCCCGCGGTCTAGGCATAAGCTTAGGGGCGACCGTGCCTTTGCGGTTGCAGCTCCTAGACTGTGGAACAGCATCCCCCTTCCCATCAGAACTGCCCCCTCCATTGACTCCTTTAAGTCGAGACTAAAAACTCATCTGTACTCTCAAGCCTTTATTGACGTCCTCTGAGCGAGGGCTATATGTATGTAGGTACACAAAAAAGCTGGAGAAACTCAGCGGGTGCAGCAGCATCTCAGGAGCGAAGGAAATAGGCAACGTTTCGGGCCGAAACCCTTCTTCAGACGGTAGTTTGTTTGTATTTAATCTATGAACCATTGTTGTTTGTTATACTATTCTTATACCAATGTAAAGCACTTTGGCCAACGAGAGTTGTTTTTTAAATGTGCTATAGAAATAAAAGTTACTTGACTTGACTTGACTCTACTTATACCTCACGCTGCCTCGGCAAGGCCAACAACATAATCAAGGACCCAGCCACTCCCTCTTCTCCCCTCTCCCATCAGGCAAAAGGTATAGAACTGTGAAAACGCACACCTCCAGATTCAGGACCAGTTTCTTCCCAGCTGTTATCAGGCAACTGAACCATCCTACCACGACTAGAGAGCAGTCCTGAACTACTATCTACCTCATTGGAGACCCTTGGATTATCCTTGATCGGACTGGCGAGACTGTCATATGCTGAGAGAATGGAGCGGCTGGGCTTATACACTGGAATTTAGAAGGATGAGATGGAATCTTATTGAAACATTTAAGATTATTAAGGGTTTGGACACGCTAGAGGCAGGAAACATGTTTCCAATGTTGGGGGAGTCCAGAACCAGGGGCCACAGTTTAAGAATAAGGGGCAAGCCATTTAGAACGGAGATGAGGAAACACTTTTTCACAGAGAGTGGTGAGTGTGGAATTCTCTGCCTCAGAGGATGGTGGAGGCCAGTTCTCTGGATACTTTCAAGAGAGAGCTAGTTAGGGCTCTTAAAGATAGCGGAGTCAGGGGAGAAGGCAGGAACGGGGTATTGAATGTGGATGATCAGCCCTGATCACATTGAATGGCGGTGCTGGTTCGAAGGGCTGAATGACTTACTCCTGCACCTATTGTCTATTGTCTATTGACTTTACCCTACACTAAACGTTACTGCCTTATCATGTATCTATTCCAGTGTTTCTCAGCCTTTTTACTCCTGCGGAATCCTTGAAATAATTTTCATGTCTCAGGGAACTGCCACTTTCTCTTTCATAAACTTAAAATTCATAAGGCAAACATAACATATGTTTCTGATAACTGGTTTAAGCAAAAAATATCTTATGTTTTTCTCAAGTTTATTGACAATGCAAAAACTGAAATCAAACTGCTTGTTCAAAACTGAAGCAAATAAAGGCAAACAGAAGAACTAACCTTGGAGGAGAGACAGAGAGATAAAGAGAGAGAGAACAACACATAAACTTTTCAAAAACTAACAAAAACATACATAAATAAACTTTTGATTAACAAAAATAAATATAAACAAACTTAAATTTAAAAAATTCATAAAACATACCTAAATGATGGGTAAAAATTACTCAATAACGTGGGCGAATGAGGGACTGTACCGGCACGCCAGGATGCACAGACAGGACCGATGGAGACCGTGCATGCGTCTGTACTCGAGTGAGCCACTTGATGATACACAAATCCGTCACGTACAGCTCCGGTTCTCCGACCACTAAAGGATTTCACACTGGCGCTGTATAGACCTCGCTAAATATGACGCCGCTAAATATGCTAAATAAACGTCGTAAATATGCTCAATAGGCGTCGCTTAATATACTAATTGGACGTCGTAAATATGCTAAATAGACGTAGCTAAATATGCTAAATAGACGTCGAAAATATGTTAAATAGACATCGCTAAATACGCCATGTGCATAATAAAATTACGAATATGAAATTAAACACAAAAATGACTCCAAAATGCATTTACATATGATTAGCTTATTTATCACTATTTCTCTCGGAACCCCAGCGACGTCTCGTGGAACCCTTGTGTACCAGGGAACCCCGGTTGAGAAACGCTGATCTATACACTGTAAATGGCTCAATTGTAATCATGTATTGTCTTTCCGTTTACTGGTTAACACGCAACAAAGGCTTTTCACTGTACCTCAGTACACGCGACAATAAACTCAACCCAAACAAATATTATCAGGGATCTGGAACGATACCCGAACCATGTGTAGGAAGGAACTGCAGCTGCTGGTATACACCATAGATAGAGACAAAAAACTGGAGTAACTCAAAGGATCAGGCTGCATCTCTGGAGATTGCAACCCAGTGGTTTCTCCAACTTTATGTAACCTTAGCTTTCCCTCTCTCCCAGTCCCTCCCCCATCCTAGTTCCTGTCTCCTTTATCATCTTTACTTTTTTGCATATCTTTCATTTGTTTTATATCTCACTAAATCACACTCTACCTTGACTCTCAGCCTGAAGAAGGGTCTCGAGACTATGACAATGCAGGGTGACTTGGACAGGTTGGGGGAGTGGGCAGATGCATGGCAGATGAAGTTTAATGTGGATAAATGTGAGGTTATCCACTTTGGCAACAAAAACAGGAAGGCAGATTACTATCTAAATGGCGTCAAATTGGGAAAAGGGGAAGTGCAACGGGATTTGGGGGTCCTTGTTCATCAGTCTATGAAAGTAAGCATGCAGGTACAGCAGGCAGTGAAGAAAGCAAATGGCATTATAACAAGAGGAGTTGAGTATAGCAGCAAAGAGATCATATAACCATATAACCATATAACAATTACAGCATGGAAACAGGCCATCTCGGCCCTTCTAGTCCGTGCCGAACACGTATTCTCCCCCAGTCCCATCTACCTGCATTCAGACCATAATCCTCCATTCCTTTCCCGTCCATATAACTATCCAATTTATTTTTAAATGGTAAAATCGAACCTGCCTCCACCACCTTCACTGGAAGCTCATTCCACACAGCTACCACTCTCTGAGTAAAGACAGTGGTGGCTGTCCTTCTGCAGTTGTACAGAGCCCTAGTGAGACCACACCTGGAGTATTGTGTGCAGTTTTGGTCTCCAAATTTGAGGAAGGACATTCTTGTAATTGAGGGAGTGCAGCGTAGGTTGACCAGGTTAATTCCCGGGATGGGAATCAAACTCGTGGTAAGTACGTAGAATGTACGTAGCGGGTACGTCGGAGCTCGGGACGCCTCTTAGCGGCTCGTAACGCTAACGGCAGATCCTCGGGAAACGCGGTAAGCTGGTGAAGTTTTTTCAACGTGTTAAAAAATGTCCACGAGAGCCCCGAGTACCTACGAGCGGCTATTACCGTAATTCCCCGAGTTCGAATCGGGGGAGACTCAGGAGAACTCTCGAATTACCTCGTACAGTGGGACAGACCCTTTAAGATAGCGGAGTCAGGGGATATGGGGAGAAGGCAGGAACGGGGTACTGATTGGGGATGATCAGCCACGATCACATTGAATGGAGGTGCTGGCTCGAAGGGCTGAATGGCCTACTCCTGCACCTATTGTCTATTAATCTGTCCCTCTGCCCTGACCCTCAGTCTGAAGACGCGTCTCGTTCCCGAAACGTCACGGGTACCTGAACAATGCCGGCGATTGACGGTGCGATTGGGAAGCGGGAGGAGGATGGGACACAATACTGGAGCTTCCTTCACATACATCCTCTAGAACTCGCTCAATTCTTTTCATAGCTCCCTGACCCTGGGAGGACAGTAAACAGTCCACTTGTGATACTCGCTGACTTCCGTCACAGCCGCCTGCAACGCTCACAGCCTTTTTTTAGGACAATAGTCAGGAAGAAACATTTTTGTCGGGCGTCCTTGATGGTTTCAACACCTACACAATAGAGCTGTCTTTCCTTTATCCTGCATTTATCACACTATTCCGAAAATCCCATTAAAAACGGAAAAATTCAACACCATCATCTCTTTTTAAAAAAAGTATATAGACCGCTGGAAATTTGTTCCTTGACCTGTAATATGTTTGCCTTTGAGGAAGTTTTCAATCAGATTCATATCCTGGAGTAGTGGTGAGGTATTCTGCAGGCACAATACTCAATGCATTGCTAAATGCATCATGGTGGGTCTGATCATAGACAACGATGAGAAGGCCTACCGGGAGGAGGTGGCTGGTCTAGCACTCTGGTGCCAGGATAACAGCCTCCTCTTGAACATCAAAAAAACGAAGGAGCTGATCATGGACTTTAGGAGGGCACATCATCCGAGGACGTACACTCCATTGAGTATAAATGGGGATCCTGTGGATAGGGTGAACTGTTTTAAATATCTGGGAGTCCACATCTCTGAGGATATGACATTGGCATCACACGCCTCAGCACTGGTGAGTAAGGCAAGGCAGCGCCTTTACCACCTCAGGCAATTGAGGAAATTCAGAGTGTCTCCGAGGATCCTCCAGTGCTTCTACGCAGCGGTGGTGGAAAGCATCTTGTCCGGGAACATTACCATCTGGTTTGGGAATTGCTCTGCCCAGCCAAGGACAAGAAGGCTCTGCAGAGAGTAGTGTGTTCAGCCGAACGCACTATGGGAACTTCACTCGCCCCCCTGCAGGAACTATACAACAGGAGGTGCAACTCCAGAGCAAATAAAATCATGGGAGACTGCTTCCACCCCTGCAACGGACTGTTCCAGCCGCTACGGTCAGGCAAACGCCTCCGTTGCCATGCGGTGAGAACGGAGAGGTTGAGGAGTTTCTTCCCAGAGGCAATTTGGACTGTAAACGCCTTTCTCACCAGGGACTAACTCTACAGAACGTTTTTCCTTCCATTATTTATTATGTAAAAGAATATGTGTGTTATGATTGCGTTTATAATTTGTTTGGTTGTTTTGTTGTTTGTCTTTTGCACAAAAGTCCGCGAGCATTGCCACTTTCATTTCACTGCACATCTCGTATGTGTATGTGACAAATAAACTTGACTTGACTTGACATGCAGCACACATGCAGTCTATTTACTGTATATAGATTCAACCCATCTATTTATTCCCATTTCAACTATTTTCCCCCATTAAAACTGAGATAAGATTAGAAGGTAATGGATCTAAGAGGCAAAGTTTTGCATGATCTCGACTATCAAATGCATCCCTCCCTCATCCTCATTCTCCCACTGGTTTCACTATCCTCCTGATTAAATATTTCTGCTTATATGCCTCTTCTACTTATGTGTCAACTTCCCCTCAGCTAACAATGACCCATTCAGTCTGAAGAAGGGTTTCGGCATCTATGGAGCGAAACGTTGCCTATTCCCTTCGCCCCATAGATGCTGCCGCACCCGCTGAGTTTCTCCAGCACTTTTGTCCACCTCCCATTCTACATTTCCTTGATCATCCTCCCCTTTGATCTGTGTTTTCACACCTCTCCCTCTCCTGTGATTCTCAGTCTGGCGAAGTGTCTCGACCTGAAATGTCACCCATTTCTTCTCTCCAGAGATGCTGCCCGCCCTGCAGACTGACTCCAGCGTTTTGTGTCTATCTTCGGTGTAAACCAGCATCTGCAGTTCACGGAGAAAACCCACGGGGTCACGGAGAGAAGGTACAAACTACGTACAGACAGCACCTGTGGTCGGGATCAAACCCGGGTGTCCGGCGCTGTCAGGCAGCAACTCTACCGCTGCACCGCCGTGCCGTATAGTTGGAAGTGATTCAGAATTGCCATTGGAAGTGCCAGAGGCAGCAGCCAATAGATGGAACGTAGCAAGGTCATCGGGTATGTTGCTACTGTTTATTCCTGATCACAGGGGTGGGAATTCAAAGGAAGTATGGATGATTATTTTTTGTAATGAGAACGGCTACAAAAACAAACTTTCAAAGTAATTAATATTTTTTTTAAATAAGCAAGTAACTTTTTTTAAATTTTATTTTTTTTTAAAGAGTTGAGTCCTCGCATGGATCATCACTGTGTATCGTTTTGATCTCTGCACTTGTAATAGTCGAACTTTATTAGTAGAGAGCAGTCGTGAACAACTTTCTCCCCCTTTGATTGGACTTTGCTGGCCTTACCTTACACTAAACGTTATTCCCTTAAATTACAATTAAAACACAAAATACTTGTGCTATAACTCCAGGATAATAATAATAATAATAATAAATTTTATTTATGGGCGCCTTTCAAGAGTCTCAAGGACACCTTACAAAAATTTAGCAGGTAGAGGAAAAACATGTAAGGGGAATGAAATAAATAGTAGAGACATGACTAGTACACAAAGTAAAGACAGAATTCAATACAAAACACAATATGAGACAATTAATGCACAGATGAAAAGGGAGGGGGACGTGGGGCTAAGGATAGGCAGAGGTGAAGAGATGGGTCTTGAGGCGGGACTGGAAGATGGCGAGGGACACGGAATTGCAGATCAGTTGGGGGAGGGAGTTCCAGAGCCTGGGAGCTGCCCTGGAGAAGGCTCTGTCCCCAAAACTGCGGAGGTTGGAGTTGTGGATGGAGAGGAGACTGGCTGATGTGTATCTGAGGGACCGCGAGGGTTGGTAGGGGGAGAGGAGGTCAGTGAGATATGGGGGGGGGGGGGGGGGGGGGGGGGGGGGGGGGCGAGATGGTGGAGGGCTTTGTAGGTGATCAGCGTTCAACTATGAAAACCAAGCCCAAAACCAAAGTATTATCCAACTAAATACACCAACTTACAAAAATGGCTCCATATGCTCAAGAAAAACGGTGCGACACAAATTTGGATTTAAATTGGCGGGGAGGTGGGGGGGGGGGGGGGGGGGGGGGGGGGGGGGAGGGGGGTGGAGGGGCAGGTATATCTTTTTTTTTTTTTCTTTTTCTTTATTCTTTTCTTTCTTTTTTTTTTTTCCTTTCCTTCTCTCTCATATCTTTATTCACTCTTTGGCCACACTACTTTGGTAGTCTAGGGGGTCTTATCTTTTCACTTTTTACTTTTCCCCCTCTTGTTCTTTCTCTCTTCTTTTCCCTCATTTTCAGGTTACAAGGTTAAAATTGAGGCTGTACAATAATTGTGTCATTTTACATGCCGAATGTTTTATTCTTGTACAATTGCTTCTAATAAAAATAATTAAAAAAAAAAAAAAAAGAAAAACAGCTGCCTACATATTAATTATCTCTTTAAAAAAAAACCCAACATCCTATAGATGAAGTACTGTATACCATTGGAGTTATCAAGTGGGCACCTCCCTTCATTGGTGTTTGGTTGAGTTAGGCCCACGACACATCAGGAAGGCTCCACAGTTGATTCTCGATAACTGCCCGCAACACCAGGTATCATTTATCTGTACACCGCCAATGGCTCGATGGGAACCGTATGTTGTCTTTCCACTGGCACGGTAGCACGCTACTGTACCTCGGTCTACCTGACAATACATTCAACTGAAACTTTGATTCAGTGCAGCAGAGATTCATTCCATTTGTTCCTGGGATGTCCAATGAAGAGGTACTAGGATTGCCCTAAACTTATCTTTTAGTTTAGTTTAGTTTAGAGATACACCTCGGCCCACCGAGCCCGCGCCGGCCAGCGATCCCCACACATTAACACTATCCTACGCACACTAGGGACAATTTACAACGATACTGAAGCCAATTAACCTACAAACCTGTATGTGTTTGGAGTATGGGAGGAAAGCAGAGAAAACCCACGCAGGTCACGGGGAGAACGTACAAGCTCCGTACAGACAGCACACATAGCCAGGATCAAACTGGGGTCTCTTGTATGGTAAGGCAGCAATTCCACCACTGTGCCGCCTGGTTTACTATTGTTATATGTACCGGGACACAGTGTAAAATATTGCTTTACACGCTGTCCAGGTGAATCACACCACACACAAGTATATAACCAGGGCGGCACGGTGGCACAGCGGTAGTGTGTCGGGCAGTACAGATGCTTCATCAACCTCTGATGCATCTGCATTGGATGCTTTCCGTAGTGGACTTTTAGAAATTGGCAAGTCATTGGAGACGTGCCTCATTTCCTTAGCCTTCCAGGAAGTTGACATTGGAATGTGTTCTTGGCTGCAGCTTCAATGTGGTTGGGCTAGAATAAATTGTCAGTGATTTTTCCACCCAAGAACTGAATCGGAAGAGGGATTGTCTCAATGAGTCACACAAAATTCCAGGGACAAAAAGAACTGCAGAATTAGTTTAGTTTAGAGATACAGCACGGAAACAGGCCCTTCAGCCCACCCCTATCAGCGATCCCTGTACAGTATCCTACACACACACTAGGGACTATTTACAATCTTTACCAAAGTCAATTAAGCGACAAATCTGTATGTCATTGGAGTGTGGGGGGAAACCTGAACACCCAGAGAAGACCCACGCGGTCACAGGGAGAACGTACAAACTCCGTACAGACAGCGCCCATAGTCAGGATCGAACCCGGGTCTCTGGCGCCGTGAGGCAGCAACTCTATCGCTGCGCCACTGTGCGGTTCCAACAGATGCTGGAGATTTGAGCAGAAGTGCTGGGGGAAGTCTGTGGGTCAGGCAGCATCTGTGGAGGCAATGGACAAGCGACATTTTGGGTCGGGACCCTTCATCAGTCTGAAGAAGGATACCGACCCAAAACCTCGCCCCTTCATTCCCTCCACAGATGCTGCCTGTCCCGCTGAGTTACTCCAGCACTTTGAGTTTCATACTAAATTCTGAATCGAATGGACCGGCTAGATGTTGAAACATTCTGTCTCAAAAATATAACATGGTGCAACGTGAAACTTAGGATGAGGGGACACAGTGATAGGAAAACTGATTGGCTTTTAGGATTGAAAAGTAGGAACATAGAAAATAGGTGCAGGAGTAGGCCATTCGGAGCCAGCATATCAATCATATCAATCATATCAAACATATCAATCATATAATCATGGTTGATCATCTCAAACCAGTACCCCGTTCCTGCTTTTCCCCCATATCCCTTGATTCCTTTAGCCCTAAGAGCTAAATCTAACTCTCTCTTGAAAACATCCAGTGAATTGGCCCACCACTGCCTTCTGTGGCAGGGAATTCCACAGATTCACAACTCTCTGAGGGGAAAAAGTTTTTCCTCATCCCGGTCCTAAATGGCCCACCCCTTATTCTTAAACAGTGTGCCCCCTGGTTCTGGACTCCCCCAACATGGGGAACATTGTTCCTGCATCTAGCCTGTCCAGTCCCTTAAAAATTTTATCTGTTTCTATAAAATCCATAAGATTGAAATGAGGGGAAGTTATTTTTTTTTAATGCTGTGAGATGTGTGCCTTTAGAATTTGCTCCGAGATAGGAATGTTCAGCTGCTGAGTATTCTCTGGGCTGACTTCATTAGATATTTTATACGAGGGTTATCAGAGGACTTGCGCGCAGGAGTGGAGGGGCTGGTTCAGTAAGCGTTTGTTGACTGGAAGAACAGACTCCAAGAGCCACATGGGCTCTTACCTCTTGTTCTTATGAACTTATTAACGTGACCTTAGAGGGGTGTATAAGATCACGAGAGGAATAAACAAGTTAAATGCACAGAGTCTTTTACCCGCAGTAGGGGAATCAAGCTGCTGCCTCACAGCGCCAGAGACCCGGGTTCGATCCCGACTACGGGTGCTGTCTGTACGGAGTTTGTACGTTCTCCCCGTGACCTGCGAGGGTTTTCTCCGAGATCTTCAGTTTCCTCCCACACTCCAAAGACGTACAGGTTTGTGGGTTAATTGGCTTGGTGTAAATGTAAAATAGTTCCTGGTGTGTGTTGGGCAGTGTTAATGTGCGGGGATCGCTGGTCGGTGTGGACTCGGTGGGCCGAAGGGCCTGTTTACACGCTGTATCTCTAAACTAAACTAAACACTCTCGAGGTTCTGTTCATCCCCATATAATCGTCTGTTCTCCTCAAAACTATAGTCCACATAATTCTTTCCTGACTTTGTGTGAAACTTAATGCCAATCCTTCGTTATTCTTTGTGTAACATATCGCTGGGCAACTCATATTCTTACCATAACTCCTCCCCAGATATCATATTTATGTGAAAGCTAATTTCAGAACAAGAAAATGCTGATTCTTAGTAATGTTTGGAGCTAATTCAAGTAAGTATCTCCTGTATACTTATAGTTTTGCGGTGTGGTTTGGATATAAAACTACATAAGGTTTTGGTTAAAATTTCATGCAATTGGGGAGGTGCCTGTGTTCTCTTGCGAGAGAACTAAATTTAACATTAACGTTGACCACTGAGTCATCCATGTGCATTTATTATCGCTAACGCCCAAATTGTTCTTAAACAACCTGGAAAAAGACTTGCATTTATATTACTCCTTCCACGTCCCTTTCAGACAAATAGTTCCAAATAGTTTACATCAAAACACTTTTAGTCACAGCTGACTAAGCAAATAATAAAGCACGGCAGTCAATTTATATACAGCAGCATATCAAATACCCCCGATGAACAGGAAGGTTAAAGACGGCTGCACAGTGTACGGTAAGTCCTTTAGAGAATGCAGAGGGGAGAGAAGGGGAGAGAGGGGGTGAGAAGGAGAGAGAAGAAGGAGAGAGAAGAGGAGTGAAAGGGAGAGAGGGGGGGGGGGGGGGGGGGGAGAAGGAGTGGAGACACTTTTAAGAAGTATAATAAAGTTTAGCGGGCATTTAACCTACCGGTTGGATTTCCTTGGTCCTGAAAACTCCAATGTGCCAATTAAAATGCCCGGTCAGCGAAGGAGATTGCCTACGGCTGCCCTCGACTGCCTGTAACTACATAGCGACCCCACTCCACTGCACTACGAGTTTAAAAGAACCATGCCGACCAATTTTCACTTTCGGAAAATTTTCCCACGACCTAGCTGAGGCCGCGAGTATGCAGGAACTTCCCTCGAGCGTGAAGGAGAGTTCCACTGACCTCCGAGGACCACGTGTCGACCATGCTGCGAGTTTGAGTCGAAGTCGAGGGCAAACTCTTCCAAACTCACAGATTAGGTCGCCGCAGTGGGACAGCCCCTTGAGCAACATTTCTGATTGGGACCCTTATTCAGGCCCACACAAGGAACTCCAGAAGCTGAAATCTTGATTAAAACACAAAGTGCTTGAGTAACGCAAGTCTGATCATAATCCATAATCCACGCTGGCCAGTGATACACACACACACACACACACACACACACACACACACACACACACACACACACACACACACACACACACACGCGCACACGCGCACACGCACGCACACGCACACGCACACGCACACGCGCACGCGCACACGCACACGCACACGCACACGCACCAATTAACAATTTTTTAACCTATCCGTGTTCACCAGAGCCAGACTCCAGAATGCTGGAGTAACTCAATAGGACAGGCAGCATCCCTGGAGAGAAGGAATAGGTGATGTTTCGGGTAGAAATCCTTCTTCAGACTGGTGTCTCCAGAGATGCTGCCTGACCCGCTGAGTTACTCCAACATTTTGTGCTTAATTGATAGATGTGGAAATAATTCATCTACTCTTCCAGTTAGTGTCACGAGATCTATTTGCTTCACTGAGTGAGCTGGTAAAGCCTCTGTTTCAATCTCCCATTGTTACTAGGTTTTTGACCAGAAATGTTCACAATTCTATCTTCCACCCTTCAGATGCTGCTTGACCCAGCAACCTCCTCCAGCAGATCGTTGCTGAAGATTCCACCACCTGCTGTTTCTTGCGTCTCAATCTATATGACTCCAAAATGAGCATAGAAACATAGAAACATAGACAATAGGTGCAGGAGTAGGCCATTCGGCCCTTCGAGCCTGCACCGCCATTCAATATGATCATGGCTGATCATCCAACTCAGTATCCCGTACCTGCCTTCTCTCCATACCCCCTGATCCCCTTAGCCACAAGGGCCACATCTAACTCCCTCTTAAATATAGCCAATGAACTGGCCCCAACTACCTTCTGTGGCAGATAATTCCACAGATTCACCATTCTCTGTGTGTGAAAAATGTTTTTCTTATCTCGGTCCTAAAAGATTTCCCTCTTATCCTTAAACTGTGACCCCTTGTTCTGGACTTCCCCAACATCGGGAACAATCTTCCTGCATCTAGCCTGTCCAACCCCTTAAGAATTTTGTAAGTTTCTATAAGATCCCCCCTCAATCTTCTAAATTCTAGCGAATACTATCCAGTCTTTCTTCATATGAAAGTCCTGACATCCCAGGAATCAGTCTGGTGAACCTTCTCTGTTCTCCCTCTATGGCAACAATGTCCTTCCTCAGATTTGGAGACCAAAACTGTACGCAATACTCCAGGTGTGGTCTCACCAAGACCCTGTACAACTGCAGTAGAAACTCCCTGCTCCTATACTCAAATCCTTTTGCTATGAAGCAGTGATCTTATAGAGGTTCCACTTAGTTCACTTTGGTTTAGTTTACTTTACTTTAGTTTAGTTTAGCTTAGTTTGGTTTAGTTTAGACATACAGTGTGGAAACAGGCCCTTCGGCCCACTGAGTCTATCTCCGCACACTAACACAAGCCTCCACACACACTAACATTTTTTTAACCTATTAGCCTACACACCTGTATGTCTTTGGAGTGTGGCACCAGTGTTCAAGATCATGAGAGGAATAGATAGAATCAATGCACAGTTTTTTACCCAGAGTAGGAGAATTGAGGGCCAGAGCACATGGGTTTAAGGTGACGGGGGAATGATTTCATAGGAACCTGAAAGACAACCTTTTACACAAAGGGTACTGGATGTTTGGAACAACTGCCGGAGGAGTTAGTTGAGGCAGGTTCTATCACAACGATTAAGAAACAATCAGACACATACATGGATAGGGCAGGTTGGGAGAGTCCAGAACCAGGGGTCACAGGTTAAGAATAAGGGGTAAGGCATTTAACCATATAACCATATAACAATTACAGCACGGAAACAGGCCATCTCGACCCTTCTAGTCCGTGCCGAACATGTATTCTCCCCTAGTCCCATCTACCTGCGCTCAGACCATAACCCTCCACTCCTTTCCCGTTCATATAACTATCCAATTTATTTTAAAATGATAAAAACGAACCTGCCTCCACCACCTTCACTGGAAGCTCATTCCACACAGCCACCACTCTCCGAGTAAAGAAGTTCCCCCTCATGTTACCCCTAAACTGCAGTCCCTTAATTCTCAAGTCATGTCCCCTTGTTTGAATCTTCCCTACTTTCAGTGGGAAAAGCTTTTCCACGTCAACTCTGTGTATCCCTCTCATCATTTTAAAAACCTCTATCAAGTCCCCCCTTAACCTTCTGCGCTCCAAAGAATAAAGCCCTAACTTGTTCAACCTTTCTCTGTAACTTAGTTGCTGAAACCCAGGCAACATTCTAGTAAATCTCCTCTGTACTCTCTCATTTAGAACGGAGATGAGGAAACACTTTTTCACACAGAGAGCTGTGAGTCTGTGGAAGTCTCTGCCTCAGAGGACGGTGGAGGCCGGTTCACTGGATGCTTTCAAGAGAGAGTTAGATAGGGCTCTTAAAAATAGCGGAGTTAAGGGAAATGGGGAGAAGGCAGGAACGGGGGACTGATTGGGGACGATCACATTGAATGGCGGTGCTGGCTCGAAGGGCCGAATGGCCTACTCCTGCACCTATTGTCTATTGTCTATTGTTTAGAGGGATATGGGCCAAATGCAGGCAGCCCCTCTCTATAGTTCGGGTGCTCGAGTCCGGGCAACATCTTTGTAAATCTTCTCTGCACCCATTCTAGTAACTCATTCCAAGTAAAGGAATTATAATGAAGACAAGAGGGTGACAGTGAAAGGCAACAGTTACAATGCATGTTTATAGAGGAAAGATCATCATTGGGGCTAGTGTAGATGGGACATGAGGGTCGGTATGGGCTAGTTGGGCCGAAGGGCCTGTTTCCACACTGTATGACTCTATGACTGTAAAAAGAAAGCATCTGGCAGTGCATAGTACTGGACTTGATTGTCAACTCAGTCTTATGTGCTCAAACCACTGGCTTTAATGACCATGCAATTTGATTTAGCGAGTTAAATAATTCCATCATGCGTCCTAAACTTCATTTTGTGTTTTGGATTGTTGCATATTAATCTCAATTCAATAACAAGATGACATTGAGATAAGAATATTTTTTTCTCTGCCACTGCTGTGGTGGAAATTCAGAATATCCTCATTCATTAGACCGCATGACCTGGGAGCAGAATGAGGCCATTCAGCCCGTCGTATCTATTCCACCATTTAATCATAAGGTCATAAGGGAAAGGAGTAGATTCAGCCCATCAAGTCTACTCCGCCATTCAATCATGGTTGATCTATTTCTTTCAACTCACCCCATTCCCCTGTCCCCCCCCCCCCCCGTAGCCTTTGACTCCGTTACTAATCCAGAACCCATCAATCTCGGCTTTAAAAATACCCAATGACTAGGCCTCCACAGCTGACTGTGGCAATGAATTCCACAGATTCGCCTCACACACTGGTGAAAGAAATTTCTCCTCGCCTCCATTCCAAAGGTACGTCCTTCTATTCTGAGGCTGTGCCCTCCGGTCCTAGACTCTCATTCATCTTCCATGGAATTTCTATACATTGAGATGCGATCACAGGACATGAAATGTTAAAGTGTGTTTTTACCTCCACAAGCGTTGCCTAACCTAATGATCATTTCTATTTACTAATCAGGTATCTCTCCTTATTTTATTCATATTGGCCTTGAAGATGGATTAATCATTGCCTGAAGAAGAATCACCTACCCATGTTCTCCAGAGATGCTGCCTGGGCCATAGTTACTCCAACACTTTCTGTCTTCAAAATAAATAAATAAATGGCTGTTTTTTTTTATGCTTCACCTATTTGTAGATGGAAGCAATTTCCAGATTGCCCGAGGGGTAACGATGAACGTGAGGGGTAACTTTTTAAACACGGAGGGTGGCGGGTGTATGGAATGTTCTGCCACAGGGGGTAGTTGAGTCAGATACTATCGCAACGTTTAAGAAACATTTAGATAGGCATATGGATAGGAAAGGTTTAGAGGAATATAGGCCGACTGCAGGCACGGTGCTGCAGCGGTAGAGTTGCTGCCTGCCTTACAGCGCCCGAGACCCGGGTTCGATCCTGACTACGGGTGCTGTCTGTACGACATTTGCACGTTCTCCCCGTGACCTGCGTGGATTTTCTCCTGGAGCTCCGGTTTAAGGATAAGGGGAAATCGTTTAGGACCGAGATGAGAAAAACATTTTTCACACAGAGAGTGGTGAATCTCTGGAATTCTCTGCCACAGAAGGTAGTTGAGGCCGCAGTTCATTGGCTATATTTAAGAGGGAGTTAGATGTGGCCCTTGTGGCTAAAGGGATCAGGGGGTATGGAGAGAAGGCAGGAACAGGATACTGTTGGATGATATGCCATGATCATGTTGAATGGCGGTGCAGGCTCGAAGGGCCGAATGGCCTACTCCTGCACCTAATTTCTATGTTTCTATGTTTCCTCCCACACTACAAAGTTTGTTGGCCAATTGGCTTTGGTAAAATTGTAAAACATCCCTAGTGTGTCTAGGATAGTGCTGGTGTGATCGCTTGTTGGCGCAGACTTTCTGCGCTGTATCTCTAAGCTGCGCTCAGCTAAGGTGGAACTGTTGTGGGCGGGACACGTTGGTTGGCGTGGGCAAGATGTGCTGAAGGGCCTGTTTCCACACTGTATGATCTGATGACTAACAGTGGTGTGATCCTTTGATCTCTTCGTCTCCCAGTAAACAGGCTGACGGTTCATGCCGTACTCTTGAAGGGATTTGAACAACATAGTACATTGTGTCATATGTGTGTACTCTATTATTTGCCATCCTTCTGTTGTCATTTCATACGGAGACTCCAACCCGGAGGCTAACTTGTGACCAGCAGTCCATAGTGAAGAATGTATTGATAATTCTTGTCACACTGCATTGGTCAAACATCATCAATTGGGGTTTGTGGAGAAAGTTAATATTTTCAGATGCAGTTTGTTAGTGATATATTGCACCATCTAAAAATATACCAGAATGCTGCTTGGATCAGGTGAGTAGCTACAAGGAAAGTTTAGTTTATTTTAGTTTAGAGATACAGCGCGGAAACAGGCCATTCGGCCCACCGAGTCCGCGCCGACCACCACTAGTTCTATCCTACACACTAGGGGCAACTTACAGAACCTGCGAACCTGCACGTCTTTGGGGCGTGGGAGGAAACCGGAGCACCCGGAGAAAACCCACGCAGGTGACAGGGAGAACGTACAAACTCCGTACAGACAGCACCCGCGGTCAGGATGGAACCTGTGTCTCTGGCGCTGTGAGGCAGCAACTCCACCCTCTAAGCCACAGTGCCGAGAGGTTGGATAAACTTGGGTTCTTTTCTCTGGATGGTTGGAGTGGAGGCTTGATGGAAGTCAAGTCAAGTCAAGTCCCTTTTATTTCTATAGCACATTTAAAAAACAACTCACGTTGACCAAAGTGCTTTACATTGGTGGAGGTACTAACGTTATACAACATTGGTTCATAGATTAAGTACATATATAAATACATACATATAGTCCTCCCTCAGGACGTCAAGAAAGGCTTGAGAATAAAGATGGCTTAAGGGGTTGGACAGGCTAGATGCAGGAAGATTGTTCCCGATGTTGGGGAAGTCCAGGACAAGAGAAATCTTTTAGGACCAAGATGAGAAAAACATTTTTCACACAGAGAGTGGTGAATCTCTGGAACTCTCTGCCACAGAAGGTAGTTGAGGCCACAGTTCATTGGCTATAGTTAAGAGGGAGTTAGATGTGGCCCTTGTGGCTAAAGGGATTAGGGGGTACGGAGAGAAGGCAGGTACAGGATACTGAGTTGGATGATCAGCCATGATCATATTGAATGGCGGTGCAGGCTCGAAGGGCCAAATGGCCTACTCTTGCACCTATTTTCTATGTTTCTATGTTTCTATGAGTTTTTAGTGTCGACTTAAAAGAGTTGATGGAGGGGGCAGTTGTGATGGGAAGAGGGATGCTGTACCACAGTCTAGGAGCTGCAACCGCAAAGTGATGAGAGGCACACGACACAATAAACTAAACTGAATTGAAACTGATGTGCCAAAGAGCCTGCTTACCCTGGTGGAAATGTCAAAGACTAGAAGGCATACCCTTAAGGTGAGTGGTGGCATAGTGTAAAGGATGCAAGCGGTGGATGCCACACATGGTGGTGGAGGTCAACGTGATAGTGGTTTTTAAGAATATTTTAGACAGGTACGTTCCTGAGCAGGGAAGTGAGGAATATGGATCACCTGCCGGCAGATATGCACGATGCGATACTCCGCGCGCTGGTCACAGACGTGGATCTGCAATCACGCATTAGAATTGCTGCACACTTTTAAACCTGTACTCCAGCAGCAGCATTTATTTTGTGTTTACGACCCAATTGTAATCATGCGTTGTCTTTCTGCTGCCTGGTTAGCACGCAACACATATCTTTTCACTGTACCTCGGTACACATGACTATCACATAACCATATAACAATTACAGCACGGAAACAGGCCATCTCGACCCTTCTAGTCCGTGCCGAACACGTATTCTCCCCTAGTCCCATACACCTGCGTTCAGACCATAACCCTCCATACCTTTCCCATCCATATAACTATCCAATTTATTTTTAAATGATAAAAACGAACCTGCCTCCACCACCTTCACTGGAAGCGCGTTCCACACAGCTACCACTCTCTGAGTAAAGAAGTTCCCCCCAATGTCACCCCTAAACTTCTGTCCCTTAATTCTCAAGTCATGTCCCCTTGTTTGAATCTTCCCTACTCTCAGTGGGAAAAGCTTATCCACGTCAACTCTGTCTATCCCCCCTTAACCTTCTGCGCTCCAAAGAATAAAGCCCTAACTTGTTCAACCTTTCTCTGTAACTTAGTTGCTGAAGCCCAGGCAACATTCTAGTAAATCTCCTCTGTACTCTCTCTATTTTGTTGACATCCTTTCTATAATTAGGCGACCAAAATTGCACACCATACTCCAGAATTGGCCTCACCAATGCCTTGTACAATTTTAACATTACTTCCCAACTAGACTATCAACTAAACTCAAACTCAGATGAGGTCAGTATATGTTGACATCATGTTCTTAACTGTTGCGATGGTCCCAGCCTCAACTACCTCCTCAGGCAGCTCGTTCCATACACCCACCACTCGTTGTGTGAAAAAGTTACCCGTCAGGTTCCTATTAAATCTTTCCCCCCCCCCCTCGCCTCAAACCCACTTCCTCAGGATGACTGCCCCCTTCTCCAATAGGAAGCAGAGTTTATGTGTTTTCCATTCCGTTTGAATCTGTACGTCACGGAGCTATCAATAAAAGTAACTAGCAGCGGAAAGGTTAAAATGGGAAGTGTGAGGCCAGTTTTATCATAGAGAGGGTAGTGGGTGCCTGGAGTGAGCTGTTGCAGATGGTTGAGAGAGTATTTAAAGAGACATTTGAAGAGGCTCATGGATATGCAGGGAATGGAGGGATATGGATGATGTGCAGGCAGATAAGAGATGGCCTTGGCATCAAGTTCAACACAAACATTGTGGGCCGAAGAGCCTGTTCCTGTGCTGTACTATTCCATGTTCTATGTTCATACAAAGCAAGAATTTCATTGTCCTATCTGGGCCACATGACAATAAACTCTCTTGAATCTTGAATCAGACTGAGCTACACACTATTGGTGAGTTCATGCTTAACTCTCTCATTGATATGAGTAGTGACAACTATGGCACCTTTGCCTCTGGCTACCAGGAGACTTGGAGGTGAATTAACGTGGATTTCAACATTTAGTCTCCAGTGACTTCTCCTGTGTTTCCGCCACTGACCCAGGTTCAATCCTGACTACGGGTGCTGTCTGTACGGAGTTGTCCCCGTGGCCTGCTTGGGTTTTCCTCTGGGATCCTCGGTACCATCCCACACTCCAAAGACGTGCAGGATTGTTGGCTAATTGGGTTGGTTTAATGGTAAATTGTCCCTAGTGTGTGTAGGATAGTGTTAATGTGCGGGGGTCGCTGGTCGGCGCGGACTCAGTGGGCCAAAGGGCCTGTTTCTGCGCTGTGTCTCTAAACTAAACTAAATTAGACATAGAATAGTAAGTGAAGGAAGGAACTGCAGATGTTGCTTTATACCGACAATAGACACAAACTGCTGAAGCAGCATCTCTGGACAAAAAGAATGGGTGACGTCTCGGGTCAGAACACTTCTTCAGACTGAAAGCTTTTCCCATCTGTAGTTCTCCCCACTCCTCAATAGACAATAGACAATAGGTGCAGGAGTAGGCCATTCGGCCCTTCGAGCCAGCACTGCCATTCAATGTGATCATGGCTGATCATCCACAATCAGTACTCCATTCCTGCCTTCTCCCCATATCCCCTGACTCTGCTATCTTTAAGAGCTCTATCTAGCTCTCGCTTGAAAGCATCTAGAGAACCGGCCTCCACCGCCCTCTGAGGCAGAGAATTCCACAGACACACAACTCTCTGTGTGAAAAAGTGTTTCCTCATCTCCTTTCTAAATGGCTTACCCCTTATTCTTAAACTGTGTGGCCCCTGGTTCTGGACTCCCCCAACATCGGAAACATGTTTCCTGCCTCTAGCGTGTCCAAACCCTTAATAATCTTATATGTTTTAATAAGATCCCCTACCATCCATCCTTCTAAACTACAGAGTATACAAGCCCAGCCACTCCATTCTCTCAGCCATCCTGGGAATTAACCTTGTCAACCTACGCGGCATTCCCTCAAAAGCACGAATGTCCTTCCTCAAATTAGGGGACCAATTAGAGGACCTCCTACCTTCCGTCTGAAACGTCACCTATTCCTTTTCTCCAGAGATGCTGCCTGACCCGCTGAGTGACTCGAGCACTTTGTGTCTATCAATGGTAAATTAGACAATCCCTTCTCTGCTTTGCCATCTGATATCTCTGAACCCTCTCTATTTAGAGTTACTTGGAAAATATTGTGTCGTGAAGCTATGCTGCGGCTTTATTTCTTTTGACAAGCATACATTTAAAAAACCTCTTAAAACTCAATACCTTTACATAATATATGCATTTTTGAGATCTTAATCAAACAGAAATTGTGTCTTTAAAAGCTGATTGAATACTTTAATCTTGTATTTCCAATGCAATGTCTATCTTCGGTATAGAATGGTACAGCACATGAACAGGCCCTTCGGCCCACAATGTCCGTGCCCAACATGATGCTGCTAACCTAATCTCCTCTGCATATCCCTCCATATCCATGTACCATTATGGAAAGATAATGAAATATAAAATCACAATGTCACATTACGGCACGTATATCATGAAGGCATGCAAACTGATCTGAACCAACTTCAGAATGACCAACAAGTTTTACAGATGCCACACTAACTCATATTTCAAATCCTTCTCGAGGCAGAGGAGCGACTTTCAGTAAACTCATGAAACCCATGCGATCGCAAAGAGAACGTGCAAACTCTGTAGTCTGCAGACAGCAGAACCTGGATCGAAGCTGGTGCCTGCCGTAAAGCAGCAACTCTATCGCAGCGCCACCGTGCTGCCCTTTAAACTCTCCACCTCTGACCTTGAAGGTATGCCCTCTAGTCTCTAACCTCGTGCAAGCCAATAACTCACAGGGCAGTGAACTTGTTGCTGCTGTCTAGATTCAGTCCTGTCTGTCTGTCTGCCCTTGCAATTGACAGCTGCTTGGTGACATCACCAAACGAGAGACATGTAACTTGTGGGAGACTCTAGGACCAGAGGGCACAGCCTCAGAATAAAAGGACGTAGCTTTAGAAAGGAGGTGAGGGGGGAATTTCTTTAGTCAGAGGGTGGTGAATCTGTGGAATTCGTTGCCACAGACAGCTGTGGAGGAGGCCAAGTCAATGGGTATTTTTAAGGTGGAGATTGACAGATTCTTGATTAGTGCGGGTGTCAGGAGTTATGGGGAGAAGGCAGGAGAATGGGGTTAGGAGGGAGAGATAGATCAGCCATGATTGAATGGCGGAGTAGACTCGATGGGCTGAATGGCCTAATTCTGCTCCTATCACTTATGAACGTCACATCTCTTGCTAGTGAGGCTCACTAGGTGAGAAACACTCTGCCACTAATGTTTCTACTTTTTTTAATATAGCGTTTGCTGCCAGGACCTCAGTAAAATTAACCATCATGGATTCTTAATAATCGTTTGTTCATTTGAACGCGACTCATTTAAACATGTTTGAAGGGGGCTGGAAGATCTAACTTAGTTTCTCAACTTTTCACACCAAGTGGGTCTGACATGTTCGTTACTCTGCATTTAAGAAGGAACTGCAGATGCTGGAAAATCGAAGGTAGACAAAAGTGCTGGAGAAACTGGTGCTGGTTTCGGCCCGAAACGTTGCCTATTTCCTTCGCTCCAAAGATGCTGCTTCACCCATTGAGTTTCTCCAGCACTTTTGTCCACCTTCATTACTCTGCAGTACTTTTTTCCTGTGAGAAGTTCATAAGTTCGTAAGTGATTATGAAGGTCACAGCTTAAGGATAAGGGGGAAATCCTTTAAAACCGAGATGAGAAGAATTTTTTTCACACAGAGTGGTGAATCTCTGGAACTCTCTGCCACAGAGGGTAGTTGAGGCCAGTTCATTGGCTATATTTAAGAGGGAGTTAGATGTGGCCCTTGTGGCTAAGGGGATAAGGGGGTATGGAGAGAAGGCAGGTACGGGATACTGAGTTGGATGATCAGCCATGATCATATTGAATGGCGGTGCAGGCTCGAAGGGCCGAGTGGCCTACTCCTGCACCTAATTTCTATGTTTCTATGTGATGAGAGCAGTATTAGGCCATTCAGCCCATCAAGTCTACTCCACCATTCAATCATGGCTAATCTATCTCTCCATCCTAACCCCATTCTCCTGCCTTCTCCTCGTAACCCCTGACAACAACTATACTAATCTAGAATCTATCTATCTCTGCCTTAAAAAATATCCATTGACTTGATGGTGATGTTTCTTTTCCGTGAGTCATCGTTGTGAACTACTCTTGTTTAAGTTGCCAACTCAGTGGTCATTGCTCAAAGTTATAGTCGTTTTTTTTTGTGCCTCGGGTTCATATTTCTTAAAATCTGATTCCATCTGCTTGTGATAAGATTCTGGGATAGCTTTGTTCGGTTTAGAGATACAGCGCGGAAACAGGCCTTTCGGCCCACCGAGTCCTCACCGACCAGCGATCCCCGCACACTAACACTATCCTACACACGCTAGGGACAATGTTACGTTTTCACCAGACCAGAGAGAGAGGGAAAGCAAGGGTAACTTGAAGTTAGAGAAGTCAATGTTCATACCGCTGGGGGGGGGTAAGCTGCCCTAGCGAAATATGAGGAGCTGTTCCTCCAATTTGCGTTTGGCCTCTCTCTGGCAGTGGAGGAGACCCACTAAACCACTCTTGACTCTTGAAGAGCAACTTTTTAACACAGAGAGGGGTGAGTGTATGGAACAAGCTGCCAGAGGAGGTAGTTGAGGCAAGTATTGATACAGCATTTAAAAGACACTTGGGCAGTTACATGGATGGGAACGTTTCAGAGGGATATGAGCCAAGCGTGGGCAGATGGGATTAGAGTAGATGGGGCATTTTGGTCAGCATGGGCAAGTTAGACAGTAGGACTTGTTTCCACACTGAGTCTATGAGTTAAAGGAGATGTGTGGGGCAGGTTTTATTTACACTGAGAGTGACGGGTGCCTGGAATGTGCCACCAGGGGTGGTGGTGGAGGCAGATAACAATAGCGTGGAAGAGGATTTTAGACAACACATCACGGTTTCACCGGGGAATTAAGGCATGTGGATCACGAGCAGGCAGAGATCGGGTAGTCGGCATCGGACGTAGTGGGCCGAAGGGCCTGTTGCTGTGTTGTATGACTATGACTCTCTAAGCTGGTCAATCAAATATTCCACAGAGAGGGCTAATGTCTCTCAAACACCATGTGAGACGTGTCCATGAAAATCACACCGCGATTAGTTTAGCTTTTACTCGTGTAGGACCCTGTGGCTCTAAATAACTCCAGTGAACTCATATGCTTAAGAAAGAACTGCAGAGGCTGGAAAAATCCGGAATGCTAGAAAAAGGTGGACAAAAAATGCTGGAGAAACTCAGCATCTATGGAGCGAAGGAATAATGTGACGTTTCGGATCGAGACCCTTCTTCAGTCTGAAGAAGACAGAAACCATTTGTTCAATCTGAAGAAGGGTCTCGACCCGAAACGTCGCCCATTCCTTCTCTCCATAGATGCTGCCTCACCCTCACCCGCTGAGTTTCTCCAGCATTTTATGTCTACCAGTGAACTAACATCAATATAAAAACATTCTACAGTAACTTTACAAATGACGTGGTTTCTTTAAAATGCTTGGACCTACTCTTTCACCGACACTGTTTGTAAATAAGGGGATACAATTCCTCCACCCTGTTCCCGCTGAGTTACTCCAGCGTTTTGTATCCATTCTCGGCGTGCACCAGCATTTGTTTAGTCTATGTGTAGGAAGGAAGTGCAGATAGATGTTGGTTTAAACCAAAGATACTAGAGCGTCTATAATCCTTTGGTTTAAACCGAAGGTAGACACAAAATACTGGGGGTAACTCAGCGGGACAGGGCAGCATCTCTGGAGAGAAGGAATGGGTGATGTTTCTTCGGTTTCAGTTCAGTTTATGTTCACGTGTAGCGAGGTAGAGGTGAAAAGCTTTCTGTCGTGTGCTAACCAGTCAGCAGAAAGACAATACGCGGTTACAATCGAGTCATTTACAGTGCCAGTGAATGACAAAAGGGAAAAACTTTTAATGTAGTTCCTTCCTACACAAATATATCGTCCAGTTGCCAGTCTCTCGGAGATGTAGCGGCAATCTGAGCACATGGATTATCAAACAAATAGTTGGATTAATTTAAACGCTGGCGGTTACCTTACTGCTGGGAATGACATCAATCAGAACCGATCCCAGAATCTGTACCTCGGCAGTTTCTTGCGTCCAGCGAGCAGTCTCTCTTAGATAATCATCTCTCCACTCCTCGGCCAACTAACACACACACACGCGGAAATAAAGGAGTGTTGGAAATATATATTAGAAGAAAAATAATAAATTGGGCGGTGCCTGGTGTTACCCCGACCCAGGGTGGCAGCGGTGTGTACAGCGCCGGCTCCTGCCCTTATTTTAGCTCGTTTATATATTGAGTGTGGTCCCGGGTTCGGCAGCCGGCCTCTGACTCCGTATTTGAAGCAGGTTTAGACAGTAAAGTTGGGACAAGGATGAGTGGCGTCACAGCCAGCCAATGGCACTGGCACCCATGCTAAAAATAAACGTGGCGGCGCTGGTTGGAGGTTTATCAACCCCAGGCTGGAATTCGGATGAGTTTTGATGGTCTGGATGACTCGCTCACTGTTCAGCTGCGCCGTTAAAGCGACCAACCTCCCCCCGTCTGCTCACTGGAGAGAGACACAAAAAACTGGAGTAACTCTGCGGGGCAGGCAGCGTCTATGGAGAGAAGGAATAGGTGACGTTTCGGGTCGAGACCCTTCTTTAGACTGGTTTTCATGGAGTCACTCTTGACTTATGCCTACTATGTTCTGTTGTGCTGAAGCAAAGCAAGAATTTCATTGACCTATCAGGGACACATGACAATAAACTTTCTTGAATCTTGAATCTGGTGAATCTTGATACAGTGTGGAAACAGGCCTTTCAGCCCAACTTGCCCATACCGGCCAACATGCCCCATCTACACTAGTCCCACCTGCCTGCAACATGTGGGCAAGTTGGCCCACATCCCTCCAAACATGTCCTATCCATGTCCCTGTCTAACTGTTTCTTAAAACGTTGGGATAGTCCCAGCCTCAACTACCTCCTCTGGCAGCTTGTTCCATACACCCACCACCCTTTGCGTGAAAAAGTTACCTTTCAGATTCCTATTAAATCTTTTCCCTTCACCTGTGTCCTCTGGTCCTCGATTCCCCTACTCTGGGCAAGAGACTATGTGCATCTACCTGATCTATTCCTCCCATGGTCTTATATATGGTTAGGGATAAGGGAAACGAGAGATATAGATATAGACGATGTTTGAATGTGGATAGACCCACAAAAGTTGGGACTCGAACTATATAGACTTGGGGACAGTGTTTTAACTTTGCACTGATATTGTCGAAGTTTTTGTCAGATTAAAAAATATATTAACTGAACCATTCCCCCGTTTATTAAGGGGTTGTGTTGCTGCAAGTGAGGATTTCATTGTTCAGTTTCGGGACATATGATAATAAAACACGAAGAGAGACACAAAAAGCTGGAGTAACTCAGCGGGACGGGCAGCATCTCTGGAGAGAAGGAATGGGTGGCGTTTTGGATTTGAGACCCTTCTTCAGACTAAGAGTCAGGGGAAATTAAAACGAGGGGTAAAGACGGTGATGTGGAGAGATATAGAACAAATTGAGAGATACATTACGGAAACAGGCCCTTCGGCCCACCGAGTCCGTGCCGACCAGCCATCGCCCGTTCACACACTAGTTTAGTTTAGAGATACAGCGCGGAAACAGGACATTGTTGGCTGGGTGAAAACAAGTTACAGCCAATGAGACTCAACAAGACGACTTTGAAGCGTCTTGACGAGTGGGGAAGTGTCAGGAGAGAGGTGGGGGGCGGGAGGGGCGGTTGCAAAGGTGACTTGAAGTTAGAGAAATCGATATTCAACTTTCTGGCTGTATCCAGCTATGGATCTATAGAAATACACGCAATAATTCTCGCTATGCTGAATCAGGGTTTAATTACTTGATGAACACATTTCACAATGAAATACGCGTTATATTGTGGAGCCTCACCGGCCTTAAGGTAATTAACAACAGCGCCAGAGATCCCAGGTTCGATCCTGACCAGGAGTGCTGTCAGTGTGGAGGTTTGCACGTTCTCCCTGTGACCGCGTGGGTTTCCTCCGGGTGCTCCGGTTTCCTCCCACATCCCAAAAAACATGCGGGCTTGTAGGTTAATTGGCCCTCTGTAAATTCCCCCCTAGTGTGTAGGGAGTGGATGCGAAAGTGGGATAACATAGAACTAAGTGTGAACTTGCCTATTCACCTTGGACTGGGTGGGCCGAATGGCCGGTTTTCATGCTGTATCTCTGATCTAATCTCGGATCTAAATTAAAACCGAACATAAATTAACACACTGTTCAAGAAGGAACTGCAAATGCTGGAAAATCGAAGGTAGTCAAAAATGCTGGAGAAACCCAGCGGATGAGGCAGCGTCTATGGAGCGAATGAAATAGGCAACGTTGCGGGTCGAAACCCTTCTTCAGACTCCATAGATGCTGCCGCACCCGCTGAGTTTCTCCAGCATTTTTGTCTACCATAAAGTTACACACGTTCATCTCTCGCCTCTAAGATTTGCTGTATTTAAGACAGGGTTTGTTAGAGATATACACAAAGTGCTGGCGCAACTCAATGGGTCAGGTCGCGTCTTCAGAGATGCTGCCCGGCATGCTGAGTCACTCCAGCACTTTGTGTCTATCTTTGGTACAAACTAGTGTCTGTAGTGCTTTGTTGCTAGGCACAGGTTGACAGAGGCCGGTGACTGATCTAACCAGTCAGAAATACTCTCAAGCGTGACATTGAATTCCAAAACTCAATCGATGAGGAATGACGGAAATTCGGCATTCTTTATTTATAAGCTCCAGGAATGGTTGGCAGAAAGCTTTTCAACTCAGTTTCGGTCGGCAATATTCACTGGAAACACACACACACTCGGGGCTACATCAGTACAGCAAGAATAATGTTAGCGCTTTTAGAAGGCGGTATTTGACAAGGTCGCCAACCCGCGGGTCTATTTCTACAGGTCAGCTGCGGGTTCCATGCGAGACCTCTGGCCCCTGAGTCACAAGTTGTTCACCACCCCCCTCCCTCCCCACCTCCCCCAACCACACAGCCTTCAACACCTCGCAAACATCTGAGGCAATGGGCATTGATTGAATGAATGCCTCCAACCTGTCAGATTACAGAGAGGATCTCTTGGAAGAAGAGTTCAAAGAATATTGGAGTTGTCCTCGTCAACCTACATTCATTAGTCAACATGCTAAACATAGACCATACACACAAAATGCTGGAGTAACTCAGCGGGACAGGCAGCATCTCTGGAGAGAAGGATTGGGTGAAGTTTCGGGTGGAGACCCTTAAAGAAGGGTCCTTCTCTCCAGAGATGCTGCCTATCCCGCTGAGTTACTCCAGCATTCTTGTGCCTACCTTCGGTTTGGAACACTTATGATTCAAGTGGCGGATGATTAATGGCGTTGATTTATCAATGGGTGGCACGGTGTTGCAGCTGTAGAGTTGCTGCCTCACAGCGCCAGAGACTCTGGTGCTGTCTGTGTGGAGTTTCCACGTTCTCCAGTAGGCATGCAGGTGCAGCAGGCAGTGAAGAAAGCCAATGGTATGTTAGCATTCATAGCAAAAGGATTTGAGTATAGGAGCGGGGAGGTTCTACTGCAGTTGTACAGGGTCTTGGTGAGACCACACCTGGGGTATTGCGTACAGTTTTGGTGTCCAAATCTGAGGAAGGACATTATTGCCATAGAGGGAGAACAGAGAAGGTTCACCAGACTGATTCCTGGGATGTCAGGACTTTCATATGAAGAAAGACTGGATAGTATTCGCTAGAATTTTGAAGATTGAGGGGGGATCTTATAGAAACATTCTTAAGGGGTTGGACAGGCTAGATGCAGGAAGATCGTTCCCGATGTTGGGGAAGTCCAGAACAAGGGGTCACAGTTTAAGGATAAGAGGGAAATCTTTTAGGGCCGAGATGAGAAAAACATTTTTCACACACAGAGAGTGGTGAATCTGTGGAATTATCTGCCACAGAGGGTAGTTGAGGCCAGTTCATTGGCTATATTTAAGAGGGCGTTAGATGTGGCCCTTGTGGCTAAAGGTATCAGGGGGTATGGAGAGAAGGCAGGTACAGGATACTGAGTTGGATGATCAGCCATTATCATATTGAATGGCAGTGCAGGCTCGAAGGGCCGAATGGCCTACTCCTGCACCTATTTTCTATGTTTCTATGTTTCCATGTGACCGCGTGGGTTTCCTCTGGGTGCTCCGGTTTCCTCCCCCACCCCACAGACGTGCGGGGTTGTAGGTTAATTGGACCCTCTGACTATCTTTGTGCTTTGCTGGCTTTACCTTGCACTGAAAAGTATTCCCTTATCATGCATCTTTACACTGTGAATGGCTCGATGTCTTGTCTTGCCGCTGGCTGGATAGCAGCAACAGAGGGTTTTCATTGTACCTCGGTACACGTGACAATAAACTAAACTGGACTTATTCGCAAGAGTTTTATAGACTGAAATACAGCCGTGTGTGTGTGTGTGTGTGTGTGTGTGTGTGTGTGGTGAATGTGACAACTGTATCTTTTCAAGTAAGGGTTTTGCTTGTGAAGTTCTGAGTCGATTGTTGTTTTCTGATATCCTTGGTAACTTAAATGTCCTCATCTATGTTTGTTGGGGTGGGAGATTGCAACCTTCACGTGGACCTTCACCTTGTTTCATCGAATGCAATCAACCTGGCGTACACAAACAGAAGATCAAACAGAACAAGTTGTCTGACAACTTCGGGCTGTGCACGCCACACGCAAGAAAACGTAGATCGATATTTGGTTTCCAAGGCTATTTGTGGCAATGCGTTCTCAGGTGTTCCTTTGTGTAGGAAGGAACTGCAGATGCAGGTTTAAGCTGACGATAGACCCAAAAAAACTGGAGTGACTCGGTGGGACAGGGCAGCATCTCTGGAAAGAAGGAACTGGTGGCATTTCGGGTCTAGTCTGAAGAAGGGCCACGACCCGGAACTTCACCCAGAGATGCTGCCTTGTCCCGCTGAGTTACTCCAGCCTTTTGCGTCTACCTTCAGATGTTCCTTCCCCGTAGGTGGAAGTCATGGGTCAAATCTCAGGGCTCGTTCTCACACCGTCTGACTGTGGCAGGGAGTGGATGTGAAACTTTGTGCAGGAGAGTGCTGGTTTACACCGACGATAGACACACAAGGCTGGAGTAACTCAGCGGGACAGGGCAGCATCTCTGGAGAAAAAAGGAATGGGTGACATTTCTGGTCAGGACCTTTCTTCAGATACTTTTCGACCCGAAATGTCACCCAACATTTTGCTCCAGAGGGATGCTGCCTGACCCGTTGAGTTACTCCAGCATTCTGTGTCTATCTTCGGTTTAAAACAGCATCCGAAGTTCCTTCCTACACATAGAACTAGTGTGATTCGGAGGGTCGGCATGGACTCCGTGGGCCGAAGGGCTTGTTTCCATGCTGTATCTTTCAATTAATTCAAGTGATCAGCAGTGCAGTTTAGCAGCGGGATGGTAATGAAAGCAGCCGGATTTGTCCATTTATACAGCAGTCGCTGCAGGGATAATATACCCACATGTTCCAAGGAGGGGGGTAGCAAGCGACACTAAAACGGCTACACTCTACACAGGAAGGTCTGAAGGTGAACATAGAAACATGGAAAATAGGTGCAGGACAAGGCCATTCGGCCCTTCGAGCCAGCACCGCCATTCATTGTGATCATGGCTGATCGTCCCCTATCAATAACCCGTGCCTGCCTTCTCTCCATATCCCTTGACTCCACTAGCCCCTAGGGCTCTATCTAACTCTCTCTTAAATCCATCCAGTGACTTGGCCTCCACTGCCCTCTGTGGCAGGGAATTCCATAAATTCACAACTCTCTCGGTGAAAAAGTTTTTTCTCACCTCAGTTTTAAATGACCTCCCCTTTATTCTAAGACTATGGCCCCTGGTTCTGGACTCGCCCAACATTGGGAACATTTTTCCTGCATCTAGCTTGTCCAGTCCTTTTATAATTTTATATGTTTCTATAAGATCTCCCCTTCATCCTTCTAAACTCCAGTGAATACAAGCCTAGTGGCGTCGAACAAGACAGTGGCGTGAAGGAACAGCATGAAACGAGACAATAGATAATAGGTGCAGGGGTAGGCCATTCGGCCCTTCGAGCCAGCACCGCCATTCAATGTGATCATCCCCAATCAGTACCCCGTTCCTGCCTTCTCCCCATATCCCCTGACTCCGCTATTTTTAAGGGCCCTATCTAGCTCTCTCTTGAAAGCATCCAGAGACGAAACCATATGATAGAACTTGATTTATCCCAGGAGGGAAATTGAATTGCCAGCAGTCAAAAGGCACAAGATACGTGAAACATGAAAACACAGTGACGCATTGAAAGCATTGGGGGTGTGCAAAGATTGAGGGGGGGGGGGGGGGGGTGGGGGGGGGGTGGGGAGGAGGGGAGTCAGTCTACCCCAGGCATTACAGTAATGCCCCTGTCCCACTTAGGAAACCTGAACGGAAACCTCTGGAGACTTTGCGCCCCACCCAAGGTTCCCGTGCGGTTCCCGGAGGTTTTTGTCAGTCTCCCTACCTGCTTCCACTACCTGCAACCTCCGGCAACCGCCTGCAACCTCCGGGAACCGCACGGAAACCTTGGGTGGGGCGCAAAGTCTCCAGAGGTTTCCGTTCAGGTTTCCTAAGTGGGACAGGCAGCGAGGTTTAGTAAGATTCCAAAGAGACCGTGGAAGATGCTGGAGACATGAGCAAAACGCAAAGTGCTGGAAGAACTCAGCGGTTCAGGCAGCATCCGTGGAAGGGATGGTTGGATGGGTAGCTGACGTTTCGGGTCAGAATTTGAGGGGGCAAAAAAAGGTCCCGCAACGGGCCTGAAACGTCACCTGTCCCAACTGCCTCTGCAGATGCTGCCCCCCTCCTCCAGCCCTTTGTTTTGTGCTGCTTTGCTTCAGAACGAGCCCAAAGATCTCGGCGGCTGATGGAGCGACTCGGAATGAAGGTGTGAACGGCAGCAACACGAAACGGACACAAAAATGCTCGGCGGGTCAGGCAGTATTCTCTGTAGAGAAGGGATGGGTGATGGTTCGGGTCGAGACCCTTCTTCAGACGGAGCGTCGTGGGGGAGAGGGAGTTACAGAGATAAGGAAGCGTAAAGAGATCAACAAGGGATGCATGTTAAGGAACATTGAGAATAGACCACTGTTAGCTGGGAGGAGGTGACAACAAACGCGGGTCTGTGGGGCAGCATCTGTACCTGAGGTTGTCTAGACTTGAGCGCCACACACACACACACCTCACACACGCACAACTTAAACCTATTCACCGACGGTAGGCGGAGAGATCACCAAACGCAAGGAAAGACTCACCTTGCCGGAGAAATGTGGGAGCAGGAGGCAGGTAGGTCTTCAATGGGTCCGCGGACCACCACCTATAGTGGCGACCATGCCGTGGTCCCGTGGTGATGGGCAGCTGGCTGGTGGTATACCTGGGATGGTACCCGCACATGGAATCCCTTTTCTCCTACACACGCCCTTTCCCTCCCACTGCGAATCCTCTCTGGTTTTCTCAGATTCGGGATGGTTGAATCGTGAGTGGGTTGTGTGTGCCCCCCTAAACTATTCCCACCGGTGCTGGGCCAACCAATGAGCCAGCACCAAGAGCAGAGACAAGGAAGGCGGTTGCTCCATCTGTTGCTTTGTGGCCGCGGGGTCCCCCAGTGACACAATCTGCCAATCCCTGGGGACAAGCGAGTAGCAGACACTCTCTAATATACAGGTTATCAACAGCTGGTTGGAGCCTGGCCTCTATGCATCTGTTTCAGAGGTCCTGGATGAGGGTCAGATAGAGCTCAGCCACCTGGGCAGAGGTTGGGCTCAGCCACCAAGCATCACACCCGGAGGCTGCAGCGAATCGTCCGATCAGCAGAGAAGGTTATTGGCTGCAACCTTCCCTCCATTGATGAACTGTACACTGCAAGGGCCAGGAAGCGAGCGGGTAAGATCATCTCTGACCCCTCTCACCCTGGCCACAAACTCTTTGAATCACTTCCCTCTGGAAGGCGACTCCGGACTGTCAAAGCTGCCACAGCCAGACATAAAAACAGTTTTTATCCACGAGTAGTAGCTCTACTCAACAGCCAAAAATCTGTAGCCTCCCTTTGATCTGGTATTTTGTTGGTTCACATGCTTGATCAATGGTGTTTTATCGTGAATGTTTTATTATTGTTAATGTTTAGTGTTTTCTGAGTCATTCGGAACTGTCACTGTGTGTCATGTTGTTACTTGTGGGCGGAACACCAAGGCAAATTCCTTGTATGTGAATACTTGGCCAATAAACTTACTTACTTAGAGGCGAATTACAGACTAGTGTGATGCTCAAGATGCCCATGGGGAAATTCTCTTCCAAGTCACCACACCCAAACCAGTCTGAAGAAGGGTCTCGACCCAAAACGTCGCCTATTCCTTAGATCCATAGATGCTGACTCGCCCGCTGAGTTTCTCCAGCATTTTTGTCTAACACCAAAACAATCATCCAGCTCACAACTAACAACCCATTGACTGATTGCTTTTGGTTTAGATTGACCTACTCGGGATAGGTCGTAACATTTAAGAAACATTTAAACAGGTGCATGGATAGGACAGGTTTAGAGGGTTTAGTGTAGATGGGACATGGGGCAGGTGGGTCTAGTGTAGATGGGACATGTTGGCCGGTGTGGGCAGGTTGGGCCTGTTCCCATGCTGTATCACTCTATGATACCCCCAACATAGTAGGCCCTTCACTGCCCCTTTGGCCTGGCCTGGTCTGGCTAGTGACTGAGTTGAGGGAATGTTTCAACATTCCAGCCGTTACCATTTCTATTGAAAACATCTAATGGAAACTGTTCTTGAAACCCGTGTCTCAGCTCCTTGTTGCTGGTTCCTTCTTTCGACACTCCCATGGGAGTGGCGCAGCGGTAGAGTTGCTGCCTCACAGCGCCAGAGACCCGGGTTTGATCCTGGCTATGGGTGCTGTCTATGTGGAGTTTGTACGTTCTCCCCGTGAACTGCGTGGGTTTTCTCCGAGATATTTGGTTTCCCCGCACACTCCAAATGACGTACACGCTTGGTGTATGTGTAAATTGTCCATAGTGTGTATAGGATAGTGCTAAGGGCCTGTCCCACTTACACGACCTTTACAGGCGACCGCCGACACACGTCATAGGTCGCCAATATTTTCAACATGTTGAAAATTCAGCGGCAACCAGAAAGATGCTACGATTCTTTGGAGACCTCTCATGACCATAGATTGTACGGTCATGAGATGTCTCCTATGGTCATGAGATGTCACCTGCAACATGCCGCCAGGGGTCGCCTGTATGGTCGTGAAAGGTCTCCGATGGTCGTGAGTGGTCTCCAAAGAGTCGTGGTGTCTTTCTGGTCGCCGCTGAATTTTCGTTGGTATAAACCACTAGTTTAGTTTAGAGACACAGCGTGGAAGCAGGTCCTTCAGCCTGCCGAGTCTGTTACCCATTCACAGTAGTTCTATCCCACTCACTACGGGCAATTTACAGAAGCTAATTAACCTACCAACCTACACGTCCTAGGAGTGTGGGAGGAAACCGGAACACCCGGAGAAAGCCCACAAGCGGCCACAAGGAGAACGTACAAACTCCATACAGACAGCACCCGCAGTCAGGATCGAACCCGGGTCTCTGGCGCTGCGAGGCGGCAACTCTACCGCTGTGTCGCGCTAGTTCGGTTTTAGGTAAAATCCTGCCTCCAATGTTGAGTACTGGTCATGGCAGGATCTGAAGGGTTTGGAGTGGTTTCAAGATGAATTGCTGGAAAGGTCAGCCAATCACTCTTACATGAACAAGAGGCGCTGGAGTGTAGGCCCCCAGACTGAGCTAAGTCATGAGGAACTTAAAAAAATCTGGCATACAGAGCAACTGAAGATGAATGATTTCCATTGTAAGGTCAACCGTTAACGGAATTGATGTAGGGAATCTGGCATAAAAATGATAAATAACTAAGGATGAGAAAGTGGGATAGCATAGACCTCGCGTGAATCAATGGCCAGCACTGAGCGGGCTGAAGGGCCTGTTTCCATGCTGTATCTCTAAAAATAATTGAAGTGTGCATCTGAGGTTAGGGTACATTTTTGGCCTGCACGGCAGGTTTAACAAGGTCAGATAAATAGATGAAAATATTAAATTTTTCAACGTCTCTACATCGGCGAGACCAAGCGCAGGCTCGGCGATCGTTTCGCTGAACACCGCCGCTCAGTCTGTCTTAACCTGCCTGATCTCCCAGTGGCTCTGCTCTTCAACTCCCCCTCCCATTCCCAATCCGACCTTTCTGTCCTGGGCCTCCTCCATTGTCAGAGTGAGGCCCAGCGCAAATTGGAGGAACAGCACCTCATATTTTGCTTGGGTAGTTTACACCCCAGCGGTATGAACATTGACTTCTCTAATTTCAAAATAGCCCTTGCTCTCCCTCTCCATCCCCTTCCCCTTCCCAGTTCTCCCACTAGTCTTTCTGTCTCCATCTACATTCTATCCTTGTCCCGCTCCCTCCCCCGATATCAGTCAGAAGAAGGATCTTGACCCGAAACGTCGCCCATTCATAGAAACATAGAAAATAGGTGCAGGAGTAGGCCATTTGGCCCTTTGAGCCTGCACCGCCATTCAATATGATCATGGCTGTTCATCCAACTCAGTATCCCGTACCTGCCTTCTCTCCATACCCCCTGATCCCTTTAGCCACAAGGGCCACATCTAATTCCCTCTTAAATATAGCCAATGAACTGGCCTCAACTACCTTCTTTGGCAGAGAATTCCAGAGATTCACCACTCTCTATGTGAAAAATGTTTATCTCATCTCGGTCCTAAAAGATTTTCTCCTTATCCTTAAACTTGTTCTGGACTTCCCCAACATCGGGAACAATCTTCCTGCATCTAGCCTGTCCAACCCCTTAAGAATTTTGTAAGTTTCTATAAGATCCCCCCCCCCTCAATCTTCTAAATTCCTTCTCTCCAGAGATGCTGCCTCATCCGCTGAGTTACTCCAGCATTTTGTGTCTATCTTTAATGAAAGTATAGATGGATTAACACTCAAGAGTGTTGAAGGAGTCCAGAGGACAGTTTTATCTCACGACTTGCCGTTCAATACTTCCCCACTTTTCACAACAATTTTCATTAAAAAAGTGTGCAGTTTACAGAATCTGTATCTTTTCACCCCTGGCTTTCCCTCCTTCAAGGCATTCTTGTGTTGCAACAGTAAATAGCCTTGATGAAAGTGCCTCTTTGTAGCATGCCTTTGTAACATAGAAATGTAACGAAGAAATCTTAATAGTCAACCCTAAACTCAAACATAATGGTATCTTATAAATATGAAAGTAGATAAGAATCTGAGAACAACCAAGCATTGTTTGCTGATGCTAATTTCCAAATGGGTTCAGAATGAATCTCTCTATATTGCATAGCTCTAGGTATTAAAAGCAAGGAATATATGGTTTGATTGTTTCTATTCTTCTATTGAGCTCCATATGCCCCCATGAACATCTAAATAAAATTATGCTCAACTTTTTCATGACGGGGTGAGTAACTATTTCCCAAGCATCAACCAACATGGAGACATTTAAAAAAAAAATTAAAAAAAGGAATTATTACATTTGGTACTAATGCCCCTGTCTCTCTTAGGAAACCTGAACGGAAACCTCTGGAGACTTTGCGCCCCACCCAAGGTTTCCGTGCGGTTCCCGGAGGTTTTTGTCAGTCTCCCTACCTGCTTCCACTACCTGCAACCTCCGGGAACCACCTGCAACCTCCGGGAACCGCACGGAAACCTTGGGTGGGGCGCAAAGTCTCCAGAGGTTTCCGTTCAGGTTTCCTAAGTTGGGACAGGGGCATTTGGCAGCTAAAGCACCAAATAGTCAGAGAATTCCAAGCCGCTGAGGAGTGTTCACCCGACGCCGGAGTTCCTGGGCCTCAAGAGGGCCTGAAGCATCGGGCTGCCGTAGCGGTGACTGCGGAGGCCACAATAGGCCCAACTATGGGTGAACAGGGGACGAGACTGGACTTTGCTGCCTTCACCCACATTGTGGGAACCATTGTGGGGGGATGTTTTTATGTTAAATTCTTTAATGTTGCGTCTTATCTTTATTCGCGTGCTGCAATGGCAAGTCAAATTTCACTACACCAATTGGTGTATGTGATAATAAATGTCCTCCGTATCCTTTTTGTATCCTTTGAATTGGCCCACAGTCAGTTAGCTTTGGTAGACGGGGTGAATATTTAATGTGCCTTTTGACTCAACTTTGTATGCTAGTCTGGTCCATTTTGTAAAGTTTTTGTTGAAGTCCAGTACATCTACATCGGCGAGACCAAGCGCAGGCTCGCCGATCGTTTCGCTGAACACGTTTTAAAAAAATAATAATTTTAAAATAGACTTTATTCAGGTAATAAATATACAATACATGAACATTCATCCGACATTTTCAGAAGCTATACAAAATATTTAATACAGTCGACATACATTGTTCTAATTTCACAAATTTATCCCCCACCCTTTCCACTCGTGTGGCCCATTGGCGTGGAATCCCTTCCCTTGTTTTGAGGGGCGTCTCCACCATACCGTGCCCCCCATGCCCAGCAGTGGAAGGTCCCTAGACTGTGGTCCTCCCCCACTGAGCCTTGGCGTTGGCTGCACCGAGCTTCAGCGAGTCCCTTAGCACGTACTCCTGCAGTCTGCAGTGGGCCAGTCGGCAACATTCCCCGACGGACATCTCGCTCCGCTGGGTGGTGAGCAACGCTCGGGCAGACCAAAGAGCGTCTTTCACCGAGTTGATGACCCTCCAGCAGCACTCGATGTCAGTCTCTGAATGTGTCCCTGGGAACAGTCCGTAAATCACAGAGTCCTCTGTGACGGAGCTGTTCGGTATAAACCGCGACAGGGACACTTGCAGACCACTCCAGACTCTCTTTGCAAACCCACACTCTGCAAGGAGGTGGGCAACCGTCTCCTCTCTATAGCAACCGTCCCGAGGGCAGCGTGAGCTGGTAGTGAGGTTCCGACGGTGCAGGAAGGATCTGACTGGGAGGGCTCCCCTCACTGCCAGCCAAGCCAGGTCTTGGTGCTTGTTGGTGAGTTCTGGCGATGAGGCATTTTGCCAGACAAGCTGGGCAGTCTGCTCTGGGAACCACGCCACCGGATCCATCGAGTCCTTTCCCTGCAGTGCCTGCAGGACATTCTGTGCTGACCACTGCCCGATGGACATGTGGTCAAAGGTGTTGGTCCGGAAGAAGCTTTCCACAGACGACACACCTCACACCTGATGACCAAAGTTTTCCCTGTTATAGAGATGGAGCGTTGCCTCCACAGCTCCAGCTTCCTCCCCACCTTGCCTATCCACTCCAGCCAATTCTTGCCACACGCCTCAGCCTGCCCGAACCAGATACCCAGCACTTTCAAGAAGTCAGGCTTGATGGTGAAGGGGATGGAAGATCGGTCGGGCCAGTTGCCAAAGAGCATGGCCTCGCTCTTCCTGTGGTTCACCCTGGCTCCCGTGGCCGACTCAAACTGGTCGCAGATGCTGATCAATCTGCGGACCGACCCTGGATCCGAGCAGAAGACGGCGACATCGTCCATGTACAGGGGGGTCTTGACTTGAATGCCTCCACTGCCTGGCAATGTCACTCCTCTTATGCTCACATCCTTCCTGGTGGACTCGGCAAAAGGTTCAATACAGCAGACAAACAAGACAGGGGACAGAGGGCAACCCTGCCTGACTCCAGACCTAACGGGGAAACTGTCTGATTCCCACCCATTGATTTGGACTGCACTACGGATATTGGTGTAGAGCAGTTGGATCCAATTTCGGATTCCCTCCCCAAAGCCCATTTTGGAGAGCACGTCCCTCATGTATGTGTGCGATATCCTGTTGAAGGCCTTCTCCTGGTCCAAGCTGATTAGGCAGGCATCCACCCGCCTGTCCTGCACGTAGGCGATGGTATCTCTCAGCAGCGCTAGGCCAGTTATAATCTTGTCCAGTTATAACGAGATGTGAAACCTCCTGATTAAAAACACATCGGGTCAGTGCATTAACTTAGTTTAGTTTAGACATACAGAAGGGAAACAGGCCCTTCAATCCACCTGGTCCAGTCTGGGTTCTTTATGGAATAAAAGGGGAACCCTGAGTAGCAGTGTGTAATAAACCCCTGGATAGCATTGGATGGACCATCAGTAGTCTGACGCCCAGATGGGAGAAACCTAGTCAGAGGAGCCAGTCTCCCAGGGGTGAGAAATGGCCAGAGGAGCCCATCTCCTAGATGCCAGAATAAGTCCCCAGAAGCCTAGCTAGACGAGAGGTGGCAGAGAAGCCAGTCTCCCAGTCGCAGCAGAAGGCAATTGAGAGAGGCCCTTTGCTAGAGTGTAAGATTAAAGTGGATCAGGGGAGATGATCAACAAAGTGAAAAGGGGAGATGTAACATCTTAAAAGTAACCTCCCTGAGATGTGATGTCTGTGGTGTCTTTGTGATGTGATATATGTAACAGTAACTCGTGCATGAGCCTTGTGATTGAGGTCAAGTAACCTTCAAGATAAAAGGCAGCGATTGCAGAATAAACGGGCTCTTGTTCTGGAACACAAGCCCGGTGTGGACGTGTCTTTTGTGCTAGTCACAACTAACCCTTCCCTCAGACGAGAATCCATTACACCACGTCCACACTAGTTATGGATCTGGTCTCATCCACTCCCTACACACTAGGGGGCAATTTACGGAGGCCAATTAACCTGCAAACCTGCACGTCGTTGGGATGTGGGAGAAAACCGGAGCAAAACCACATGGCCACCGGGAGAACACGCAAACTCCACACAGACAGTGCCCGAGGTCAGGATCGAACCCAGCTGCCAAACTGTGCCGCTGGTGATATTCATTTAACTGCATTCCAGGCTTAACTTGTAAGTGAAAATTGCTTTGATACAAGTTTAGACTTTAATTTAGAAGCACAGCCTGGAGCCAGGCCCTTCGGCCCACCGAGTCCGTGCCAGCCAGCGGTCACCCCGTCCGTACACCAGGACAATCCTACACACTAGGGACCATTTGCAATTTTTAACCGATGCATATTAACTTACAAACCTGTAACGTCTTTGGAGTGCGGGAGGAAACCGGAGCACCCGGAGAAAACCCACGCGGTCACGGAGAGAGCGAGCCATCTCCATACAGCACCCATAGTCAGGATCGAACCTGGGTCTCTAGCGTCGTGAGCAATGGCGGACTGGCCAGGGTGTCAGCTTGCCCGATGGCAAGTGGGCTCCTGATGAAGTGGTAGCAAGTGACGGCAAGTGGGACCCTGTTAAATGATAGCATTGTAGTTGTGGGTGGGCCCCCTTTGTCTCCTAGCAACCAATATTTTTAGACCCAGTCCGCCACTGGTTGTGAGGCAGCAGACCTACCGATGTGCCACGGTGCCTCTGATAGTCTTTCACTGCCTTGTAGGCTCACAGTTTAAGCAAAAATTGCTTTGGTGCAAGTTATAATAACTGGATTTTTAAATTCAACCAGCATTTTGTTTGCTGATAGACACAAAATGCTGGAGTAACTCAGCGGGACAGGCAGCGTCTCTGGAGAGAAGGACCCTTCTTTATAATTAAGGGTCTCGACCCGAAACATCACCCATTCCTTCTCTCCAGAGATGCTGCCTGTCCCGCTGAGTAACTCCAGCATTTTGTGTCTGCCTTCGGTTTAAAACCAGCATCTGCAGTTCCATCCAAAGATCATAGAGCTCTACGATCTTTGGTTCTGTCCTAGACGTTGCGTTTGCTGACTGTATTCATGCCTACCATATTCTGTTGTGCTGAAACAAAGCAAGAATTTCATTGTCCTATCTGGGACACATGACAATAAACTGATGTTTAAGAAGGAACTGCAGATGCTGGAAAATCGAAGGTACACAAAAATGCTGGAGAAACTCAGCGGGTGCAGCAGCATCTATGAAGCGAAGGAATTAGACTATTATCTAAATGGTGGCCGACTAGGAAAAGGGGAGATACAGCGAGACCTGGGTGTCATGGTACACCAGTCATTGAAAGTAGGCATGCAGGTGCAGCAGGCAGTGAAGAAAGCGAATGGTATGTTAGCTTTCTTAGCAAAAGGATTTGAGTATAGGAGCAGGGAAGTTCTACTGCAGTTGTACAGGGTCTTGGTGAGACCACACCTGGAGTATTGCGTACAGTTTTGGTCTCCAAATCTGAGGAAGGACATCATTGCCATAGAGGGAGTGCAGAGAAGGTTCACCAGACTGATTCCTGGGCTGTCAGGACTGTCTTATGAAGAAAGACTGGATAGACTTGGTTTATACTCTCTAGAATTTAGGAGATTGAGAGGGGATCTTATAGAAACTTACAAAATTCTTAAGGGGTTGGACAGGCTAGATGCAGGAAGATTGTTCCCGATGTTGGGGAAGTCCAGGACAAGGGGGTCACAGCTTAAGGATAAGGGGGAAATCCTTTAAATCCGAGATGAGAAGAACTTTTTTCACACAGAGAGTGGTGAATCTCTGGAACTCTCTGCCGCAGAGGGTAGTTGAGGCCAGTTCATTGGCTACATTTAAGAGGGAGTTAGATGTGGCCCTTGTGGCTAAGGGGATCAGAGGGTATGGAGAGAAGGCAGGTACGGGAAACTGAGTTGGATGATCAGCCATGATCATATTGAATGGCGGTGCAGGCTCGAAGGGCCGAATGGCCTACCCCTGCACCTAATTTCTATGTTTCTATGTTTCTATGAAATAGGCAACGTTTTGGGCCGTTTCGGCCCGAAACGTCGCCTATTTCCTTCGCTTCATAGATGCTGCTGCACCCGCTGAGTTTCTCCAGCATTTTTGTGTACCTGTGACAAAAAACTCTCTTGACTTGACTTGACTTGACTTGCACAGCTGCACAGTATCGCCATCCTGTGGGCACGTGGAGAACTGCCGCATGCGTGGGTTAGGTTCCATGAGATAGCAGCATCAGTTTCTGAACAAAAGCTGCAATGTTTGTCATGAGCTGGTAAATGACATAAGAATGTGATGTGACCTTGTTGAACTCTGAGAAGTGTGGAAATCTCAACGTGTAAATGAACCGGCTGGTCACAGGGCCATCTGAGCCAGTGACCTGGACACTGCTGTGCATTAATTGAGGGAGGCAAAGTGCTGGCAGCAACAAGTGACTCTGAGACACAAGGAACTGCAGATGCTGGAGTCTTGAGCAAAACACAAAGTACTGGAGAAGCTCAGCTGGTCAGGCAGCATCTGTGGATGACATGGAACGGTGATGTTTCTGGTCAAAATCCTTCTCCAGTCTGAAGAACTGTCCTGTTGGACTCGAAATGTCAACAGTCCAACATAGACACAAGATGCTGGGCAGGTCAGGCAGCATCTCTGGAGAGAAGGAATGGATGGCGTTTCAAATCAAGACCCTTCTTCAGGCCCTTATTCAACTATCCATGTCCTACACAGATACCGCATGATCCGCTGAGTTTCCCCAGCACTTTTCTTTTCTTTAAGGTAGTCATACAGGATGGAAACAAATCCTTTAGCCTAACTGTGCATGCCCCCTCTACACTAGTCCCACCTGCCTACATTTGGCCCATATCCCCCTAAATCTGTCCCATCCATGTCCCTGTACAAGTGCCTTTTAAATGTTGTTATCTCTATACATATAAAAGTCTCATCTTGTTTGTATGTGTGTGTGTGTGTGTGTGTGTGTGGGTGTGTGTGTGTGTGTGTGTGTGTGTGTGTGTGTGCGTGTGTGTGTGTGTGTGTGTGTGTGTGTGTGTGCATGTGTGTGTGTGTGTGTGTGTGTATGTGTGTGTGAGTGTGCGTGTGTGTGTGTGCGTGTGTGTGTGTGTGTGTGTGTGCGTGTGTGCGTGCGTGTGTGTGTGCGTGTGTGCGTGTGTATATGTGTGTGTGTGTGTGTGTGTGTGTGTGTGTGTGTGTGTGTGCGCGTGTGTGTGCGCGTGTGTGTGTGTGTGTGTGTGTGTGTGTGAGTATGTGTGTGCGTGAGTGTGCGTGTGCGTGTGTGTGTGTGTGTGTGTGTGTGTATGTGTGTGCGTGTGCGTGTGTGTGTATATGTGCCTTTCTACTTTTGTCAAATCACGCACTAGCACAGAAATGTAGAGTTGCTGCCTCACAGCACCAGAGACCCTGGTTCAACCCTGACTACGGGCGCTGCCTGTACGGGGTCTGTACTTTCACGCCGTGACCTGTGTGGGTTTCCTCCGAGATCTTCGGTTTCCTCCCACACTCCAAAGACGTACAGGTTTGTAGGCTCATCAGCTTGATGTAGGTGTAAAATTGTCCCTAGTGTGTGTAGGATAGTGATAATGCGTGGGGATCGCTGGTCGGTGCGGACCCGGGTGGGCCGAAGGGCCTGTTTCCGCGCTGTATCTCTAAGCTAAACTAAAAATCAGTTGCCGGTCTTTTCGGTGGGCTTTGCTTCTGTACATTGGCATTAATCTCTGGACCTTCGTGAACCTACTTAAAATCTGTGGTGAAGAAGGTGAATGCTCAGTTAGAACATAGAACACAGAACAGGCCCTTCGGCCCACAATGTCTGTGCCGAGTATAATGCCAAGACCAACTCTTATCTACCTGTACCTGATCCATATCCCTCCATTCCCTGCATATCCACAGCCCATCCAAATGCCTCTTGAATGCCACAGCTGCATCTGCCTCCACCATCATCCCCAGCTTTGCGTTCCAGGCACTCACTCACTACCCTTTCTGTAAAAAAAACATGCGCCACGCATCCCCGTTAAACTTTGCCCCTCTCAGTTAGTTTTTGTGACTGCACCACGTTATACATAGAAACATAGAAACATAGAAAATAGGTGCAGGAGTAGGCCATTCGGCCCTTCGAGGCTGCACCGCCATTCAATATGACCATGGCTGATCATCCAACTCAGTATCCTGTACCTGCCTTCTCTCCATACCCCCTGATCCCTTTAGCCACAAGGGCCACATCTAACTCCCTCTTAAATATAGCCAATGAACTGTGGCCTCAACTACATTTAAACATAAGAGAAAACACAGGGCAACTCTTCTCCGAAAGTTTCCTTTCCTTCTATTGTAGAAGGGGGCAGTCACCATGAAGTCAGGAGATTCCCGCCTGCGTTATGGAAAATTGCTGACACAAACCTGGCTTCCTTTACTCTATTCTGCACTGTTTAGTTTAGAGACACAGCACGGAAACAGGCCCTTCGGCCCACCGAGTCCGCACCGACCAGCGATCCTCTCACACTAACACTGCCCTAATACACCCCAGGGACAATTTACATTTATACCAAGCCAATTAACCTACAAACCAGCACGTCTTTGGATTGTGGGAGGAAACCAGAGTTCCCGCAGAAAACCCTCGCGGTCACAGGGAGAACGTACAAACTCCGCACGGACAAGCACCCGTGGTCAGGATTGAACCCGGGTCTCTGGCGCTGTAAGGCAGTAACTCTACCTCTGTGCCACCGTGACACTAAATTAGAGTTATCAATGAAGTTTGTTATCATTAACGGTGAAATGCTTTATAATTTTGTATGGGGGGAGATGGCGAACATTACCTGTGGAACATAAAGCAAACTTCCCATTTCAACTGTGCCTAAGTACATTATAGACAAGTTATAGCACATTCTGTCCCTACACAGTTCATTGTAAGTTAGTCACTCTTCATTACAATGGAAGAATATATTTTCCTGATGCTGCCTGGGCTGGTGGATGAGGCAGATACGATAGTGGCGTTTAACCGGCTTTCAGATAGGCACGTGGATATGTGGGGAGTGGAGGGATATGGATCATGTGCCTGCGGAGGAGATTAGTTCATCTTGGCATCATGTTCAGCACAGACATTGTGGGCCGAAGGGCCTGTTCCTGTGCTGTACTGTTCGATGCTCCATGTTCTATTTCCCCACACCAGACATGTCTGGGTCAGGCAAGTGTTAACTAGAGAACTAAAATTCAATACAGGTACCATTATTTTGTGCATACGGGACTGGATTGTTGCTGCTAGCATTGATTGTTTTAAATTACTCAGACACGCAGCAAGCATGGGAAACTTTTGTTAGACTTTTTGACTTTTTGGCGGAAACAGGCCTATCGGCCCACCGAGTCCACACCAACCAGCAATCACACCGTACACTAACTATCCTACACGCACTAGGGACAAGTTTACCGAATTTTACCGAAGCCAATCAACATACAAACCCGCACTAGGGACAAGTTTACCAAATTTTACCGAAGCCAATCAACATACAAACCTGCACGTCTTTGGAGTGTGGGAGGAAACCGGAGCACCCGGAGATAACCCACGTGGTCACGGGGAGAACGTACAAACTCCGTACAGACAGCACCCGGAGTCAGGATCGAACCGAGGTCTCTGGCGGCGTGAGGCAGCAACTCTACCGCTGCGCCACCGGGCCGTACAAATTCCTTTTCCAAGTTGGATTTGTACTTAACCCGAGCAAAATCCATCACATTCAACCTCACACACTGGAACTGCGCTCATGAACGCAAATCCAGAAGATCCTTAACATTAAAAATGCCACACTAATTCACAATTCCATTGAAATCTGAAATCCATTTTATTGATTTAGCTCAAAAAAAAAGATATTATACAACACATAAATAACTGTTCCAGCTGAACAATTTTCAAGTAGCATTTGAATGAAACTTTTTAACTTGCGTTGAATGCAAGTTAATAGTTACCACCTATCATATACATGTGGTTAGTGTGTTCGGTTAATAATTAGTCCACACGTCACATTAAAAGGTTGCAATCTATAATCGTTGGAACTCCCGTTGCGTTGAGCATGAAGTACGACAAAATGTCTTTCCACTTTTGCACAAAAAATCAACAAAGAAAATACTTCAGTTAACAATTCACCAACAACATTGGATACAAGAGTGCATGAGTCACAGGATATTCATGGACTCAATTTCTGGATTCTTTAGCTATTATCCTCATTGCTAACTGGTCCTCGAATAAAATTAGATTATGAAGTTGGTGCTAGTTTTTAAAAAAAATCATGTTTCTTGCCTCCACAAGGGATAGTATCTGACCATTCACTGGCAGGAGACTATAAATGGCATTTTATTTCACCATTTTATTGGATATACATGTTTAAATTATTCAATCATCTACTAAAGATACAATTAAGGTCTCAAAAATGCATATTTTATGTAAATTATTAAGTTTTAAGAAGATTTTTAAATGAGTGTCTGCTTTTCAAATTAAATAAAACAGCAGCATTGCTTCCTGACATGATATTTTCCCAGTAATAAATCTAAATAGAGAGGGGACACAGATATCAGACTGCAAGGGCATGTCTAATTTACCATTGGTAAACACAAAATGCTGGACTAACTCAACGGGTCAGGCAGCATCTCTGGAATAGGTGACGTTTCGGGATTTTAATCAAACATCTTGAGAAGGGTCGAAGTATAACAAACTATAGCGAACATGAAATCAGAGTCAGTTTCAGCTCCTCTAGTTTCAGATCTGCCTTGGTCCCTGGAGGGATTTCATTGCTACCAGCTGTAAACATTAACAGCAGATGCTTTCTTCCAATGCATAGGAATAGAGTGTTGGAAGGAACTGCAGATGCTGGTCTCAACCGAAGATGGACACAAAAAGCTGGAGTAACTCGGCGGGACAGGCAGCATCTCTGGAGAGAAGGAATGGGTGACGTTTCTGGTCGAGACCCTTCCTCCTTAATAGATTCGAGAGGACAGACATGGGTTGCTATAAAGCATTGTATTGAGCAGGTTATTTAACTGGAGTATCTAGTGGGCGGTTCCTGGTATAACGACACCCTCACAGCCAGGGTAATCATACAAACCGGGGCAGTCCAACAATTAGGAGTTTTAAGCCAAATGGAATTATCCGAGTGCACCGGTTTCAACAAAGATACCTACAAGAGTTAAGGGCCGGTCCCACTTTCACGAGTAATTCACGAATTCTCCCGAGTTTTCCCCTTGATTCAAACTCGCAGAATGTTCGTAACGAGTCAATAGGAGGTCGTAGGAGTCCGTAGATATATCGTAGCGGCCCGTTCTGGCAGCCGTAGGTGCTCGGGGCGTTAGGTAAGTCGGGACGTTTTTTCCAGCCCGATAAAAAATGTCCACGAGTAAAAAAATGGTCGGGATGAAAGAAATTGTAACTTTTTATTCGTAAGGAGGGCATCGAAATAGTCGTGGGAATTCAAAGACATACTCATAGGAGTCCGTAGGAGTTCGTGAACATAGTTGTGGAAGGCCGTAGGAGTTCGTAGATTACCACAACCCTGATTTTTTTTTTTAGGTCCTTTAAACTCGGCAGAGGTTTTGCATTAAGTCGTGAAAGTGGGACAGGCCCTTTACTAATCACTTTGCGACAAAGTCCCTCGAATTTCCCAAAGATCATAAACTATAATGCGTTAACGAAGAGAAAGGAATTAATTGAGGACAGACACAAAAAGCTGGAGTAACACAGCGGGTCAGGGGGGATCTCAGGAGAAAAGGAACAGTGGACTTTTCGGGACGAGACCCTACTTCAGGCTGGGAGTCAGGGGAAAGGGAAACGAGAGATATAGACGATACATCGGAAAAATGAATGAATGATGTGTAAAAAACAACAATGATCAAGGAAGGGAGGAGCCCACAATGATCCATTGTTGGCTGTGGGGAAGGTGGTAACGAGTTATATATAGACGGTGAAACTCTACAGGATGAGAATGACACTAGTACAATGACGAGGGGTGTTAGTTTCACCTTAGCACAGAACATTGACCACATGGGAGTGAATGGGGAACATTGAGGTTTGGAGATGCAAGGAACCGCACACGCTGGAAAATTTGAGTGCAAAGTGCTGGAAGAACTCAGCGGGTCAGCCCGCATCTGTGGACGGAAATGGACGGGGGGGGGGGGGGGATCTTTCTGTCGTATGCCTTCGGATGTGTTCTATTGGATGGGACATTAATCTGCAGGTGTAATGTTGGTATCAAAACTAATAATCATCTCAGCTTTGGTGCCTTGAGATGTGTTGAGCATTCAAACCCTTAGCTTGGAAGCAGACTGAAATCGTGCGGGAGGGGTGAAAGAAACTGACCACCTCGTGACTGAACCAGCCCGAAACTGCCCCGTCTACTCTTCACCCAAAGGAGCTCATTTGAGTGAGTGACTCGGGTCACAATCCACCACTCAACCCCAATCCATTTCACCAGCTGAGGAAAGGTTCTTGAAATGGAGACACAGGAAATTGCAGATGCTGGAATCCGGAGCAAAACGCAAAGTGCTGGAGGAACTCGGTGGGTCAGGCAGCATCTGTGGAGGGAATGGGCAGGCAGCGTTTCGGGCGGGACTCTTCTTTAAGGGCCTGTCCTACTTGGCGATTTTTTCGGTGACTGACGGCATCATTGACATCTCAGGTCACCGAAAAATTAGCAGCGTGACGTGGCGTGATGACATTTAAGTCGGCGGTGTTTTTTCAAGTGTCGCAACATTTTTTTTGTCACCGCTGGATTTTGAAATGTTCAAAATCTTCGGATGACCCTGATGCGACGCCCGCAGTCGCGGAAAAAAATCTGTCTGAACCGACCTGAAACGTTGTCTGTCCATTTGCTTCCACAGATGCTGCCTGACCCACTGAGTACATCCAGCGCTTTGCAATTGCAGAGGGCAAATCGAGCAAAATTACAGACCATTGTCTACGTTTTAGTGTACATTCTTTCCTCAATGGATATTCACACTTCCATTGAACTAGAATCGTGCAAATTTCTATTGTTCAGTTTTGTCGCCAGTTTCAGAACTATCAGGTCTGTCCCCTGTGTAATTCACAAACTATTTGGATGATGAAAAAGATCCTGGATAATACTTGTGATTCTTTCACTATTACTGATGTCAAATCTGCAGCTACCACTCACCTTGGCTTGTACACTGGGAATCTGGATCGAGGGGGAAATTTAGTGTGGACGAAACAGTGTGTCATTTGTAACCAAATAGACAAAATTCGAGCGCATTTTCAAACTTTAGGCTTTTAAAAAGATGGTACATGCATATGTTAAAAGCAGCTTTAATGGAATGGTTTGTGAGTTAAAAGGACAACACTCAAATGCCCTTCATTGTGATGTGAAAGGAAATGAGGGATTTTTGAACCCAATTGAAATTCTGGTCAGCACAGGATAGCTGTAACTCTTCTTCAAAGACAGACACAAATTGCTGGAGCATCTCAGCGGGTCAGGCAGCACCTCTGGAGAGAAGGAATGGGTGACGTTTCAGGTCGAGACCCTTCTTCAGACTGAAGAAGTTCAGTTACTCCAGCATTTCGTGTCTATGTTTGGTGTAAACCAGCATCTGCAGTTCCTTCCTACACGTTTAAACCTTCCTCCATTGATTGCTGCTGTGCAGTTGGACATGGACTAATGCCCGAGATCGGTTTAGCACTTAGTGTGATGGAGGTTACCCCAAACACAGAGAAGGGCAAAACGGAAACAAAAGCAATAAAATGGAAACACAGGGAACTGCAGGCGTTGGAATCTGAAGCAAGGAATATAGTGCTGGAGGAACTCAGTGCTGGAGGATCAGGCATCATCTGTGGGGGAGAATGGAGAGGGCACGTTTTGGGTCGAACCCTTCTTCAGACTGAGAGTCAGGGGAAAGGGAAACGAGAGATATAGATGGTACTTAGGCGAAATTGGAGAAAATATGTTGACAAATAAGGGCCATTGTTTGCCGAAGACACTCTGTCATCTCAGCTGCGTGACAATTGTTTGGTTTCTACAAAGGAATTTGAATGTATTTCAACTTATAAATGAACAAAGTCATTTAAATAGATGCATGTTTACTTCAAGCCCAGTCAAGTGGGATTTTCTGCCACATAAGGCAATTCTCAGGATCTTTTCATGAGAGAGTTTGATACAACTCTTAGGGTTAACGGAATCAAGGGATATGGGGAGAAAGCAGGAACGGGGTACTGATTTTGGAAGATCAGCCGTGATAATATTGAACGGTGGTGCTGGCTCGAAGGGCTGAATGGCCTACTCCTGCACCTATTTTCTATGCATCTATGTTTCTAATTTTTTAGGCACTGTACAAGATCTAAACACTTTATTGCCATTAGCACTTGATACACTGGCGCATGAAGCCAAAAGATAGACAAAAAAAAGGTGGAGTAACTCAGCAGGTCAGGCAACAACTCTGGAGTACATGGATAGGTGATGTTTCGGGTCGAGACCCTTCTTCAGACTGAGGGTCAGGGGAAAGGGAAACGAGAGATATAGACGGTGATGGAGAGAGATATAGAACAGACGTAGGAAAGATATCGAAACAGTAAAGATGATCAAGGAAAGATGGAGCCCACAATGGTCCATTGTTGGCTGTGGGCTGGGTGATAACGAGTTGTACAGACAGCGAAACTCAACCGAATGACAGTGAAACTAGTAAATAGACACAAAAAGCCGGAGTAACTCAGCGGGTCGGGGACAATTGTGGAGAAAAGGAACAGGTGATGTTTCAGGTCGAGACCCTTCTTCAGACTAGTATGATGACTAGGGTGGGGGGAGGGATGGAGAGAGAGGGGATACAAGGGTTACAACATGTGCCCATTCATTCTGGCCATTCATTCAACAGCAGCAGATGGAAATGTTATGACACACTTGTAAGTGTCACAACAGGATAGATTAATACATATGCTGTAAGTGTTGGATTTTTAATGACACCAATTAAAACATTTAAAACATTATTAACAACTGAATTATGATTGATTTAAACGTCAATGAAATCGACAGGTGGAGGAACCTTAATTCCTATTCGTTTGATCACCGAAATGAATGTCGACCCAAGATGTTCCTCAAAACGGACCTCAACTTGCAATGGAATTGAACCTTAAATTCAGACCGGTTCCCTTCAACTTAGTCTATCTGTAGGAAGGAGCATCGTCTTGGTCCACGTTTGTTGTGATTTCATGCAAACAGTGAAATGATGAATGAGAAAGGGTTAGAAAAATGAAGGGTCTCCCAACGCCAATCAGGGATGATGCCTGGTGTATGGAATTCCAAAGGTGAAGTCTTTTCGATTTTCGATTTCCTGCACAGCGCGAAATGGCGAGCGTTGATGACAACCTGGTGAAGACTCTTGGCCGTGACCCGAGGTCCGGCGAATGTCTGGAGGTTAGACAATGGCGGGGAAGTCATTGGTGTTACATTATCATGCAGCCTTGGTCTGGATGAAGTTCTTGGATGTCTATCTGAGAAGCACAATGTGTCCAATGAGGGAGATTGCAGATGGCAACCAGGTAGACATGGAGCGGCTCATGGTGGGAATCCAGGGTCCAGAAATGTTTGTGCGAAGATCCTGGCGTCGCTGGTGGGGAATTCTGAGCTACCGTCTCCAAACCCGGGGCTCCAGCAGTGTGTGCAGAATAAAATCTCGGACTAGCGAGGAGTCTTCAGGCATCTGTAATGGCAGGAGACTTTTTTTTTCCGTTAGATATTAATGCTAGATGGTTGGATGAATGGAGGTTAGTGTCAACAATGATTGGGTTAGTCATTGAGTCATACAGTGCGGAAAATGGTCCTTCGGCCCTTTGGCCCAACTCATCCATGCTGACCAAGGTGACCAATCTAAATTAGACCCACCTATCCCTATCTACCTATCTTATCCATGTACCTGGACCTCTTTTGGTCTTAGCTACCTCTTTTGGCAGCTCAATCCAAAATACCCACCAGCCTTTTTGTGATAAAGTTCCTAAGTTCATGTTCTTCGAGCAGAATTAGGCCATTCGGCCCATCAAGTCTACTCCACCATTCAATTGTGGCTGATCTATCTCTCCTTCTCAACCCCAAAATACACGGGACTCAGGGACTCAGGCTCAGGAATGGGTTTGCAGACTCTGGAGTTCATAAGGATGAGAGGGCATCTTATTGAAACATATAAGATTATTAAGGGTTTGGACACGCTAGAGGCAGGAAACATGTTGCCGATGTTGGGTGTGTCCAGAACCAGGGGCCACAGTTTAAGTATAAGGGGTAAGCCATTTAAAACGGAGATGAGGAAACACTTTCTCTCACAGACAGTTGCGAATCTGTGGAATTCTCTGCCTCAGAGGGCGGTGGAGGCAGGTTCCCTGGATGCTTTCAAGAGAGAGGGCTCTTAAAAATAGCGAGTCAGAGGATATGGGGAGAAGGCAGGAACGGGGTACTGATTGGGGATGATCAGCCATGATCACATTGAATGGCGGCGCTGGCTCGAAGGGCCGAATGGCCTACTCCTGCACCTATTGTCTGTTTACAACCTGTTGTGTCAACGCTCTCTTTAGATAATGACAGTTGAATGAATGATAGCTATTCAAATCACCAAATGAAACTGGTTACACCACATAGGATACTTTCTTATGTAGAAACAATAAAACAACAACAGATGCTGGTTTGTACCAAAGATAGACACAGAGTGCTGGAGTAACTCAGCGGGTCAGGCAGCATCTCTGGAGAATCGTTTTTCCTTGTCATGCGGTGGGGATATTTTTTCCTGGTGAGGTTTTACAGGCAAATGAATGGTTCTAACCAATTCAGCAGCATGTTTCATATAAATTCAGGAGTACTGTAGAGAGGATTTTTCCAAACACAACTATCTTAATTTGCAATATTAGATTAACAGTATGGTATTCGGTTTAAGGCACTTTGGCATATTTATCACATCCACAATAAATTTCCACGACTAACCCCACAGAAATATTGGTTTTGTTGAAAAGTGCTATATAAATAAACATCATTATTATTATTATTATTATACAAAGGGCGGCACGGTGGCGCAGCGGCAGAGTTACTGCCTCACAGCGCCAGAGATCGGGTTCGATCCTGACCACGGGTGATGTCTGTACGGAGTTTGTAAGTTCTCCCTGTGACCACGTGGGTTTTCTCCGGGTGCTCCGGGCTCCTCCCACACTCCAAAGACGTGCAGGTTAGTAGGTAAATTGGCTTCGGTAAAAATTGTAAATTGTCCCTAGTGTGTGTGGGATAGTGTTGGTGTACAGGTTGACCGCTGGTGGGCCGAAGGGCTTGTTTCCGCGCTGTATCTCTAAACTAAACTGAACTAAACTCAGGGAGGGAGATCCCAGCAGGCTCCAATATCCCCAGAAGAAGGGAGATGGCAGAGGGGAGAGAGGGGAATGTGCAGTCCAGCAAGATCTCAAACAAACATGGTCAAAACAAATGAATGAATCTACATCAAACGCTTCGGAGAAAGGGCTTATACATGTTTTAAAAATGTTTTGTTAATATTTCATCCTGAAAATGTTGTGGCACAATATTCCATGGCTATGAAATGGTAGACAGAAAGAACTGCAGATACTGGTTTATAAAGAAAGAGACAAAGTGCTGGAGTAATTGTGTAGAATTAATTTATACAGTGTTATTTTTAAGTCCTTTGACGGGGATATTGAAATATTAATGTTATATGATTTGATAGAATATTAACATTTCTAAAAGAGATACAAAGTAAAGATTAGATTGTATTCACCATTTAGATTTTGGACTATAGAAATACAGTGAGGAAACAGGCCCTTCGGCCCATCATGAGTGTGCCGACCAACTATCACCCTGTACATTATCCTGAGTGTTATCCTACACACTAGGAACAATTTACAATTTTCAGAAGCCAAGCTCCCAAGATGAGGAATTCCATATCAGGACATCCGAGATTCTTTAGGGAACGGGGTTCCTCTCTTCCATACTTCTACATAGACGAGGCCCTCACACGGGTCTTCTCGGTGCCCCACAGCTCCGCCCTTGCTCCCCCTCCCCCTCCCCCTAGTCGCAAAAGAGGCAGAGTCCCCCAAGTCCTCAACTTCCACCCCATCAGCCATCGCACGCAAAACACAATTCCTCCCACATTTTCACCACCTCCAACAGGATCCCACCACTAGCCACATCTTCCCATCTCCAACCCTTTCGGCTTTCCATAGAGACTGCTCCCTCCACAGCTCCTTGGTTAACTCATCCCTTCCCACCCAAACCACCCCCTTCCCCAGGTACTTTCCCCGGCAACTAAGGGAGACGCAACACCTCCCGCTATAACTCTTCCCTCGACTCTGTTTGTCAGAGGTTTACTTGTATCTCCTCCAGCCTCGTCTACTGTATCTAGTCTTCTTGTTGTTGTAGACTCCTATTTATCGGCGAGACCAAGCGCTGTTCCTCGGTACATGTGACAATAAACTAAACTGGCTGATTGTTTCGCTGAACACCTCCACTCAAACTATCTGGGACCACGCGATCTCCTGTCTGCTAATTCATTTAACTCCCTCTCCCATTCGCACACTGACCTCTCTGTCCTGGGCCTCCTCCACTGTCAGAGTGAGGCCACACACAAACAGCGCCTCATATTTCGCTTGGGCAGCTTACACCCCAGCGGACTTCTCTAACTTCAAGCAACCATTGCTTCCCCTCTCTCTCCATCCCTCCCCCACCCCAGTTCTCAAACTAGTTTCACTGTCCTCCTGATTAATTTTACTGTTTGTATGCCTCGTTGTCACCTTCCCCTCAGCCATCAATTAATCATTGTACATTTCCTTGATCATCGTCTGCTTTGATCTGTCCTTTTCACACCTTACACGCTCTGAGTACACTTCTATACCTCCAGTTTCCCTCTCCCCTAATGCCCCTGTCCCACTTAGGAAACCTGAACGGAAACCTCTGGAGACTTTGCGCCCCACCCAAGGTTTCCGTGCGGTTCCCGGAGGTTGCAGGTGGTTGCCGGAGGTTGCAGGTAGTGGAAGCAGGTGAGGGAGACTGGCAAAAACCGCACGGAAACCGCACGGAAACCTTGGGTGGGGCGCAAAGTCTCCAGAGGTTTCCGTTCAGGTTTCCTAAGTGGGACAGGGGCATAACTCTCAGTCTGAAGAAGGGTCTCGACCCGAAATATCACCCGTTCCTTTTCTCCAGAGATGCTCAGATAACACTGAGTTACTCCAGCATTTTGGGACTATCTTCAGCGTAAGCCACATTTGCAGTTCCATCCCACTCCTAAAAACCTGCATGTGTTAGGGAGTGTGGGAGAAAACCGGAGCACCCGGAGAAAACCCACGTGGTCACAGGGAGAGCGTACAAACTCAGTACAGACAGCACCCGTAGACAGGATTGAATCTGGGCCTCTGGTGCTGTAAGGCAGCAACTCTACTGCTGTGCCACCCTAATGTGACATGTGTGTAGGTTTACTCTATAGGTTTTCGATTAGCATTTATCATCTGAAAGGCAACTCTGTAATTTTCTTAGCATGAAGCCGTCTAGTTGCCAACAGCTCTGTCCATGGACTTACTCGGACTGTCCAGTGTTAGGTTTATGTAATATTCTGGCATTTTAATAAACCAATGCTTGTTTGGTACAAAGGTAGACACAAAATGCTGGAGTAACTCAGCGGGTCAGGCAGCATCTCTGGAGAGAAGGAATGTGCAAAGATTTGGGTCGAGACCCTGCTTCAGACAGTTTTGATACAGTTGAGTGTGCAGTGGGATTAAAGGAGATATGGATGGGAAGGAACTGCAGATGTTGGTTTATACCAAATATAGACACAAAATGCTGAAGTAATGGGATGGCAGGACTTTCATATGAAGAAAGACTGGATAGACTCGGCTTGTATTCGCTAGAATTTAGAAGATTGAGGGGGGATCTTATAGAAACTTACAAAATTCTTAAGGGGTTGGACAGGCTAGATGCAGAAAGATTGTTCCCGATGTTGGGGAAGACCAGAACAAGGATTCACAGTTTAAGGATAAAGGGGAAATCTTTTAGGACCGAGATGAGAAAATCATTTTTTACACAGAGAGTGGTGAATCTGTGGAATTCTCTGCCTCAGAAGGTAGTTGAGGCCAGTTCATTGGCTATATTTAAGAGGGAGTTAGATGTGTCCCTTGTGGCTAAAGGGAGAGAAGGCAGGTACAGGATACTGAGTTGGATGATCAGCCATGATCATATTGAATGGCGGTGCAGGCTCAAAGGGCCGAATGGCCTCTACTCCTGCACCTATTTTCTATGTTTCTATGTAACTCAGCGGGTCAGGCAGCATCTATGAAGAAAAGGAATAGGTGACATTTTGGGACGAGACCCTTCTTCAGAATGAGTCAGGTGATAAGGAAATGAGAGATAAAGAAGGTACATAGAACAAATGAATAAAAGATATGCAAGACCACGATCAAGGAAATGTGGAGCCCACAATGGTCTATTGTTGGCTGTGGGGTAGGAGATAATGAATAATACAGACAATGAAACTCGACAGGATGACAGTGAAACTAGTACGACGACTAGGGTGGAGGAGGGACGGAGAGAGGGGGATGCAAGGGTTACTTCAAGTTAGAGAAATCAATATTCATACTGCTGGGTTGTACTATTTTGCAGATTCCTTAATGAGACCTTCCTAAGTCAGAAATAACTAGCTATTTTGTCATTGTTGCTACTTCCATATCCAGCCATTTCTTCCAAGACAGCACCAGGGGAGTATGTTCACCAGGATGTGTCATATGCTGATAGAATGGAGTGGCTGGGCTTGTATAGTCTGGAATTTAGAAGGATGAGCGGGTAGCATATTGAAACATATAAGATTATTATGGAACTGCACACGCTAGAGGCTGGAAACATGTTCCCGATGTTGGGGGAGTCCAGAACCGAGGGCCACAGTTTAAGAATAAAGGGGTAGGCCATTTAGAACGGGGATTAGGAAAGACCTTTTCACCCAGAGAGTTTTGCGAATCTGTGGAATTCTCTGCCTCAAGTGGAGGCCAATTCTCTGGATGCTTTCAAGAGAGAGTTAGATAGGGCTCTTAAAGATAGCAGTCAGGGAATATGGGGAGAAGGCAGGAACGGGGTACTGAATGTGGATGATCAGCCATGATCACAATGAATGGCAGTGCTGGCACGAAGGGCCGAATGGCCTACTCCTGCACCTATTGTCTATTGTCTAAAAGATTGCATTGGTTAAGAAGATGACACAAAGTTGATAGATTCTGACTGTCAACCCTCTCCTTGTGTCTCGGGAATGTATAAACCTTGTTCAGGTCACCCCTCAGCCTCCCTGGCATAAGAAAAATGAACCCAGCCTATCCAATATTATAATGTGGCAATGTTAAGCAGATATTTTATGAAGTTTTTTGCCATTAAATACAAGCCATAATCCAATGATCTAATTGCTATTTATAATACACATTGTAGGCAAAATTGGTTTCTGCACTTCCTACAGTACAAAAGTGACTATCTTAGTTTAGTTTAGAGATACACCGTGGCAACAGGCCCTTCACCCATATAACATATAACCATATATCAATTACAGCACGGAAAGAGGCCCTTCAGCCCACCGTGTCCACACCGACCAGTGATTACCCCGACAATTAACACTATCCTACACACAGCAGGGTTAAGTTACAATTTTACCCAAGACTCTTAACCTACAAACCTGTACGTCTTTACAATGTGGGAGGAAACCGGAGCACCCGGAGGAAACCCACGTGGTCACAGGGAGAACGTACAAACTCCGTGGCGACAGCACCCGTCGTCAGGATCGAACCCGAGTCTCTGGCGCTGTGAGGCAGCAACTCTACCGTGCATCTCCATATAATTATAGGATTTAACATTCAGACGTGTCTCCACTAAGTTGCATCAAGGAGCTGAAGATATGATGGGTTAAGGGCCTGTCCCGCTTTCACGGCCTAATTCACGACTTTTTTTACTCGTGGACATTTTTCATCATGTTGAAAAAAACACCCCGACCTACTTGATGTCACGAGTACCTACGACTAGCATCACGACCTACCTACGACCTACCTACGACCTTGTGACGACCATGCTGCGAGTATGAGTCAAGGGCAAACTCGGCAGAGGTCGTGAATTAGGCCGTAAAAATGGGACCAGCCCTTTACAGGACCTCCTGAAGCATAACTATTCAATAATTCTACCTAACGATACCGGCATGCTGTACTTTGGGGGAAAGCATTGGCGGCATGCGAATAGAAATTTTGGTGCAAAGTTTTTTATTTCGAATATATTTATCGGTTTGACTGATTGCGGGCAGTGAGGTTTGTCGTTCAACCCAAACTACCCCAAGCATATGACATAAGACTGACAAATGATGAAAGAATGGATCGACTGGGCTTGTATTCACTGGAATTTAGAAGGATGAGAGGAGATCTTATAGAAACATATAAAATTCTTAAGGGATTGGAAAGGCTAGATGCAAGAAAATGTTCCCGATGTTGGGGGAGTCCAGAACCAGGAGTCACAGTTTAAGAATAAACTGTAGGCCGTTTAGGATTGAGTTGAGGAAAAGCTTTTTCACCCAGAGAGGTGTGAATCTGTGGAATTCTCTGCCACAGAAGGCAGTGGAGGCCAATTCATTGGATGTTTTCAAGAGAGAGTTATGCCCCTGTCCCACTTAGGAAACCTGAACGGAAACCTCTGGAGACTTTGCGCCCCACCCAAGGTTTCCGTGTGGTTCCCAGTGGTTTTTGTCAGTCTCCCTACCAGCTTCCACTGCCTGCAACCTCCGGCAACCACCTGCAACCTCCGGGAACCGCACGGAAACCTTGGGTGGGGCGCAAAGTCTCCAGAGGTTTCCGTTCAGGTTTCCTAAGTGGGACAGGGGTATATGATATAGCTCTCAGGGCGACCAGAATCAAGGGATGTGGGGAAAAGGCAGGAAAGGAGTACTGATTTAGGATGATCAGCCATGATCATATTGAGTGGCGGTACTGGCTCGAAGGGCCAAATGGCCTACTCCTGCACCTATTTTCTATGTTTTTATGTTTCTAATCATGAAGTAAATGTAGAGATTGATATCAATTAGGGCTTCGTTAATGTTGAACTAGTTCCACACTGGGGAAGATATTCATGAGTAATTCTGCCAAACTCAACTGACAATGTACGTTTACCAATCACAACCAATATTTCCTTCTCTTTCACTTCCTTCTTCCTTTAATATCTTATAAGGCAAGGCAGTTTCTTAGATTTCAGGGATCATCAGTGTTAAAACAATCTGTGTAAGAAGGAACTGTGGATGCTGGTTTACACCGAAGGCAGGCACAAAATGTTGGAGTAACTCAGCGGGTCAGGCTTCATCTCTGGTGAAAAGGAATAGGTGACGTTTTGGGTCGAGACCCTTCTTCAGACTGATAGACAGGGAGGGGGGACACACTGGATGCAAACATAATTTGTGTCTAAGGTCTTCTGATGGATACTGTAACATTGCCTCGTCTTATCAACCTCTCATCTCCCCGGGAACCTTACCCTTGTTGAGACTGCCCACCCTATCTCCCTCCATCTAGAATCTTAATGCTCCTCTCTCCCTCTCCCGGATTGCATGTCTATCTTTAAAGACTCTCGTCCATCGATATTTGGATATGGAAGAGAGACACAAAAAAGCTGGAGTATCTCAGCGGGTCAGACATCATCCCTGGAGAAAAGGAAAAGATGACCACCTCTGTCCGTGTACAAGGGAGAATGTTCTCTCAACATCCACCGATGTCAAGTTGCCACGGGATCGTATATGTTTCAATCAAGGTCCCTTACACTTTTACAAACTTCAGAGGATACAAAACTACACCATCCTCATTAGACCATCTCCCACTCCAGGCATTAGTGAAGTGAACACAGGAATTAGTGCAGGAAACATGTTCCCGATGTTGGGGGATTCCAGAACCAGGGGCCACAGTTTAAGAAGGTACACAAAATTGCTGGAGAAACTCAGCGGGTGCAGCAGCATCTATGGAGCGAAGGAAATAGGCGACGTTTCGGGCCGAAACCCTTCTTCAGACTCTGCTAGATGCTGCTGCACCCGCTGAGTTTCTCCAGCAATTTTGTGTACCTTCGATCTTCCAGCATCTGCAGTTCCTTCTTGAACACGCCACAGTTTAAGAATAAGGAGTAAGCCATTTAGAACAGAGATGAGGAAACGCTTTTTCTCACAGAGAGTGTGAGTCTGTGGAATTCTCTGCCTCAGAGGGCGGTTGAGGCCGGTTCTCTGGATACTTTCAAGGGAGAGCTAGATAGGGCTCTTAAAGTTAGCGGAGTCATGGGATATGGGGAGAAGGCAGGAACGGGGTACTGATTGGGGATGATCAGCCATGATCACATTGAATGGCAGTGCTGGCTCAAAGAGCCAAATGTCTATTGAACTTCTCTGAACCGCTTCCAATATACCCAATATCCCCCCCCCCCACCCACAGCTCTATCTGCCCCCATTGTGTTTTTGCTCTATATTTGTATCTATCCATACAGTGAATAAAAATAATGAAGGAATAATGGAAGAATGAAATAATGGGTCGACTGGGCTTGTATTCACTGGAATTTAGAAGGATGAGACGGAATCTTATAGAAACATATAAAACCCTTAAAGGATTGGCCAGGCTAGATGCAGGAAAAATGTTCCCGATGTTGGGGGGGTCCAGAACCAGGGGCCACAGTGTAGGAATAAGGAGTAAGCCAATTAGAACAGAGATGAGGAAACACTTTTTCTCACAGAGAGTGGTGAATCTGTGGAATTCTCTGCCACAGAAGGCAGTGGAGGCCAATTCACTGGATGTTTTCAAGAGAGAGTTAGATACGGCTCTTGGGGCTAACGGAATCAAGGGATATGGGGAGAAAGCAGGAACGGGGTACTGATTTTGGATGATCAGCCATGATCATATGGAATGGAGGTGCTGGCTCGAAGGGCCGAATGGCCCACTCCTGCACCTATTTCCTATGTTTCTGTGTTTCGATGTTTGTCCATGCCAACCTCAATGGCCCACCTTTCCCGTATCTCTCTAAACCTTTCCTATCCAGGTCTCTGCCCATATGTCTTTTAAATGCTGTTATAGTTCCTGCCTCAACGACCTCCTCCAGCAGCTTGTCCCTTATGCCCACCACCCTCAGTGTGAAAACGTTGCCCCTCAGGTTCCAATTAAATCTTTCCCCTCTGACCTGATACCCATGTCGCCCGGTTGTTAATTCCCCTGATGCTGCCTGTCCCGCTGAGTTACTCCAGCATTTTGTGTCTGTCTCTGGTGTAAACCAGCACTTGCAGTTCATTCCTGCACAGAGCAATGCTGTACACTGTACTCCAGATATGATCCCATTAATTCCCAAAATACTAAAGCATAAACCTCATAATGTTACAACCCTTAGATGAACTAAATTGCTTTAAAGCCAAACAAATACCTTAAAAGAAATAAAGGAACCAAGTGCCGGAGTAACTCAGCAGGTCAGGCAGTATCTCTGGATGAAGTGGGCATACAACATCTTGGGTCAGTCTTGGTGGTCAATTCAGTGGCCATGGTTTAAAAGTACAGAATTGCCCATTTAATATTTTAAAAAATCGGCAAAAAGTGTGTAAAAGTGCATGGAACTGTGTTTCTCAAAGGGTAGTGGAAGCAGCAGCTGGGATTTGTTGTTTAGCAGAGACAGGTAGATGTGTAATCAGCAAGTGAATGAAATGTTATTGGAGGTTTGAGGGGATGCAGGTTTAGTTTGGAGATATAACGTGGAAGCAGGCCCTTCAGCCCACCAAGTCCATGTCGACCAACAATTCACCCTAACACTATCCTACCCACCAGGGACAAACTTTACAGAAGCCAATTAACCTACAAGCCTGCACGTCTCTGGAATGTGGAAGGAAACCGGAGCACCCGGAGAAAACCCACGTGGTCACAAGGAGAAGGAGCAAACTCCATCCAGACAGCGCCCGAGTTCAGGATTGAAGCCGGATCTCTGGCAAAGTGAGGCAGCAACTCTACCGCTGCGCCACTGTGCAGAACTGAAGATACATTGATTTAACTGAATGAGGGGAGCAAACACGAGGGGCTTTGTGACCAACTCCTGCTATAAACACGTGTTTATAAGTTCTTGTGAAATATATTACTGGATGTACAAAACTAACTGGTACTTTCTGTTTGTCACCAAAGTGCTGGAGGAACTCGACGGGTCAGGCAGCGTCTCTGGAGGGCATGGACAGGTGACGTTTTCAGTCGGGACCCTTCTTCAGACTGATTGTAGGGGGGGGGGGATAAGAGGAGAGGGAGGCCAAAGCCTGGCGTGCAATCACAGAGGGGGAGCGGTGGTACTCGAGTATGAGCCATTTATGTTTATCGTTGGCATATCATATCATTTTGCTTAGATTAATCTTGCAGTAATATTTTGGACACTAGGGGGCGGTCAGTAGATGCACAGGGGTGGGGGTATATATAATGGCATGGGGGACAGGAAGGGGCAGACATGGGTAGGGAGTGCATACAGTTCCCACCTGGGCCAGAGCAACCAGTTACAACTTGCATGCAGAATTAGGAAAACTTGATACGTTCATCTCTTTGTTTGTACAACTACTTCAATAAACAACAGACTAAACTGGAGATAACAACTGGAAGATATGTTGTATTGGGTCTGTATAAGATCACTCCTACTGTAACTGTGTATTAATGGCAACTGGAAAAGAGGGCACTGGAAAAGCTCAAAATTTGCCATTACAATTAGTAATCGTTAGAATTTAGAAGATTGAGGGGGGGGGGGTCTTATAGAAACTTACAAAATTCTTAAGGGGTTGGACAGGCTAGGTGCAGGAAGATTGTTCCCGATGTTGGGGAAGTCCAGAACAAGGGGTCACACAGCTTAAGGATAAGGGGGAAATCTTTTAGGACCGAGATGAGGAAAACATTTTTCACACAGAGAGTGGTGAATCTCTGGAATTGAGGCCTCTGCTATATTTAAGAGGGAGTTAGATGTGGCCCTTGTGGCTAAGAGGATCAGGGGGTATGGAGAGAAGGCAGGTACAGGATACTGAGTTGGATGATCAGCCATGACATATTGAATGGAGGTGCTGGCTCGAAGGGCCGAATGGCCTACTGCTGCACATATTTTCTATGTTTCTATGTTTCTATTTAATACTTGATAAGTGATGGAACCTCATTGCAGTGGGGGACCTGATTGAAACCGACCGATTAGTGAATGGCCTGGATGGAGTGGATGTGGAGAGGATGTTTCCACTAGTGGGAGAGCCTAGGATCGGAGGGCACAGCCTCAGAATAAAAGGACGTTCCTTTAGAAAGGAGACGAGGAGCAATTTTTCTATTCAGAGGGGGGTGAATCTGTGGAATTCATTGCCACAGACGGCTGCGGAGGCCAAGTCATTCAGTATTTTTAAAGCGGAGATTGACTGAGTCTTGATTAGTACGGGTGTCAGGGGTTATGGGAAGAAGGCAGGAGAATGGGGTTGAGCGGGAAATATAGATCAGCCATGATTGAATGACAGAGTAGACTTGATGGGTCAAATGGCCGAAATCTGCTGGTATAACTTGAACTGTGTGACTTTGGGATATCACAAATAATCTGCGCTTATCCTCGGTGTAGCTGAAAAGTGACTATTCCTTCTGCAAACCAGTAGCAGCAAACATTAGCAACATCGATAACATCTGACATCAGTTGGCTCAGCACAAAATGCACCATCAAACCTGGGATTCTCCTCATCTTTACTGAACACAGGTGGCATGGTGACCTCTTAATAACCAGAATACTTGTTGGAAAACATTTCCAGCAGGATGTACAAAAAGAGCGGCTGTATGTGCAGGCAAGAAATTCAGGTCGATACGTTCAGTAAAATTAATTTGAACATAGGATTCTTCAAAAAAAACAACTGTTTCTGAGCTAATGGAGAAATCCAAACACCGACACAAGATTAAACATCCATTGCATTATTCATTGGGCCAATCAAATAAAAAAAAATTGCCATTAATTTACAACATGAAGAAAGACTGGATAGACTTGGTTTATACTCGCTAGAATTTAGAAGATTGAGGGGGGATCTTATAGAAACTTACAAAATTCTTAAGGGGTTGGACAGGCTAGATGCAGGAAGATTGTTCCCGATGTTGGGGAAGTCCAGAACAAGGGGTCACAGATTAAGGATAAGGGGGAAATGTTTTAGGACCGAGATGAGAAAAACATTTTTCACACAGAGAGTGGTGAATCTCTGGAATTCTCTGCCACAGAAGGTAGTTGAGGCCAGTTCATTGGCTATATTTAAGAGGGAGTTAGATGTGGCCCTTGTGGCTAAAGGGATCAGGGTGTATGGAGGGAAGGCAGGTACAGCATACGGAGTTGGATGATCAGCCATGATCATATTGAATGGCGGTGCAGGCTCGAAGGGCCGAATGGCCTACTCCTGCACTTAATTTCTATGTTTCCTTGATTCCATTTCCCTTCCACTGAGAATAAATATTCCAATTAGATAATGGACAGGGGACAAATAAAATCATGTTTATAAATTATGAGTTATTTAATCTTTAATTGCACAGGTGAAGATTTCAGTGAATTTGATCTGTTTATGATTTCTCCTCTTTTCTAGCGCTCACAGTTCAGCTGTGAAACAGGCCCCTCAACCCAACTTGCTGAAACTGACCAACATGCCCCATCTAAACTAGGCCCACCTGCCTGCTTTTGGCCCATATCCCTCTAAACCTGTCATATCCATGTACCAGTCTTAATGTTTCTCAAACATTGCAATAATACCTGCATCAACTAGCCCCTCCGGCAGCTCGTTCCATACACCCACCACCCTGAGTGAAAAAATGTTACCCCTCAGGTTCCTATTAAATCTTTCCCCCTTCACCTTTACTTTAGTTTATTGTAGTTAAGAGATACAGGATGGAAACAGTCCACACAGACAAGCGATCCCCGCACATTAACACTATCCTACACACTCTAGGGACAATTTACATTTATGCCAAGCCAATTAACCTACAAACCTGCACGTCTTTGGAGTGTGGGAGGAAATTGAAGATCTCAAACCAACGCTGTCATGGGGAGAAGGTGCAAATTCTGTACAGACACCACCCGTAGTCTGGCGCTGTAAGACAGCAACTCTACCGCTGTGCCACCCAAATGTCCTCTGGTTCTTAGTTCCCCAAAAACCAAATTGACAATTGAACCGAATTACAAGTGAGAAAGAAAGATCCAGGCTTCTACTGAGATAGTCGAGATAATTTTTCCAACCATATGCCAGGAGAGAGGGAATCAAGGGATTCGGGAACAGCGCAAGAAAGTGGCTCTGAGAAAAATGAGCCATGGACTTACTGAATGGTGGCGTAGGCATGAGCAGGCCAGAAGGTCTATTCTTTGATTTCTTACCTCTTATGACATTAAAGGAATAATTAAGATGCCTCCAACAATTAATTCCCTCTCACCATAGGACAGTAGGAACTAGCGGGGGCATTAGATGTGACATTTGATCCCTGCAATGATTCTGGCAACTTAATCAAATTGCAAGGCAGACAACAATGCTGGAGAAACTCAGCGGGTGAGGCAGCATCTACGGAGAGAAGGAATAGGCGACGTTTCAAGTCGAGACTGTTCTTCCCGCCTCACCCGCTGAGTTTCTCCAGCATTTTTGTCTAACTTCGATTTTTCCAGCATCTCCAATTCTTTCTTAATCAAATTGCAAAGTCCGTGGACAGGAATTTATTGACGGCATTTAAGACCTCACCCTCTCCAATGGTCAATATCTTAGGTTTAGTTTAGTCTAGTTTAGAGATACAGTGTGGAAACAGGCTTAAGCTCACCGAGCCCACGCCAACCAAACATCACCTGTACACACATTCTCTACTACACACTAGGGACAATCTACAGAAGTCAGTTGACCCAGAAACCTTTATGTCTTTGGGATGTGGGAGGAAACTTGGAGAAATCTCACGCAATCACAGGGAGATCGTGCAAACTCCGTACAGACAGCACCCGTAGTCTGGATCGAACCGGGGTCTCTGGTGCTGTATGGCAGCAACTCTACCGCTGCTCCACTGTGCCAACCATCAAATGAGCAACAATGGTGTCCAATTTGACCTTGAGGTGAGCCTACGACCAACTTCCATTGCCACGGCAATCTCCAACCCTGCCGCTGTCTCAGTTTGAACGCTGGTTAACTCTGATTCTCATTTTTATAATCCCTGGTTTCGGCATTTTATTTCTGCCGTCTTGGACTCGCCATTCTCCATAATCCCAAACTCACCAAAAACGTATCCAAGGAAAACACACCCACAACGTAACGGAGTAACTCAACGGGGCCAGGCAGCATCTCTGGAGGACATGGAGAGGCAATATTTCACACCCAAAATATCACCTATCCATGTCCTCTGGGGATGCTACCTGACCTGCTGAGTTACTCCGGTATTTTGTGGAGGTTTTTTGTAAACTAGCATCTGCAGTTCCTTGTTTCTCTAAACCCTATCCAAACTCTTTATTTCTGAAGAAACGTTGCCTATCTCCTTCGCTCCATAGATGCTGCTGCACCCGCTGAGTTTCTCCAGCAATTTTGTGCACCTTCTGTTCGTATTAATATTCTTTTGTTCAACGATGCCTCAATATTCTTTATCCTTCTTTATAAACCCCTCAGTGGCGAAAGCCCTGTCATGACACGACCAGCACTCCAGGCCTCCCAACATATCTATGCTCCTCTAATTCTCACCTATGCTGCATCCTCGATGTTGGACCCTGCACATTTTGCTGATGAGACTTGAAGCACCAGAATGGCCTCTCTAAGCTGCCTACCTCTCTGCTTATCTCACCTCGTTTAGGGACATTCCATAACACACTGAAAATAATCATGTTAACTTGGTGTGTCTCTCCACAGATGCTGTCTGATCTGCTGGACACTAACTCATTTCAGGTATGCTAGTTATTGGCTTCAGGAAACGAGATGATGTATATACCCATTTCAGCTTAACTTTTGGAGATACAGCGTGGAAACAGGCCCTTTGGCCCATCGAGTCCGCACCGCCCAGCGATCCTGCGGTTCGCTAACACTATCCGACACATTAGAAGACAATTTTACAGAAGCCAATTAACCTACAAACCTGTAGTGTCTTTGCAGTGCGAGAGGAAACCAGAGCACCCGGAGAAAACACACGCAGGTCACAGGGGTAACGTTCAAACTCCATCCAGACAGCACCCATTGTCAGGATGGAACCCGGGTCTGTGGCGCGGTGAGGCAGCAACTCTACCGCTGCACCACTTTGCTGTCAGTGTCGCCAAAGCAGAGATGATGGAGGAGCTTTAAATATTGCCGTCAATCGGTGGTGGACCAACCAAAATAAAGCCACAACCAAAAAAAATAGCACCAACACCAACTCTATTTCAGACAGAGCAATGAGATGTCACAGCCAGTAGCATTGAACACATTATAGATCAACTGATGCAAGACTTGCATAGGAAGGAACTGCAGATGCTGGTTAATACTGAAGATAGGCACAGTGCTGGAGTAACAGTGGGTCAGGCGGCATTTCTGGAGAAAGAGAAGAGGTGACGTTTCTGTCGAAACCCTTCTTCAGACTGAAAGTAGAGTTAGGGTGGGGAGGGGGGGGAAATAAACTGGAGGTGAGACAAGGCAAGAACAAATCAAGGCCAACAACAGATGATGTCAGGAAGAGTGGAGCCCACAAGGGCCCATTGTTGGCTGGGGAAGGTGTGATAACAAGAGGGATACAAGGAGCCTAGTCTAGTGATGCTGTCTAGAGTCATTCTAACGAGTATTTCAAGACTCATTCACAGGATAAGCCCATATCCAAGGTTTGACCAGATGCCAGTGTGAGTGCCGCAGGAGCTGACAACTGCATGGTCCTAAACCAAGTAACAGTTCACTGCAGTTAAACCGCAGGATCCTTCCCTCTACAGGTATCTCCAACCTCGCCACCACAGGTAGACAATGTTTCACACTGGTCCCCAGACCTATCCTCATTTAAAGGCAAACCGTGGTCTTTGACGGAAGACTGGTGGATGGGTAGTGTGGCTCCTTGCTCGATTGCTCCAGGGTTTAATGGCCATCTTCTCAACTCATGTCGAACAAGGAAGAAACTAGTGACGCTAACAGTTGATCATTAAGGGGGGTGCCCTACGCACTCAGACACGGCACCCACTCTGTGCTGCCAAATAGTATCCGCCACTGAATGGTATTTCATTCCCTTCCCTTATTTTGGAGGCAGCTTCCAAGACGGCCCAAACCCAGGCAACTATCTGCGTGCCAGCCACAGAAGCAGATCCACCACACATATTACAATCGGTCCACACTCTTACATCTCTATGCCTCCAGCAACATTTCTCAAGGGCCTGTCCCACTGTACGAGGTAATTCAAGAGTTCTCCCGAGTTCCCCCCTGATTCGAGCTCGTGTAATGTACGTAGCGGGTACGTAGGGGCTCGTACGAGTAAAAAGCAACAATTTTTTTCGTCGCAAGTTTTATTTTTCCCTGGTGGACATTTTTCACAGTGTTGAAAAAACGTCGCAAGTTTACCGGATTTCCCGCGTGCCTACCGTTACTCGTAACGAGCCGCTACGAGACACCCACGAGCTCCTACAGACCTGCCACGTACATTACACAAGCTCGAATCAGGGGAGTACTCGGGAGAACTCTTGAATTACCTCTTACAGTGGGACAGGCCCTTTACTTAATTTAAAAAAAAAAATTCTATAGATGTACGGAAAGTTAATTATTTATTTTATGTAAAGCACTTTGGTTTCAATGCGAGTTGATTTAAACGTGCTATATAAATAACATTTACTTACTTTCACTATGATCTTTTTTTCTCTCTCGTTCAGTATATTGTTTACAGTGTAATGTGTTTACATATTCTGCTGTGCTGCTGCAAGTAAGAATGTCATTGTTCCATCTGGAACTCATGACAATAAAACACTCTTGATCTTAATCTCTGATCGGCCTTGACTGACTTTACTTTGCACTAAACGTTATTCCCTTTATCGCATATCTGTACACTGCGAATGGCTCGATTGTAACCATGTATTGTCTTTCTGCTGACTGGTTAGCACGCAGCAAAAGCTTTTCACTGTGCCTCTCGGTACAATAAACCAAAGCTGAACTGGTGAGATAGCAAGCCAACATGTGAAACCAGAATGCTCACCTGTGTTCATTATCAACCCCCTCCCCCCCCACCTTTTTCTTACATGATAAAGAATAACAGTTCAAGGCAAGAAATCTCCTCATGAACTCAAAGCTAAACAGCCAGTGAAACATTTGATCAGGAAGGGCCATTAAAAGATTGCTTCAAAACATAAGGGACATTATGGAACTCAAGAACAGAGCTAAGGTGGGCACCAAAGACCAGGTATCTTCACGTGGATGTAGACAATGGTACAAGCCACACAGGGAGCCTTGGGGAACCCATGGTCCAATTTGCTCTCTGGCTGGAATGAGTGGAGTAAAAATAGCGGAGTCAGGGGATATGGGGAGAGGCAGGAGCAGGGGTACCGATTGGGGATGATCAGCCATTGAATGGCTGTGCAAATGGCCTTCTCCTGTTGTCTTTTGTCTATTGAGTTCAATGCAGATGCATTCAAACATATTAGAGAGAGGGATTAATAAGCAACCATAGACGGGGGGAGTTACATTGGAATAAGAATGTTCCCTTCAACAAGGTGGTCACGCGGTTCTACAGGAGTCCTTGTTGGATACTTTCCGCACGGCGTGGCGCCTATTGTTTTTCAGGAAGCCGGCGTCATGGTTTGACAACAACCCGTGGATCTCATGCGGTCTAGACAGCGGGAAATTACGGCCGTAGAACGCACCCTTACTCGATCTCCTGTCCTTGTCCTGACACTGCCTGGCACAAGCCTTGGTCACCAAGTAGCCGACCTCGGCAATGTTGAGCAGCACGCACACGCCCGACACCGCCAGCATGAAGACGGTGAAGATGGTCTTCTCGGTGGGTCTGGACACGAAGCAGTCCACCGTGTTGGGGCAGGGGAAGGCGTCACACTTGACCAGGCGGATCATCCTGAAACCCGGGTAGATCAGGTAGAAGATGTACAGGAATGCGACTTCCAAGATCACCCTGAAGACGATGCTGATGACATAAGTCCACCACAGGGAGCCGGTGATGTGCATCCTCCTCTTGGTCACCTTCTCCACGTCCATCTCGCTCACCTCCCCGGTCAGTTGCTTGATGCGGAAGAGCTTCTTCTCCACGTGGTGCTTGTGGGCGACGTGCATGGCCACCAGCAGGGCCGGGGTGGACACCAGGATCAACTGGAGCGCCCACAGCCTGATGTGGGAGATGGGGAAGAACTGGTCGTAGCAAACGCTGTTGCAGCCGGGCTGTTGGGTGTTGCAGGTGAAGCCCGTCTTCTCGTCCCCCCACACGCTCTCGGCCGCCACCACCAACACCATGATCCTGAAAATGAACAGGACAGACAGCCAGATCCGCCCGATCCCAGTCGAGTGTTTGTTCACCCCTACAAGGACAGTGTAAAAGACTGGCCAGTTCATCTCCCCTCAGTCCGGGAAAGGGAAAACAATCAATGAAGCTGCCAATTCCTTCGGTGTCAGCACCAAAACCCAACGCTTTTTGTAATTGGTGATCATATGGTCTGGGCGTTCCACAAAGACCATTAGCATACAACAGATCCCTTTATTGTCCTAACAAAACAGTATTCAATAGCGACTCCTTCAACCCCACCTACACCAAATAAAGGAATCTGTGTAGTCACAAAGGCACCATGTGTCTATTATCCATTGTACCAGTCAATGCATCCCAACCCCTTCCGCCCATACATGGATATACTTTGAGTGAGACTGAGAACAATTTTGCCCTGTTGTTTTATTTCATCGTTTACTATTTTAATTTATGGAAATCTCGACCAGGGCCCAGCAGAGATGACCATGACGTAAATGAGCGCTGGTAAATGAATGAAAGAGTGTGGGGGGGAAGGTTTTTAGAAGATGTTGACTGTTTTTGTAACATTTGTTCGGGCCAAAATGCCCCCCAGACAGTGCAAGTTTGGCATTTGCGGATTCAAGTGAAAACCTCCTTCTTTGGACCTGAACTGTGAAAAACAAGAAGGTTTTAAGGTGTTGGACGGTCAAGGAGCTATTCAGTTTGGTTCAGTTTAGTTTATTGTTACATAGAAACATAGAAATTAGCTGCAGGAGTAGGCCATTCGGCCCTTCGAGCCTGCACCGCCATTCAATATGATCACGGCTGATCATCCAACTCAGTATCCCGTACCTGCCTTGTCTCCATACCCCCTGATCCCTTTAGCCACAAGGGCCACATCTAACTCCCTCTTAAATATAGCCAATGAACTGTGGCCTCAACTACCTTATGTGGCAGAGAATTCCAGAGATTCGCCACTCTCTGTGTGAAAAATGTTTTCCTCATTTCAGTCCTAAAAGATTTCCCCCTTATCCTTAAACTGTGACCCCTTGTCCTAGACTTCCCCAACATTTCAATTCAATTCAATTCAACTTTAATGTCATCGCACAAATACAAGGATCAGTACAACAAAATGCAATTTTGCGTCAGTCCGTAGTAATTGTACATAAAGAAAAACAAAAAAAATAGAAAGAGAGAAGATACAGAATAATCAGGAAATACAGAATGATTAAACAAAAGGGGACGGAGGGACCAGAGAAAATCGGTGGGTCATCGCACAAATACTAAGTATCAGTACAGGACGCAAAATGCAGTTTTGCGTCAGCCCGTCTCCGTAGTGGAGCATTGGCACGATAAAGTAGTGCCTTCCTGTCCGCAAAACATAAAAAAAAACATAGAAAGAGGGAATTCGGCCCTTCGATACAGAATATATGATCAGGAAATATCCCAGAATGATCCCCTTAATCTAACAATAAATATAGGGGACCCTCTGTGGCGGAGTTCCAGGACTCCAGAGAAATCTATCTTAAGGTGGGACCCCTCCGAGTTCAGCAGTAGTGATTGTGTTGTTGTAGAAGTCTGTCTTTCCTAAGACATCCTATCTAGTACTGTGGACCTGACCAAAAGGCTGTCTGTACCGCCTCCCTGATGGGAGGACTGGGCAAACATGTACCCATGGTGTTGACACCCAGGGTGCTGATCTCCCCCTTTCCCAATCGGCCACCGTTTAGGGTCGTTTTTTGATGGATCTTCCCAGCCCAGTCTCAGACTGCCCCCCCGTTTTCGGTGGAGGGCATCCATGGCAGGGAGCGGGGCACCGATGATGTGCTGCGCGGTTTTCACCACCCGTTGTAGTACCTTCCTGTCCGCAGCAGTGCAGCTGCTGTACCATACCGTACCATACCGTGACTGAAGCAGGTGGTCAGGATACTCTCTATGGTACAGCGGTCATAAAAGTTGGTCAGGATCTGGGGGGGGACAGGTGGGCTTTCTTGAGCCTCCTCAGGAAGTAAAGGCGCTGCTGTGCCTTTTTGATCAGCTTGGAGGTGTTGAGGGACCAGGACAAGTCCTCCGAGATATGTACTCCGAGGAATTTATAGCTGGAGACGCGCTCCACCTCAGTCCCGTTTATATGGATGGCGGTATGACTGCCTCCTCTGGTCTGCCTGAAGTCGACAATAATCTCCTTCGTCTTTTTGGAGTTGAGGACGAGGTTATTGTCGCTGATCAGTCCTACTGGTCAGCAAACTTAATAATGGCACATCCACTTTGGGGTGGGTGAAGAGGTGCTGGATCTCATCCCTGTTAGGTTATAGTGGAGGAGGTGAGGTTATGACCGTTGTCGTCTGTTAGTGAGGAAGTCCAGATGTCCAGTTGCAGTCCTACTATCAAGCGCTGGGATGACGGTGTTGAAGACACAGAGCTGAAATCAATGAATGTAGGAGTTGTTGTAGTCCAGGTGGGTCAGGGCAGAGTGTAGGGCCGCCGATATGGCGTCCTCTGTAGACCTGTTGGTCCGGTAGGCAAACTGGTGGGGGTCCAGTGTGGGGGGGAGGCAGGCTTTGAGGTGAGCCAAGATCAGCCGCTCAAAGCACTTTGCAATGACAGGGGTGAGTGCCACTGGGCGGAAATCGTTGAGTGGCATCAGGAACAATCTTCCCGCATCTAGCCTGTCCAACCACTTAAGAAATTTGTACGTTTCTATAAGATTCCCCCTCAATCTTCTAAATTCCTAGCGAGTACAAGCCAGTCTTTCTTCATATGAAAGTCCTGACATCCCAGGAATCAGTCTGGTGAACCTTCTCTGTACTCCCTCTATGGCAAGAATGTCTTTCCTCAGATTAGGAGACCAAAACAGTACGCAATACTCCAGGTGTGGTCTCACCAAGACCCTGTACAACTGCAGTAAAACCTCCCTGCTCCTATACTCAAATCGTTTTGCTTACGTGTAGTGAGGTACAGTGAAAAGCTTTTGTTGCGTGCTAACCAGTCAGAAGAAAGACAATCGAGCCATTCACAGTGTATGGCTGTGGGAGTAGGGATTTAAGAGTGTGGAGTGATTGTAATATGTGTTTGTAGATTTGCTTCTGTGGCCGGCATGCAAACAGGGCACAATTGCCCTGGGTTGGGCACCATCTTGGAAGCGAATGCGGATGCTGGTTTACACCGAAGATAGACACAACATGCTGGAGTAACTCAGTGGGACAGGCAACATCTCTGGGGAGAAGGAATGGGGATGTTTCAGATCGAGACCCTTCTTCAGACTGAGAGTCAGGGGAGATGGAAACTAGAGACACGGACGGGTACACAGAGCATGTAAGGTGTGAAAAGGACAGATCAAAGAGGACGATGATCAATGGTTCATTGTTCGCTGAGGGTTTTTTTTTAATTTATGCAGAACCTGCGGGTAATAATGTACATCATGGAATTTACATTTGATGTAAAGAGAGATCTTGGGGTCCATAACTCCCTGAAAGTGGCAACACAAGTGTGTAGAGTAGGTAAAGAAGGTGGCTGACCTGGGCACTCGGGTTCGGCAACTTGAGCGCCCAGTAGCGGAAAAGACTCCAGAAAGTAATAAACACTGCCCAGTCCATCATCGGCTCTGACCTCCCTTCCATCGAGGGGATCTATCGCAGTCGCTGCCTCAAAAAGGCTGGCAGCATCATCAAGGACCCACACCATCCTGGCCACGTACTCATCTCCCCGCTATCTTCAGGCAGAAGGTACAGGAGCCTGAAGACTGCAACAACCAGGTTCAGGAATAGCTACTTCCCCACAGCCATCAGGCTCTTGAACTCCTCAAACAAATCTCTGAACATTAATAGCCCATTATCTGTTTATTTGCACTTTATTTGTTTTATTTATTCATGTGTGTATATATTTATACAATGGTATATGGACACGCTGATCTGTTCTGTATTCATGCCTTCTATAATTCTGTTGTGCTGAAGCAAAGCAAGAATTTCATTGTCCTATCTGGGACACATGACAATAAACTCTCTTGAATCTTGAATCTTGATATGCTTGTCTTTATTGGTCAGGGCATTGAGAATATATTGGTCAGGAGAAGTGATGATGCAACTTTATAGGACGTTGGTTAGACTGCATTTGGAGTATTGCATGCAGTTCTGGTTGCCCCGATGTACAAAGGATAGGGAGGCTTTGGAGATGGTGCAGAGGAGGTTTACCAGAATGACCTGGATTAGAGGGTATTCTCTACAAGGAGTGGTTGGACAGACTTGCATTGTTTTCTCTGGAATGCCTGAGGCTGAGAGGAGAACTGGCAGAAGTCTATAAAACTATTGAGAGGCATAGAAAAGGTGGACAGCCAGAGTCTTTTTTCCCAGGGTGGAAATGTTAAAGACTGGAGGGCATAGGTGAGAGGGGCAAAGTTTAAAGGAGACATGCAGGGCATGTATTTGTACACTGAGTTGGTGGATGTGTTGAATATGCGGGCAGGGTTGGTGGTGGAGACAGATACAATAATGCCAATGAAGAGGTCTTTAGATAGGCACACAGACATGCAGGGAATGGAGAGTTATGGATCCGCTACAGTTTATCTTGGCATCATGGTCAGCACGGACATTGTGGGCTGAAGGGCCTGTTCCTGTGCTGTACTGTTCTATAAGTACATAAGATCTTGGAGCAGAATTAGGCCATTTAGCCCATCAAGTCTACTCCGCCATGCAATCATGGTCGATCTATTTTTTCTCTCTCAGCTCCATTCTCCTGCCTTCTCCCCATAACTCCTGGCACTCGTACTAATCAAGAATCTGGCAATCTCTGCCTTAAAAATATCCATTGACTTGGCCCCCACAGCCATCCGTGGCAATGAGTTCCACAGATTCACCTAATAATTTCCCCATCTCCTTTCTGAAGGTAAGTCCTTTTATTCTGAAGCTAGAGCTTCTGGTCCTAAAGGAGTGGGTGAGGTTTCGGGTTGAGACCCTTCTTCAGACTGAGAGTCAGGGGAAAGGGAGACGAGAGATATAGAAGGTAAATAGAGCAAATGAATGAACGATGTGCGAAAAAGCAACGATGATCAAGCAAAGGTGGAGCCCACAAGGGCCCATTGTTGGCTGTGGGGAAGGTGATAGTGAGTTATACAGACAACGAAACTCAAGAGGATGACAATGAAACTAGTACGATGACTAGGGGGGTGGGTGTTAGTTTCACCTTTAGCACAGAACATTGACAGAACATGGGAGGGAACGGGTGATTGAGGTTTGGAGATGCAAGGAACCGCAGATGCTGGAATCTTGAGCAAAACACAAAAGTGCTGGAAGAACTCAATGGTTGGTGGGGGTGGGGGTGGTCAGACAAAATCTGTGGAAGGAAACGGACAAGGGAGGAGGGGGGAGGGCGAGGTTTTGCTCTTTTATTTGATGTGTTCCATTGGGTGGTTCATTAATCTGAAGGTGCAACATGCCATTGGGGTGATGAATCTGTTGGAGCTGACTGACTGCACTGGGAAGTGAAGCAGAGGCAGCATGTGTCAGTAATGATGCTTGTTCAGTACACAGCCAACACATTGATGTCGTAAACGTTCTTTGCGATGTGAGGCACTCTCTGATCCACCGTTCCCTGCTGACAATGGCAGCATCATAAGACGCAGTCTCAGTCAATATGACAGTGTCTTTTTGTTCAATTTGTTGTAAAACAAACCTACACATAATTCTCTTTCTCTTGTTTGAGGCACTGTAAAGTTCAAGGCATTTCCCAGTTTGACATTGTTGTCATGCAATAAAGGGCACCACGTCAACTTATACCCCATCTCAAGAGAGGCTGGAATTATTCATTCTGTGATTTCCTCTTGCAGATTTAACTCAATGCAAAGATAAAAAAGATCAGTGAAGAAAGCGAATGGCATGTTGGCCTTTATAACAAGAGGAATCGAATATAGGAGCAAAGAGGTCCTTCTGCAGTTGCACAGAGCCCTAGTGAGACCACACCTGGAGTATTGTGTGCAGTTTTGGTCCCCTAATTTGAGGAAGACATTCTTGCTATTGAGGGAGTGCAGCGTAGGTTTACAAGGTTAATTCCCGGGATGGCGGGACTGTCATATGCTGAGAGAATGGAACAGCTGGGCTTGCACACTCTGGAGTTTCAAGGATGAGAGGGCTTCTCATTGAAACATATAAGATTGTTAAGGGTTTGGACACGCTAGAGGCAGGAAGCATGTTCCCGATGTTGGGGGAGTCCAGAACCCGGGGTCACAGTTTAAGAATAAGGAGTATGCCATTCAGAACGGAGACAAGGAAACACTTTTTCTCACAGAGAGTGGTGAGTCTGTGGAATTCTCTGGCTCAGAGGGCGGTGGAGGCAGGTTCTCTGGATGGTTTCAAGAGAGAGCTAGATAGGGCTCTTAAAGATAGCGGAGTCAGGGGATATGGGGAGAAGGCAGGAACGGGGTACTGATTGTGGATGATCAGCCATGATCACATTGAATGGCGGTGCTGGCTCGAAGGGCCGAGTGGCCTACTGTACCTATTGTCTATTGTCTCGTTTCATGCTGTTCCTTCACGCCACTGTCTTGTTCGACACCACTAGGCTTGTATTCACTGGAGTTTAGAAGGATGAGGAGATATCTTATAGAAACATATACTCCTGCACCTATTGTCTATTGTCTATTGTCTATTTCAAAATTTTACTTCGCACTGCGGTATGATAAGCTTTTTTTTAAATAAAAACAAATGTGTCAAATTTGGAGAAAATTACGTGCTCAAATTTGTCAGAGATTAATTCTTGCTGTGAATCAACAAACAGCGACATTCTTTAATGGTGGATAGACGCAAAATGGTGGAGTAACTCAGCGGGTCAGGCAGCATCTCTGGAGAAAAGTACTAGGTGATGTTTTGGGTCGAGACCCTTCTTCAGACCCACTGCTGCCTGACCCGCTGAGTTACTCCAGGATTATGTGTCTTATCTTCGGTCGAGACCAGCACCTGCACTAAATGGTGGATTGTCCTGAGATGTGAAATGGAAAGGAGCAGCACGGTGGCGCAGCGGTAGAGTTGCTGCCTTACAGCGCCAAAGACCCAGGTTCGATCCTGACTACGGGTGCTGTCTGTACGGAGTACGTACGTTCTCCCTGTGAGTTTTCCCCTGGTGCTCCGGTTTCCTTCCACACTCCAAAGAGGAGGTTTGTAAGTTATGCCCCTGTCCCACTTAGGAAACCTGAATGGAAACCTCTGGAGACCTTGCGCCCCACCCAAGGTTTCCGTGCAGTTCCCGGAGGTTGCAGGTGGTTGCCGGAGGTTCCAGGTAGTGGAAGCAGGTAGGGAGACTGACAAAAACCTCCAGGAACCTCCGGAAACCGCACGGAAACCTTGGGTGGGGCGCAAACCATATAACCATATAACAATTACATCACTGAAACAGGCCATCTCGACCCTTCTAGTCCGTGCCAAACACATATTCTCCCCTAGTCCCATATACCTGCGCTCAGACCATAACCCTCCTTTCCTTTCCCGTCCATATAACTATCCAATTTATTTTTAAATGATAAAAACTAACCTGCCTCCACCACCTTCACTGGAAGCTCATTCCACACAGCCTCCACTCTCTGAGTAAAGAAGTTTCCCCCTCATGTTACGTAGCCACACACTCATCTCCCCGCTACCTTCAGGTAGAAGGTACAGGAGCCTGAAGACTGCAATGTCCAGGTTCAGGAATAGCTACTTCCCCACAGCCATCAGACCCGTAGTCAGCAAAGTCACCAGAGGTTTCCGTTCAGGTTTCCTAAGTGGGACAGGGGCATAAAATGGCTTCAGGGAAACATTGTAAGTTGTCCCCAGTATGTTGGATAGTGCTATTGTACGGAGATTGCTGGTCGACGTGGACTTGGTCGACTGAGGGGCCTGTTTATGTGCTAAACTAAAACAAAAATATACAGCAGATTGGCCTGCAGATGAAATAACATTAAAAGTGAATGTTAAAGGATCGATTAAAAAAAATAATTTCCTCACATTTGTTATATTTTTCACACTATTGATGCAGATGTGCTTGACTCTAGTCTGATCCAAAGAGGCTTTTTTTTAAACAAAATATCCCAATGCATGTACAAATTAAGCAACAGATGCATTTGCAAAGAAGTACCACATGGTGGCACTGAATTGCGGTGCAGATTACAAGATGAATAAAGGACTGCGACTTCTTTACTGAAGTAAGGATTCCGACTTCACTCCATTGTTACATGTTGGTCTGGCAGCCTGTAAATCTCTCTTGTCCCTAGGATTGTGTAGGATTGAAACAAGTATATGGACCGAGAACACCGATGCAATTATTAAAACAAGCACATCAACGCCTCTACTTCCTGAGAAGATTACGGAGAGTCGGTTTGTCAAGGAGGACTCTCTCTAACTTCTACAGGTGCACAGTAGAGACCGGTTACATCGTGGCTTGGTTCGGCAACTTGAGCGCCCAGGAGCGGAAAATACTTAAAAAAGTGGTAAACACTGCCCAGTCCATCATCGGCTCTGACCTCTCTACCATCGAGGGGAGCTATCGCAGTCGCTGCCTCAAAAAGGCTGGCAGCATCATCAAGGACCCACACCATCCTGGCCACACACTCATCTCCCCGCTACCTTCAGGTAGAAGGTACAGGAGCCAAAGACTGCAACGTCCAGGTTCAGGAATAGCTACTTCCCCACAGCCATCAAACTCAACTGAAACAAATATCTGAACATTAATAGACCATTATCTGTTTGTTTATTCATGTGTGTATATATTTATATAATGGTATATGGACACACTGATCTGTTCTGTATTCATGCCTACTGTATTCTGTTGTGCTGAAGCAAAGCAAGAATTTCATTGTCCCATCTGGGACACATGACAATAAACTCTCTTGAATCTTGAATCTTGGATGATCGCTGGTTGATGTGGACTCAGTGGGCCTGTTTCGATGCTTAATTCCGGAATGAAACTAAGGTCCAAAGTTGGGTAATTTCCTTGGTGCACCTCCACCTCTTCCCTCCTTAAAGTGCATATTTTGCATTAACTGTTCCAATATACCTTAATATGAGTTTGTTAACATGCCAGTAAAGTGTCATTACTGCAATATATAAATATAAGACTTTGTTACTTGGTTTGGAGGCAAGAGGGATAGCTCTTCCATTAGTGGTAACGCAACGGTGAAAAGGAGCATTCAGTCAGTCAACAGGTTTCAAGGCAGAGGTAGGTCCAATAAGGTTGTCAGAGAGGGGATTTTAACTTTCCCAATATTATCAGTTAACAGTCACTTGACTTGACTCTGCGGCTGGCACGGACACTTTAATAACTGGCACTGGCCACTTAAATCAGCGGCCCCGGACATTTTTTTATGATTGGTTTACTGTATTTTAACATTGTGTTTTTTACCTGATTTTAACTATTTATTCTGTTCCATCAGGGACTGGATTGTTTTTTTAGTGTTATTATGTGAGAAGTGTTTTAAATTTCATGTGCGAGGCTCCGCTATTCACTGGGAAACGTCTTTTCATTTTGCACTGTACTTGTTGCTTGCAAGATGACAATAAAGGTTGATTGATTGATTGATTGATGTCATAGTGCACGAGGTGGAATTTGTTAAATGTGTTCAGGAGAGTTTCCTCTGGCAATATGTAGAAGGCCTCCACAAGGGAGAGGGCAACGCTGGATCTTGGTATATGGAACGAGCTGCCAGAGGAGGTAGTTGAGGCAGGAACAAATAGCAACATTTAAAAAACATTTGGACGTCTTCTTCTTGCGTATGGCGTGCACAGCCTAAAGTTGTAGATCAAGGGCAGACGTCCAGGCCAGGACAGCATCAGTTACTGGGTGGATGGGTTTTGATGCCTCAGTGGGCAGTCATTCACCATGTGTGGGATGGTCTGGTCTGCATGTCCGCATTTGCCAGCAGGGCTGTCTGTCATCCCCCACTTATGCATGGGCTGTTCTTGCCTGGAGGATGCAGATTCTGCTCAGGGTTCAAAACCAGGTGGTTTCACTGTGGGGTCTCTGATGACTTCTCCATTGTTGGTGTTGGCATCTTTCAATGGACAATAGACAATAGGTGCAGGAGTAGGCCATTCGGCCCTTCGAGCCAGCATCGCCATTCAATGTGATCATGGCTGATCATCCCCAATTTGTACCCCGTTCCTGCCTTCTCCCTATATCCCCCGACTCCGCTATTTTTAAGAGCCCTATCTAGCTCTCTCTTGAAAGCATCCAGAGAACCTGCCTCCACCGCCTCTGGGGCAGAGAATTCCACAGACTCAGTCTTGGAGTCAAAGTCTTCCAAGGATTTAACGGAAGACCAGAAGGGTTTGCGGGACTGCATGTTGGGCAGATTGTTCAAGTCAGCATGGATGGGAAGGTCAGGGTTAGCCTCGACGGTGCACCAATCTTTCAACATCCTCTCCCTTCCGCGTATGCTGGGAGGGGCGATATGAGAGAGGACAAGTACAAGGATAGACACAAACTAGGCTCTTGTACTTAGAGACGCTTGTACTTGGGCAACTACAAGGATAGGCGCAAAATGCTAAAGTAACGCAGTGGGACAGGCAGCATCTCTGGAGAGAAGGAATGGGTGGCGTTACGGGTCGAGACCCTTCTTCAGAGTGAGGGTCAGAGGAGAGGGAGTCTAGAGATATGGAACGGTAATTCTCGTCAGAGAGAGAACATCTTCAAAGTCGGCATAGCTTGAGGAGGGTTTGCAGTGGAGCAGACAAAATGTGCAGGAAGGAACTGCAGATGCTGGTTTACATTGGATAGGTTTAGAGAGATATGGGCCAAACGCAGGCAGGTGGGACTAGTGTTGATGGTACATGATGGTCTGTGTGGGAAAATTGGGCCATAGGGCCATAACTCTGTGAATGCGATTCTGAACTTAATCTGAGGGATGCCAGCCTGCCCTTGTAGTTGGAAGATTGAAAGTTAATTTTGGCAGTAAAACCCATCCAAAAGAATGCTCAAAACAAAGAAAATAACAATGTCAATTATTCAAGTCAAGTAACTAATAGTTACAACTTTTATTCATATACATATAACCATATAACCATATAACAATTACAGCATGGAACAGGCCATCGCGGCCCTACAAGTCTGTGCCGAACAACTTTTTTCCCCTTAGTCCCACCTGCCTGCACTCATACCATAACCCTCCATTATGCCTATCCAATTTATTTTCAAATGATACCAATGAACCTGCCTCCACCACTGCCGCTGGAAGCTCATTCCACACCGCTACCACTCTCTGAGTAAAGAAGTTCCCCCCTCATATTACCCCTAAACTTCTGTCCCTTAATTCTGAAGTCATGTCCTCTTGTAATCTTCCCTAATCAAAGGGAAAAGCTTGTACAACTCTGTCTATCCCTCTCATCATTTTAAAGACCTCTATCAAGTCCCCCCTTTTACCTTCTGCGCTCCAGAGAATAAAGACCTAACTTATTTCAACCTATCTCTGTAAGGGCGGCACGGTGGCGCAGCGGTAGAGTTGCTGCCTTGGAGACCCGTGTTCGATCCCATCTACGGATGCTGCCTGTACGGAGTTTGTACGTTCGCCTGCGTTTTCTCTGAGGTCTTTGGTTTCCTCCCACACTCCAAAGACGTGCGTACATGTTTGTAGGTTTATTGGCTTGGTAAATGTAAAAATTGTCCCTAGCGTGTGTAGGATAGTGTTAATGTGCGGGTATCGCTGGTCGGCGCAGACCCGGTGGGTCGAAGGGCCTGTTTGCGTACTGTATCGCTAAACTAAAATACTAAACATGCAAAATAAAGTGTCATTGAATGGTGCATTGAACCTTTGATGCGCATGGGGGCTGTGAGAATGTTGTGTTTGGCAAAGATATACTATCCTGCACAATTATCACAGTATTATTGACAATTGAAAGTTCTAGCATGCATTAAGGTGCAATAAGACTGTTATTTTTTTACCTGAAGAGTCTGAAGAAGGGACCCAATCTGAAATGTCACTTGCCCATTCCCTCTTCAGTTGCTGTCTCACCTGCTGAATTCCTCCAGCACTTTATGTTTTGCTCAAGATTCTAGCACCTGCAGTCTCTTCTTATGTTTCTGTTTCTTTAGCTCTGGTGGGTCTTGAGGTTGGAGATGTTGGACGCGGGGGACAGGACATCAAGGGTTAGAGACAAATCAAACTAGGATCTGGTGCATAAAAAGGATGAGCGATGAAATTGGGTGGTTGGAGGTGATGCAGACCTGAATACCATCAGCAAGGTGTGGAGTAATTTGAGTGTGTTAGAGTCATAGAGTGATACAGCATGGAAACAGGCCCTTCACCCCAACTTGCCCACACCAGCCAACATGTCCCAGCTACATTAGTCCCACCTGCCTGCGTTTAGTCCATATCCCTCCAAACAGGTCCTATCCATGTACCTGTCTGTTTCTTAAATATCAGGATAGTCCCTACATCAACTACATCCTCTGGCAGCTGGTTCCATACATCCACCACCCTTAATGTGAAAAAATTACCCCTCAGATTCCTATTAAATCGTTTCCCCTTCACCTTAAACCTATGTCCCCTGGTTCTCGATTCACCTGCTCTGGGCGAGAGACTCTGTGCATCTGCCCGATCTATTCCTCTCATGATTTTATCCACCTCAATAAGAGCACCCCTCATCCTCCTGCGTTCCAAGGAATAGAGTCCCAGCCTACTCAACCTCTCCCTGTAGCTCATGATGCCTATTCTGATGACTTAAAATTCTTTGAGGACATGTCTGTTGGAAGATCAACACTTCAGTCTCTCAGGCTACAAACCAGGTAAGGCTAATGCTCTTTAAGCAACACAGTAGGCATTCATTCACTGATTAAGAGCAACATCATTGTGAGTGGTGCGTTCCACTCATTAGGCCAGAAGTACAAATGAATTTTGTGTAAATAATGCCCATATGCTTGTTGCTTAATCTCTCCACAGATGGTTGATGAAGGACGGAGCTTTTCAATGGGTGTTTCGCATCCTTGGGAAATGATTCAAGGATGCACAATAAAATGTCACATGATCATAAGGGATAGGAGTAGGATTAGACCGTTTGGCCCATCAAGTCTACTCCGCCATTCAATCATGGCTGATTTATCCCATTCTCCTGCCTTCTCCCCATAACCCCTGACACCCGCTCTAATCATGAATCTATCTATCTCTGCCTTAAAAATATCCACTGACTTGGCCTCCACATCCTTCTATGGAGAGGAATTCCACAGGTTCACCACCCTCTGACTGAAGACATTTCTCCTCATCTCCTTCCTAAAAGAACGTCCTTTCTGAGGCTATGACCTCTAGTCCTAGACTCTCCCACTAGTGGAAACATCCTCTCTATCCACATCCACTTTCTCCATTGTATAATATGTGGACCTCACATGTTCCTGATCATGCACACATCATCAAGTCGCAAGCTAACACAAAGCTTCAGAACCTATCCTAAGCAAGCGAGATATGCCAAATGTGGACGAGAAACAAAAAGAATAAGGTTAAACCTTCAAAAACTAGTTGTGGGATTACACTTTTTTGCCTTCCATCACAGCGAGGAATGTGGGGAATCTGCTGTGGTGGATGTTTATGTAAAACTTTTATGTAGTTGTGTGTCTTGTTGCTATTTTTCCTATGGCTGTATGGTAATTCACATATCACTGTACATTAATTGGTACGTCACAATAAAAGACTTTTGAAACCTTTGAACTAGAGTTAGTTGTGACCTAATATTAAAATTGTCCGCACAAAACCAGATTTCAGGGTCATTGTTTTCTATAATCCTAGTTTAAAAAAAAAAATCTTTTAAAATTAATATTAATATAATTAATATTTTTAAAAACTCAATGTCAGAACAACTCTTAAAAGTATGTGCATAGTAATCTGTGGGGTGAATTTGTGGAATGATCTGGAGTAGGAGACAACATTTAGCACAAACATTAAAACACTTATTTTAAAGGATATTGGGATGAGGATAGGTGATTTTGAGTGGGATATTTGTTATCCTGATTGTATTGGGAAGTGTGCATATAGGGCGATGGATTGTATATATGACTAAGATACTGTATAGTATGTTTTTTCTTTTCTTTTTTTCTCTCTTTTTTGTATGGCTTTGTAAATATTTGATTAGTGTATAAATGTAAATAATGTGGTGTACATATAGCTGCTGGTGTACATATGGTGTACATATTGCTGCTAAATTTATGATAATTATAACAGTTGAATAAGGGGTGGGAATTAATAAGCTTTGGCTTCTTCCTGCTCCTTTTCGGACACATACGGTTTCATTTATTTATAGATATTGTTTATGACACTTTATAAATATCCTTGTTTTGTTTTTTGTATGCTGTTTCACACTTGCTTTTTATTCTTTCTGTTCGAAATAAAGAATTAAATAAATATATAGAGGAAATAATACCATACGCTTCATGGCAATACCATCAGGTTGCGATTAAAAATGTGCTGTTAGGTACTTCAGGAAGTGCAGAAATTGGCTCAAAGAATCTCCAAGGTTTCTGCTATTCTCATTTAACTTTGCATGGTCCATGTACTCCAAGGAAATCATGTGGATAATGTTTCGGGCAGTTTCTGAGTAGTAGCTGCCAAGGCCAAAATTAATATCCATAATATATAATATCAGAGGCAGGCTAATCGGAACTATTAGGGTGGCACAGCGTTAGAGTTGCTGCCTTACAGTACAGGAGACCAGTGTTCAATCCTGACTATGGGGGTTGTTTGTACGGAGTTTGCACGTTCTCCCTGTGACTGAGTGAGGTTTCACCAGTTTCCACCCACAGACATGCCAGTGTGCTGGTTCATTATCTTCATGTTGTTACTTGTGGGCGGAGCACCAAGGCAAATTCCTTGTATGTGAATACTTGTCCATTAAACCTACTTACTAACTTAAATTGTCCCTAATGTGTAGGATAGTGTTAGTGTACAGGGTGATCGCTGGTCGGCGCAGACTCGGTGGGCTGAAGGGCTTGTTTCCTCGTTGTATCTCTAAAGTGATGGTTCCTAATCTTTTACATAGATGATGACTTGTCTTATTCATGCTGGTGACGAAAGCAAGTTAGCATTTATGCCAAAAACTACAAAAATTATATATATTTCAGATTCAAGGCTTCAGATCCTCAGGAAATACTTCTTCATTATGGAACGTATTTTTGTTTCAGATCAAGCTTATAACTTGGGTCACCACATTTCCATATGAAAGTTTCAAAGCAGAAGGAGATCACTGAAAATACTAATATAGAGACATATCCTGCTCCACCTACTCATGTACACTTCTCTGCCTGTGCCACACCCTGGCTGCCATCCATTTCTATCAATATGGAAACAAGGAACAGGTTTACTAAAAAAGGACACAATATGTTGGAGCAACTCAACCAGTCAGTCAGGCAGCTTCCCTGCACAACATGGATGTGACGATACGGGTCGGGACCCTTCGTTGGACCTTCTTGAGAGGTGAGGGGTAAAGAAAGCCAGCTGGAAGAGTGGAGGGGCAAGACAAAGTGATGCAGGTAAGAGACACAGGTGAGGGGTGTTTTTGATAGGGAGATGGTTGGACAACATAAGGTGTAATCCAAAGGATTAATCAGTTGTGAATTGAATATTGAATAGTCCAATTTTAGGTACCCTCCATCAACCCACCATCCCTTTCCCCTTTCTCCCTTGCACCCCCCTTTCTCCTCTGCCCCCCCCCCTTTCTCCCCTGTGTCCCCCCCATCGAGATAATCTTCTTTAAAAATATCAAGCAAATAAATCATACTTAATATAAGTAAGATTTGTTAGCTTGATATTTTTAAAGATTTTTAAGAACTGCATTTCTTCTGTGATATTACCTTGAGATGTCTGCATACTGCTACTTTCCTGCACTTGATGGAAAACACATGTTAAATCAAATGAGATATAAAATTAAAGGGTTAAGTAGTTCTCAATCGCGAAATTTTAATTAAATGCAAAATTAAACGTTGAACAAGAACGAGAGTCCAAGTAATTTATTGTTTAACAGTCACAATTCGCAACTCTTTACTGACTTTGTGTCATGCCTTCTGCTTTTCACCCCTGGCCTTTGGCCAAGCAGCTGCCTACTAAACCCCCTCTCACTATGTTCACCTACAACCTGCCTTGCCCTGCTCCTTCTATCTTCCAGCTTTCTTCCACCCATCCCCCCACCTTTCCCCTTCCCCCCCCCCCCCGCCCCCCCCACTATGTCTGAAGAGGAGTCCTGACCCAAAATGTCAACTATACATGTTCTCCAGCGATGCTGCTTGACCCATTGAGTTTCTCCAGTACTTTGTGTGGAGTTCTACCAAGGTCTTCTCCAAAGCCCACCCAATTTTTTCACTTTCCTCTGGTCCTTCAAATCTTCGCCAAGATTCATTTTCATTGTAAAATCGCATATACAGGTTCTCCAGAGATGTTGCTGACCAGCTGAGATACTCCAGCATTTTTGTCTTTTTTTGGTAAACCAGCGTCTGCAGCTCCTTGGGTTTTCATTTTGGATTATCTTCATCTCAGCATCTATTTTAACTTTTGATGAAACTTATATGATTCATCCTTTAAATGCTAAAATAATTTAAGTTGCAGAAATTATATTTGCATGAAAAATGCACTAGCTGTACTCAATCTGAATTTAAATGCCACGACTCGGACATTGAAATATGTACCCCACCACTGTGGTGCAGCGGGTAGAGCTGCTTCCTCAACGTCATGGATCCCGGTTTGATCTCGACTGTGTCTGTGTGAAGTTTGCATGTTCTCCCTGTGATCGTGTGGGTTTCCACAGAGTGCTCTGGTTTCTTCTTACATCCCAAAGACGTGCGGGTTTGTAGGCATATTGGCCCTGTGTCTCGCTTGGGCAGCTTACAACCCAGCGGTATACTGGTTTCTCTAACTTCAAGTAACCTTTGCTTTCCCTCTCTCTCCTTCGACCCAAAACATCATCCATTCCTTCTCTCCCGAGTTGCTGCCTGTCCCGCTGAATTATTCTAGCATTTTGTCTATCGTTGGTCCTCTGTAAATTGCCCCTTGAGTGTAGGGAGTGGATGAGAAAGTGGGATAACGTAGAACCAGCGTGAACAGGTGAGCAATGGTCGCTGTGGACTCAGGGGGCCATAAGGCTCTATTTCTAAACTAATCTATGCACTGATTCTTTCTCTACATTAAAACATTGTACTTGGAACCACTTGCAAGATATTTTTCCCCCCATTTGCCGGATCTGTAATACATTATCTTCTACATCATCTGTTCATATGTTACTACACTACCAGATAACCCATGACAGTAAATGTGGTCTTCTCAAATAGTTTATAATAGCCCATTTACACTGTAAACATATGAACCATGAGTAACATTGCACAGAAATAGATTACTCTAAGCGTTTATCCCCCATAATAAAACAAATATCTTTCCTTCCTCTATTAGTTATAAAATATGTTGCAGCACATTCAGAAATTACATCCTACACTTATAGAAATAGCAAGACATCTTAATTTAAATCCCTTGGAATGATCAAGATGTGGCTTCCCCCCCCTCCCCCGATGAAGATGATGCAATTCCTTCAGTGATTTCCTCAGTGTTTATTCCAGTGCCACGGAAGAGAACGAGATTTGTAAATTAACACTAATGTAGAGTCCACAATACATTCAGTTTCCCCGTGGAGATATTTCTTATACTAAGTATGAGGTTTATTTGCTTGATATTTTAAAGATTACTTTTTAAGAACTGTATTGCTGCTGTGATATTACCATGATATGTCTGCTATTGCTACTTTCCTGCACTGATGGAAAACACATGTTAAATCAAATGAGAAATAAAATTGAAGGATTAAGTAGTTCTCAATCGCGAAATATTAAGTAAATGCAAAATTAAATGTTGAACAAGAACAAGGAAGCCCAAGTAATTTATTGCTTAACAGTCAAAAATTGATTTTCTAATGGATAAGTAGCTCAAACAATACTCGTTGATAGAAGAGAGTTCATGCTGGCACGTTGAGAGTTACAAAGTTTTGGCAAAGAAGAGAGTTTTAAACATCTGGAACTCAAGCAGGATCAAAGCGGCCTTTCATTCCTTGGAAACCGAATCTACCATTCAGCAACGGACACTTGACAATTCCCAATCTTCTCTACGTCACTTGGCAAACTAAAGCAAGGAACTAATTAATCCACTATATTTTTCAAGTTTTCTAAATGTAGGTCTCCATCTTTATTCAAATGCCTGAAGACTTACTGGAGTATTTTTTAAATATGCTAGATTAAGTGGGACCCGTTGGGTCCCTGTCACACGGGAGGGCTGGTCCCCGAACGCAATATTCCACCACTCACCCATAGCCCCCAACTGCACAAGCGCGGCTGACGGGTTCCTGTTGTGGCGCCAGAGATCCCCATTGTGAGGCGAGTCACGGCAACCCACCACAAGTGCGCCTCGCATCCCTCTTCCTACCCCTACCCTCCTCCATGCCTCCTCAACCCCCAGCACTCCATCCCTCTCCTGTTCACCCTCCCTCTTTTTTCCCTTCCTCCTTCCCTCCCCCACCTCTCCTTTCCCCCCACCCTCAGTCACTCACTCTCTCCCTCCATAACCCCTTGCGAGGTTGAAGCTGCTGTGTTTTTTTTTAATTGATTTTTTATTTGTGATGTCATTGTGGGGCGGAACATTGCTGATGGGCAGTTTATGTAAATGAGATCCCATTGTGACGTCATACGGTGCTAACTGTCAGCGCTGATGGAAGAGATTATTGTCAAAGTGGTTCTTGTAAAGTTTAAAATGTGAATAGCTTCTAAAATATACCATGAATCTGAATGAAACTTGATACAACACACCACAGGACAATGATGAGTAAGGTGGGCCAAAATTGTAGCGCTATCGTGTACCGTTCTGGTGTAATTTCAGGATCACACTCATCACAGACACACATAAAACAAACAAGATGGGAGTTTTAGTAAAATATACTAGACCAAGTGGGACTCGTTGGGTCCTTCACATGGGAGGCCTGGTTCCCCAATACAATCCTTTCCCCAGCGCAATATTTCACCACTCACCCCTTCACCAACACGGGAGGCCTGGTCCCCCAATGCAACCCATTCCCCAACGCAATATTCCACCACTCACTCGTTCCCCCAACACAACCCTTTCCCCCAATGCTATATTCTACCAATCACCCATAGCCCCCAACTGCACGGGGCCTGCTCATTTCCCCTTATTCACCCTCCCTCATTTTAAACTGAAATAAAATGCAATTGCACTTGCTTGGGCTGGCAGGACTCTGTCCTGGGATAGCAACGTTGTAGCGAGCAGGGCTACAATCCCATTGCGATGTCATAGCTGTAAGCAAAGATTATAGAGCAGAGCAAGATAGACCACTCCTCAGAAATGCAATGGACTGACATGTAGTACATAACGGAACGTCACGGCCACCATTTGTTTATGCTAAACGTGACATCTTTGGTAGTGGGGATGGACTCCGCTGTTCTACAATCTTCTGTTATATCAGGTCGCATGGAAAAGCAAAGATAGTAGAGGCTCCTCTTGTATCTTTGGGGGAAGAGGACGTTTCCTCCACACCTGAGTTGATCCAGGACTGATTCCCGGTCCCCCTGCTACCAGATGAAGGTGACCGGCGGGAGAGCCTCAAGTGTCTGCCCGTGGTCGGCGTCCCGAGGCAGCGGGCAATGCTCCTCTAGCATCTTTGGTGTAATCCGTTCCAAAGATTGATCATCTTTGGTGTAATCAGTGTTGTAGAGAACAATGTTTTATATAGCATCGATCATTTCACATATTTAGTTAATATTATTGTAAATTTTATTAATGTTATTGTAAATTACAGCTCACTAAAATGGCGTCATGTCATACCCATGTCATACTACGCTTTTTTTTCCCGCAGTGGCGCATCTTGCTCTGCTCTCTAATCTTTGGCTGTAAGTGCCAGTGCAGAGGGAAGAATTTTTTCTCAAATTGGGGCTTAGTAAATATAAAAATGTGAATAACTTATAAAATATAACATCAATCTGAACGAAATGTGTTACAGTACACCACAGGACAATGGTGAATAAGGTGGCGGCATGTAAAGGAGACCAGGTTGGGAAGACGGAATATAGAGTAGATGAGGTTGGAGGACGTACACATCAGCAGATGCGTTTGGTTACCTTTCACCCCACCTGCCACCGCATCCAACGCATCATTCTCCAACATTTCCGCCACTTTCAATATTATCCCACCACCTTCCATCCCTACCTCTTTCCACAGAGACCGATTCCTCCGCAACTCCTTGGTTCACTCAACCCCTCCCACCCAAACCACCCCTTCCCAGGCACTTTCCCCTATACCTACAGAAGATGTGACACCTGTCCCTATAACTCCTCCCTCACATCCATTGAATGAACCAGGTGAGACAGAGGTTCATGTGCACCTCCTCCACTCTCATCTACTACATTTTATGTTCCAAATGGGTAATTAGATGACAGAATACATAGAATTACATTATTTTGATTAACGCAAGAGCTATAATGGAGAAATATGAGTAAAACAATACATTTTTCAAAAAGATGACAGCTTTGAATGGCTGGGAGACGAATGAGTTACCAGAATGGAATGGGTACATGGGATCAAGATCACTTGGGGATGGCTGGGTTTACATATGATGAGCGCTTGACAGTACTTGCGGGACTTTAGAAGGATGAGGGCGGCATTGAGCAGCACAGTGCTGCAGCGGTAGAGTTTCTGCCTTACAGCGCCAGAGACCCAGGTTCGATCCTGACTATGGGTGCTTGTCTGTATGGAGTTTGTACGTCTCCCCGTGACCTGCCTGGGTCTTCTCTGGGATCTCCGGTTTCCTTCCACACTCCAAAGGCGTACAGGTTTGAAGGTTAATTGGCTTGGTATAATTGTAAATTGACCGTGGTGTGTGTGTAGGAAAGTGTGCAGGGATTGTTGGTCGGCCCAGACTCTGTGGGCTGAAGAGCCTGGATCCATGCTGTATCACTAAACCAGTGCTTCTTAAACTGGTGAATGGTTCACCCAAGGGCGAATGAAATTATTTTGGAGTGAATGAAACTAGAGTGGTGAATGAAGGGTGAATGACTTAATTCATTCGGATATTTTATTTTCTCTATACTTAAAAAAGGCATTGACAATAAAGTGGTTAGTAAGCTCATATTGGTTTTAATGGCAGTGGAGCTGGAAATTTGATATGTTTTCAAGTCAAGTCAAGTTTATTTGTCACATACTTGGCCTCTAATTTCTATACACATACGAGATGTGCAGTGGTCCTCTCTATTTATGGTTTTCTAATTTCAAAGTATCAGGATATTTCCCAAATTTACTGCAATATAACCTTTTAGGGAAGACCAGACGAGCTAGTGGGAGCATAAATTTATAATGGCAACACTGGAGGATGGCCGTAGGCAACCGTTGAATTGTAACTTTACTTTCTGTTGCCAATTTATATACACCATGGTTTTTTGGGCTCATTTTCCAAGAAAAAACTGCAGTAATCAAAGCCCAAAAGGGTAGGATGGGGCTGAAGCCCAGTGTTTAGATGTTGGAATGTTTTTTTTAATCATTCTAATATAATGATTTTCCAACTCCAGTGGCAATTAAACTTTTTTTTTCTCTGTTTTCTTTACATATTTTTAAGATGTTTAAAAGGTTGAATAAAATAAACACTTAAGAAATAAGTTAAATTTATGCTTTTTGCTCGGGTGACAAAATAAATGATACACAAGGGAGTATAATTATACACAAGGGAGAATAAGACGAAAATTACCGAAAAACATAAGAAAATTTAGTCGAGGGTGAATTAAATTTTGTGATAAAGACTCAAGGGTGAATGACACTAAATTAGTTTAAGAAGCACTGCTCTAAACTATACTAAAAATTGAGGGTGGATCTCATTGAAACTTACCGAATAGTGAAAGGTCTGGATAGAGTGGATGTGGAGCACATGTTTCCACTAGGAGGAGAGTTTAGAACCAGATGGAATAGCCTCAGAATAAAAGGATGTACCTTTAGAAAGAAGATGAGGAGGAATTTCTTTAGTTAGAGGGTGGTAAATCTGTGGAATTCATTGCCATAGACGGCTGCGGAGGTCAAGTAATTTTAAGGCCAGATTGACAGATACTTGTCTGGTAGGAAAGGTGTCAAAGGTATGGGGAGAAGGCAGGAGAATGGATGTTGAGAGGGAAAGATAGATCAGCCATTATTGAATGGCAGAGTTGAATTGATGGGTCGAATGGCCTAATTATTCTCCTATGACTTATGAACTTGCATGGAGAATAAGTACCAACAATGACCAGTAAGTATTCAACAGAATTAAAAATCAAAGAGAACGGCCAGATGCTGGAAATCTACAATAACAAAATGGTGAAAATACTTAGCAATTCAGGCCTCATCTGTGGGAAGTGAAACAGAGTTAGTGTTGCTGCTTGGAGATCTTTCATCAGAATTCTGCAGCTCGCCAAAGAGGCTTTGGCCTTAAATGTAAACACTGTTTTTCTTTCCACAGAAATGGCCTGACCTGCTAATTATTTCCAGATTTTTGGTTTCAATATTCAGCTGAACTGGGAGAAACAGTAAAATAAAACTGCCCTTAAAAGTGGTACAGTTGGTACTGCTAGACAAGAACACAACAGCTTACAACAAAATCATTTAGGGCATCTGTTAATCTAAAGCATAACAAGATTCTAATATCCTTTGCTTAAAATGTTCAATGTGTCTTTATAATACAATGTGGAGTGCTGATTAACAAATAAGTTCCAGTAACATGTAAACTAAACATTTATGAATCCATTGAACATTGTGCTACCAAATTGAATCGAAATTGATGTTCGGGTCTGCCTCTTTTTCTGTTCTGTTTTGATCTGGGCAAACTAAAGATCAAAAATGCCCGGGCTGTAGAAAGGAGAGAAAATAGCCATCAGGAGAAAGGCAAATCAAACTTCTACATTAATGAAAATGCCAAATGACATCTTAACCGTCGTAATTTGCATTACATCATCAGATATAGTTTCGGTTTTAGAGATACAGTGTGGAAACAGGCCCTTCGGTCCACCGAGTCCACGCCGATCAACAATCCCCCCACCCGTACATTTAAGAATAAGGAGTAAGCCATTTAGAACGGAGACGAGTAAACATTTTTCTCACAGAGAGTGGCGTTTCTGTGGAATTCTCTGCCTCAGAGGGCGGTGGAGGTGGGTTTTCTGGATGCTTTCAAGAGAGAGCTAGATAGGGCTTATAAATAGAGGAGTCAGGGGATATGGGGATAAGGCAGGAACGGGGTACTGATTGGGGATGATCAGCCATGATCACATTGAATGGCGGAGCTGGCTGGAAGGTCTGAATGGCCTACTCCTGCACCTATTGTCTATTGTTATATCGTACACTCGAGGGACAATTTACAGAAGCCAATTAACCTACAAACCCGCACGTATCTGGAATGTGGGAGGAAACCGGGGCACCCGGAGAAAACCCATGCAGTCATAGGAGAATGCGCAAACTCCGTAGAGATAGCACCCATAGATCCCGGGTCTCTGGTGCTGTAACGCAGCAACTCTGCCACTGCACCACTGTGTCGCCCTTATAATCAGAATAATTGTGCAGTCATCTTGCTAAGAATTATCTTATGGAATATAATTTCTGACGGTTTGTTTCCACAAAGATTGTTTCTTAATGGAGTATTGCGCACAGTTTTAGTCTCCAAATCTGAGGAAGGACATTATTGCCATAGAGAGAGTGCAGAGAAGGTTCACCAGACTGATTCCTGGGATGTCAGGACTTTCTTATGAAGAAAGACTGGATAGACTCGGCTTGTACTTGCTAGAATTTAGGAGATTGAGGGGGGATCTTATAGAAACTTACAAAATTCTTAAGGGATTGGACAGGCTAGATGCAGGAAGATTGTTCCCGATGTTGGGGAAGTCCAGGACAAGGGGTCACAGCTTAAGGATAGAGGGGAAATCCTTTAGAACCGAGATGAGAAGAACATTTTTCACGCAGAGTGGTGAATCTCTGGAACTCTCTGCCACAGAAGGTAGTTGAGGCCAGTTCATTGGCTATATTTAAGAGGGAGATAGATGTGGCCCTTGTGGCTAGAGGGATCAGAGGGTATGGAGAGAAGGCAGGTACGGGACACTGAGTTGGATGATCAGCCATGATTATATTGAATGGCGGTGCAGGCTCGAAGGGCCGAATGGCCTACTCCTGCACCTATTTTCTATGTTTCTATGTTAATGAGTTTGAGATGTATATTTACAAGCATAAACACATCATGAGACACTGGTGTTATTGAAATACCAGAAAGTTAGCATTTGAAATCCCAGACACATTAACGCATGTACTACTTATTGCGTCCTTTTACCTCCATAATCTACGCACACTGGAACATACCTGGTCATTTCTTCAAATGTGTTGCTTCAGATAGCAATTTTATTATGCGTTGCTTCCAGTGCCACGGTATACTTGGTCTACCTTTTGGTGAAGAAGCTAAGGTTTAAAAAATAAATCTCTCACAATTTTTTCGTGACAATGTTATTCACAATGTGTTATACAGCAGTATTGCACAACCAGCGATTTTTGTTGTCGACTCCAGAGATTAGCCCTATGCATGTGGCATCGGAACCTGCAGACAGGTGGTGGGCCAGTTAATGCACGCTTCAACCCATTAACTCTCAAACGGAAGATAGACACAAAATGCTGGAGTAACTCAGTGGATCAGGCAGCATCTCTGAAGAAAAGGAATAGGTGACGTTTCGGGTAGGAACCCTTCTTCAGACTGCGGCAGCCTAAAGGACTGTTCCGACCCGAAATGTCACTTATTCTTTTTTCTAAAATCTGAAGGGCGTAACACTTACTGCAATCAGCTTCTGATAATCTTGCAAAACCAGCTGCTGCCATCTTTTGGGAAAGTGTGGACCCTCTCCTAAAGAGAAAATAAACTTGTTACAAAGCAAAGTCTAACAAAGTTACAGGAAATGAACATACACGGGAAGCAGCTGGGCTAATCAGTTTAGTTTAGTTTATCATCACGTATACTGAGGTGCATCGAAAAGCTTTTTTGTTGCGTGCTGTCCAGTTAGCGGAAAGACTATAGATGATTACAATCAAGCTGCCCACAGTGTACTGATACTGGATAAAGGGAATAACTAAATAATGTAGCACTGCATAAAGTGGACAGGCCAATCCCATGGATACTGGCAATTCTTTCACATTACCAACAGCAAAAATGAACCAATAAATTCACTACTGATTCACACCACCAGCAGTTGAGGTATGTTATTTGTGTAGAAAGGAACTTCTGATGCTTGTTTATACCGAAGATAGACACAAAGTGGAGTAACTCAGCAGGTCAGACAGCATCTCTGGAGATAAAGGGTGGGTGACGTTTTCGGTCGGGACCCATCTTCAGACTCTCTACAGTCTACTAGTCTTCTACAGCCCGAAGAAGGGACCCAACCTGAAACGTCACCCATCCTTTTTCTCCAGAGATGTGCCTGACTCACTGAGTTACCAAAACACCTTGTGTCTATCAAGGTACAATACTTAGTCCAGTTCCCTTGTACAGTATACTAGTGATGGCGAGTCAGGGATATACCGAAAATACAAGTCCCGGGCTAATTTAGTATTACCAGGGACACTAACTTACCAAGTCTGGGACAGTCACAATACATGGGAGTAGAGACCCCAGCATCTGTAATACTAAGATGACCATGACTACATGTTGCAGTTATTTTATGGTTAAAGTGGTGTGGGAGATTGCAACCTTCACGTGGTCCGCCCTGTTTCAACGAATGCAATCAACCTGCCGTGCACAATCAAATAAGATCAAATACAACAAGTTGTCCTTCAACTTTAGGCTGTGCACACCATACGCAAGAAGAAGAATGGTTAAAGTGCACATTGCAGATTTTAATAAAGGGTATTTTTATACATTCTGCAGAAATTGCAGCAACACTTATACATAGTCCCCCCATTTCAGGGCACCATAATGTTTGGGACACTGATATGTCATGCAAATGAAAGTAGTCATGTTTAGTATTTTGTTGCATATTCTTTGCATGCTTGAAGTCTACGAATCATGAACATCACCAGTTGCTGCCTGTCTTCTCTGGTGATGCTCTGCCAGGCCTGTATTGCAGCCATTTTTAGCTTGTGCTTGTTTTGGGGGCTAGTCCCCTTCAGTTTTCCTTCAGCATATAAAAGGCATGCTCAATTGGGTTCAAATCAGATGATTGACTTGGCCACTCAAGAATTGACCATTTTTTACGTTTGAAAAACTCCTTTGTTGCTTTAGCAGTATGTTTGGGATCATTGTCTTGCTGAAGAATGAACTGCCGGCCAATGAGTTTTGAGGCATTTGTTTGAACTTGAGCAGATAGGATGTGTCTATACACTTCAAAATTCTTTATGCTACTACCATCGGCAGTTGTATCATCAATGAAGATAAGTGAGCCAGTACCTTCAGCAGCCATACATGCCCCCACCATAACACCATAACACCCCCACCACCGTGTTTTCACAGATGAGATGGTATGCTTTGGATCTTGGGTAGTTCCTTCTCTCCTCCATACTTTGCTCTTGCCATCACTCTGATACAAGTTAATCTTCATCTCATCTGTCCACAAGACGTTTTACCAGAACTGTGGTTGCTCTTTTAAGTACTTCTTGGCAAACTGTAAGTTGGCCATCCTATTTTTTGCGACTAACCAGTGGTTTGCATCTTGCAGTGTAGCCTCTGTATTTCTGTTCATGAAGTCTTCTGAGAAATCCACACCCGACTCCTGAACAGTGTTTCTTATCTGTCGGACAGGTGTTTGGGGATTTTTCTTCATTATAGAGAGAATTCTTCTGTCATCAGCTGTGGAGATCTTCCTTGGCCTGCCAGTCCCTTTGCGATTAGTAAGCTCACCAGCGCTCCCTTTCTTCTTAATGATATTCCAAACAGTTGATTTTGATAAGCCTCGGGATTGGCTGATGTCTCTAACAGTTTTATTCTTGTTTTTCAGTCTCATAATGGCTTCTTTGACTTTCATTGGCACAACTTTGGTCCTCATGTTGATAAACAGCAATAAAAGTTTCCAAAGATGATGGAAAGACTGGAGGAAAGACTAGGTGCTGAGAACTCTCTTATACCTGCATTAAGGAGGCATTTAAACATACCTGAGCAATTACAAACACCTGTGAAGCCATGTGTCCCAAACATTATGGTGCCCTGAAATGGGGGGACTATGTATAAACACAGCTGTAATTTCTTCATGGTGAAACCAAAATGTATAAAAATGCCCTCTAATAAAATCTGACAATGTGCACTTTAACCACATGTGATTTTTTTCTGTTACAAATCTCAAATTGTGGAGTACAGAGGCAAATAAATAAATGATGTGTCTTTGTCCCAAACAATATGGAGGGCACTGTATGTACAGGTAGAAAAAGATTGGTCTTGACATTGTGTTCAGCACAGATTTTGTGGGCCAAAGAGTCTCTTCTTGTGCTTACTTTTCAATGCTGTATATAATTCATGGATACGTATATATTTTTTAAGGCAGAGCTGCTCTCTTCACCCCAATATGTACCCAAATAATATATAGAGATAGATTACTATCAAAATGAAATGTAATACAAATGTTTATATTATTGTACGGGCGGCATAATAGCGCAGCTGGTAGCGTTGCTGCCTCACAGCGCCGAAGACCCGTGTAAAATCCTGATCTCAGTTGTGGTCTATGTGAAGCTTGCTAATTCTCCCTGTGACCGCATGGGTTTCCACAGGAAGCTCTGGTTTCTTCCTACATCCCAAAGACGTGCGGGTGTTTAAATTAATTGGTCTCTGTAAATTGCTCTTAATGTGTAGGAAGTGGATGCGAAAGTGAGATAATATAGAATTAGTGTGAACGAGGGATCGATGGTTAGCATGGACTCGGTGGGTCGAAGGGCCAGTTTCCATACTGTTCCACCGCATAAGCGATAGGAGCAGAATTAGGCCATTCCGCCCATCAAGTCTACCCCGCCATTCAATCATGGCTGATCTATCTTTCCCTCTCAACCCCATTCTCCTGCCTTCTCCCCATAACCCCGAACACCCGTACTGATCAAGAATTTATCGATCTCTGCCTTAAAAGTATCCATTGACTTGGCCTCCTCAGCCTTCTGTCAATTCAAATCTTTCAATCAATTCAAAAACAAACTATTATTGTCTATTTTAATAAATGCTAGTGAATGCATCAATCAAAAGAATATTTTTATCCCCTATATTGAATACACATTTTAAACTAATCTTGTGATTTTGTTTTAAATAAGAACATTGCAGCTGAACAAAGGGACAGGGATGGACGAGCCTACCTCATGATGCCTATTTTCCCCCTTTCACTGAAGAGCACCACTGTCACATCGTTCAGTTTTTGGTAAAGTCTTGCGAAGAACGTTTTGTTTTTCACTAATTTCTTGAACCATCTGATGTCTGATCTGCACCAGACGTCACCATGTACTGGAGAAACCTGCAGACAATCATCGGAGAATATCTTATAGAACATAGACACAAAATGCTGGAGTAACTCAGCAGGACAAGCAGCATCACTGGAGAGAAGGAATGGGTGAAGTTTTAGGTCGGGACCCTTCTTCAAACTGTTTTTGGGATAAGAGGAAACGAGAGATATAGATGATGACTAGACCAATCCCCCAATGCACCTGTTCCCTACCCGTAGCCCCCACGGATGACGTGGTCCTCCAACTAAAGCCGTTCCCGAACATAAGATTCCAGCACTCAGCAGTGCGGCTGCTTTTAAATGGCGAGAGGCGGGCGCCAGCAGCCGTTATGGTCGCTGGCCAGCAGGATGCGACAAAATGAGTGAGTGGGGGGGGGGGAAGAAAGATTTTATTAAAAATGTGTACATAAACACGACAAACTTTAATCAGGAGTGGATACTTGGAATGAAATGTGAAATCTCTACCGAAATGGAAAAAATCTTGCCGTTTCTGCGTCTGGTGTTGGCGTAGCAACGAATGAAAGGTTGGCACCCACAGGCTGGCAACCACAAGACAGGCAGAAACACACACACACACAGAGTGTTAAATATAGATAGATGTAGTGAGGTAAAGGCCAATGAATGAAAGATATTCAAAAAAGTAACAGATATCTTTATCTTTGTTATGCTGCATTCCCAACTAGCCTGTAACCACACCAATATATCACATGCTCTTTAAAAACTATATTTCTGGAATGCAATGAGAGCAAATCAGACTGAAATTTACTGATCAAATTCAGTCTGATTTTCTTAATATAATAGTATATAGAGATATTTGTGAAAATATATCCAATTATTGTGATTATATTGAGAATCAGAATGATCTGATTCAGATTATCTGATCTTTAGTAGCAATGTTACAAAATTTTGAGATTTAAAAAATCAAGTCTGCAATTTATTCTATCAGACAAAGCATAAAAAGAAGTTTAATTTGACACCTAATTCACTTTCATATCTTCAGTATTAAAAAAGTTATGACCATTTTCATACTCGGAAATTAGCATCTTGTTCCCTATTGCTTTTCCATTGACTTAACACAAAAGCTGTGATTGAGGACAGTAGAAAGCCCATAAATTTCTTAAAAATTAAGAGAACTGAAAGAATTTTTCGGTTATTATAGATTGAAGCATTCTGAAACAAATATGAAACAAACTTACTTGAATGACCTGAAATTAAAGCATATAATTAGTTAGTTACCCAATTGTAGCTAATTACATAATTCAATTACTAGATCTAAACATCTATCCATTCATTTAAGAAAAGATCAACATTTTTAAATAGCCTAAGTGTCCAAATAACATACACACAAGAATTCACAATACAACATGGTTTTAAAATCTCATTGTCATGGATTTATAGTCCAAATGGAAAGAATTTTTTGTTTAATACCTGTAAATTAATGACCATTTAAATAATCTTGCGAGTGGGTTTTTCTGGAACGCAATCATTTGGAACGTTGCGGTTGCGGTGAATTTAAACCCCATATCGGCAAGAAAAATACTGCCGGTTCGTATGGGGATAAAATCACCGTTTCGCAACGTAAAATGTGAATTAAAGGCATCTTAAGGAGCACTTTATACATAAAATAAACGGCTTTACCTGTCCCCTATGTGAAATCCGTCCCCGTTGTCGGCGTTGACAGCTTTAGAAGCTGATTTATAAATTACTCCAGCGCTGAACTTGTCGGGCGATTAAAAAAAAAAATCACCAAAAGCCGATGGAACAATACTTCAGCAAAAGCTTGCACTCCGAGAAAATATAATCCAGGACAGGTGGGTTTAAAACCGCATTTTAACACCGCCCCCTCCCCCCCCCCTCAAAGGCGGCATAATCGCGCACACGGCCAGTGGCAGAACTGCAGTGCCACTGAAGGTAAGTTTTGTAATATACCAATCTTTAGTGTTTTGAGTTCAGTGGTACAATGTGGAAACAGGCCGTTTGGCTCACGAGTCTGTGCCAACCAGTGGTCACCCCGTACTCGAATTCTATACTATACAGTATAGTTTTTTTTATTTTCTATATATTATACAGTATATACTATACTATACTATACAGTATACAAATTCGATACTATACAGTATACTTTTTTTAATGTTTCTATGGATGTACAGAAAGCTGATTATTTATTCTATGTAAAGCACTTTGGTTTCAACGCGAGTTGATTTAAATGTGCTATATAAATAAAATTTACTATTTACTTTACTTATACACCAGGGACAATTTACAGAGACCAATTAACCTGCATGTCTTTGGAATGTATGGGGAAACCGGAGCACCTGGAGAAAACCCACGCAGTCACAGGGAGAACGGGCAAACTCTGTACAGACAGCACCCGAGGTCAGGATCGAACCCAGGGCTCTGGCGCTGTCAGGCAGCATCTCTACTGCTGCGTACCGTGCCGCCTTAACTCAAAATCAGGTAATTCAGTTATCTTTTTAACTTAAGTAAAGGGTTGGTTGAACTGAAAACTTAATAGTCCAACCAACCACCACTTCAGTTAAAAAGATACACAATATGAATGATAATAAGGAAGCATGCATCCCATTACTAAAATGGTTTGGTTATATAATTTGAATAGTAATACCTACTGAAAGACTATTGTCTCTGGAACACAGATCTTCCATGATATTATTTGCAGATCTATCTCAAACATGTAAAGGCGACTTGAAAACAGTCAGTCATAAGTTTATATCCTACCACTGTGAGTACATCAAGAAAGAGCATACAGTATAAATACATTACTGGACTGCAGTTTCTAACACAGCATTCATAGGTCTGTTCAATACAGACTTTTTCCACACAACAGGTGCTGGGCGTACGAAACAAGCTGCCAGAGGAGGTAGTTGAGGCAGGGACTATCCCAACGTTTAAGAAACAGTAAGACAGATACATGGATAGAACAGGTTTGGAGAGACATGGGCCAAATGCGGGCAGGTGGGACTAGTGTAACTGGGACATGTTGGCCGATGTGGGCAAGTTGGGCCAAAGGGCCTGTTTCCACGCTGTATACTCTATGGGTTTATTTATTAATATTAGAATTATAAAGAGTTCATGCAGTATTATTTTGTTTCTTTGCTATGCCCACAAATAGGAATTATAAAAATAATTCTCAAAAAAATGTGGTTTATTTATTTTGATAACATGAAGAGTGAAAACAATATCGCATGAGTTTTCAATGACAGTAGTCTACATTTCCTGTAGTTTACTTACACAAGCATTATTCCAGATCACTTAATTAACTAAAGTTAATTTCTTCAAATTGTGATGGAATTGGATTTCATTTTTATAAATCACTGATATAGGCTTCTGGATCATGAGATTATTGAAATGTAATCCATTAGACCACTGAAACTTAAAGACACTGTTAACATGCTCAAATTCAAACAAATTAATTTCCGCCAAATATTTCCATACTTACATTTTCTAAAGAAACACGCAAAGCTTGCTGAGGAAGGGCATAAAACGTTTCCGGTAAATTTTTTAAATGACTGACTGAAAGTGCAGCAGAGAATCCATAATCTATGCATAATATTTCCACTAAAACATGCTGATGACCGTCTGCAAAAAAATTAAGTAAAAATTAACAATTTTAATCTTCCGCGGAAGTGTGAATTAGTTTAGAGATAGAGCGCAGAAACAGGCTCTTCAGCCCACCAAGTCAGTGCCGACCAGCGATCCCCGTACACTAGCACTAATCTACACACCAGTGATAATTTTACAATTTTACCAAAGCCAATTAATATACAAACATGTACATCTTCGGAACATGGGAGGAAACCCGAGCACCCGGAGAAAACCCACGTGGTCACAGGGAGAACGTACAAACTCCGTACAGACAGCAACAGTAATCAGGATCGAACCCGGGTCTCTGGCGCTGTGAGACAGCAACTCTGCTGCTGCCCCACCGTGTTCTAATGTTTCAAACAATAATAATTCTCCCCCCAAATTATTCAATATTGAAAACTTCCATATGAGTTTCACAAAAGAAATCTGCATTGCTGCAAACATAACAAATAATATAAACATTTAAAGGGAAAAGAAAATAATAGCCTATTTGATATTTTCTACAAAGCTGGGGTTGAAAGATTTAGACAATGAATAGATTATGACAGCAATTAATAGGTTTTTATATATACAATAGTTTGGGAACCGGTCTGCCCAGAGTTGTAGATGTAGCCCGATCCATCACACAGACCACACTTCCCAGCATTGACTCCATCTACACTTCACGCTGCCTGGGAAAAGCATAATCAAAGACTTGTCTCACCCCGTTCATTCCTCCTTCTCACTGCTCCCATCTGGCAGAAGGTACAGAAGCTTGAAGCACGTTTTGCCAGACTGAGGAACAGCTTCTTCTCCTCCGTAATCGGGCTTTTGAACAGCCCTTTCATAAACGAGTGTACTGATAAATTCACCTCTACCCCATTAAGGGTGTTGGACTTTGTCTAGGGAACTGATGTGCTACAATATTCTGAACTCTGTATCTTCCCTTTCACTCTATCTATCGTACTTAAGTTTTGAACGAATTGGACCTATGTATGGTATATCTGATCCGTTTGTATAGCTTGCTAAACAAAGCTTTTAACTTCGATACATGTGACAATAATAAACCTAAACCTGTCAAGCAATGTGGGTTAGTGCAGAAAAGTGGCACTAAGATATTCGATCATCTGTGATCTTGGTGACTGACAAAGCAGACAAGAAGGGCCAATCGCCTACTCCAGCTTTTATTTTCCCCACTATAACCACATAGCCCATTAGCAGTCATTGTCTAAATCGCTTGCATGAAGAATTGGCTCTGGGGCAATCTAACTATGATTTGAATGACGTGATTTCAAAATCTATGTGATATCACAGCATTTGCACACTTTTCCCTTGTGTAATTCCATTTACAGTCCGTATTTCTAGCCAGCCTCGAATACACTGTGCCCATACCAGTTGTGACGGTTTCTTCAGGTGCCACAACGTTGATCACATAAGCTCTGTACCACTGTTTGTTTTCGGGGAGCCAGGCACAGACATAGGAACGTATCACAGGGATGCAGCACATTGTGGCAGAGTCCTGTGAACACTCAACACTGTAAAAACAAGGTGATCAATGTTAATTCTAACTCTTCTGACACCTGGGATTATGTTGCAATAGGGATTATTGAATGCTGCTCGGGCATTCGTCAACCTCAAGATAATGAAAATTTCAGTGCTAATTTCTGTTTTACAGTGGGTAATTCACTCTGGAAAAACAATTTACACATCCCATTTGATTTTCATAAATTCATAAGTGATAGGTGCAGAATTAGGCCATTCGGCTCATCAAGTCTACTCCGGCATTCAATCATGGCTGATCTATCTCTCCCTCCTAACCCCATTCTCCTGCCTTCTCCCCAGAACCCCTGACACCCGTTCTAGTCAAGAATGTATCTATCTCCGCCTTATAAATCTCCATTGACTTGACCTCCACAGCCGTCTGTAGCAATGAATTCCACAGATTCACCACCTTCATAAGAAACACATTTATTGTAGGAATTGTGTTCTATTTGAAAGCTTTTAACCCTCTATCTATACTGAAAACATACTTAATTTGTCTTAGAAATATAGAAAATACAGCACTGAAACTGGTTGTTATTGCCTATCTCCATCCAACCTAAGCCTGATGCCTATTTACGCTAATCTAATTTGCCTGCATTCGGCCCATATGCTCTATTCTCATCCCATTAAAGACCTGGCATCTCTGTAAATGAAAAGAACAATTCATATTATCATATAATCTGTTTGTGAATACTGGACAGAGAAAGGTTAAAGCGTCCCTCAACATCATTCTCTGAGGAAGCAGATGGAAGTGTGGCGATATCCACAAAGTGTGTCAAATGAGTGACCAATGGTTTAATGGTTCTTTATTATCACGTGTACCAAGGTAGAATGAAGTTTTTTTTTGCACACAGATCAGTAATATTCCTTGTGCTACGTTCTTGAACAATCAAACTATATATTATCTGTAATCACCAAAGTAAGGTCAGAACGAGTCCAAATTGGAGGAACAGCACCTCATATTTACAACCCAGCAGTATGAATATTGATTTATCCAACTTCAAGTAACCCTTGCTTTCCCTCTCTCTCCGCCCTCTCCCACCCTAGTTCTCCTGCGAGTTCCACTATCCTCCTGATTAATTTTACCTTTTCTATACCTCGTTGTCGCCTTCCCCATAGCCAACAACGAATCATTGTACATTTCCTTGAACAGCTTCTGCTTTGATCTGCCTTGTTCACACCTTACATGCTCTTTGTACCATTCCATATCTCTCATTTCCGTCTCCCCTGATTCTCAGTCTGAAGAAGGATCTCAACCCGAAACGTCACCAATTCCTTCTCTCGAGAGATGCTGCCTGTCCCGCTAAGTTACTCCAGCACTTTGTGTCTATCTTTGGTGTAAACCAGCATCTGCAGTTCCTTACCACGCAAAGAAAGGTCAATGTTCCCTAGTAGGCACTACCCTTTGTGCAAGATTTGGCGACTGAAGAAATTATCCTCCACTGTTCAAATAGAAATTTATTTTTGTACGCAGGATAGAACAAAAAATATTGTACTTACTTTAATTTCCTCATTAATTCTGGTAGCTCCTGACCGATGTGTTGTATATAAAAATAATGAGGATCAACGACATAACTGACCCTTATCTCCATCTCCTGCCACCGACAATATTGGAATTCTTGAATATTTTCAGTTAAAGGTGAACCCGCATCACTTTCAACATGCGGATTTGCAAACTGACTGTCCGTTAGTGGTTCCAAGCTGTTGTAAGGACGGACACATTGCTGAGGAGAAACAATATACCTTCTTGAGTTTGATATTTGATCAAATGGATTTGACTGTTGGAGAGCATCATTATTACTCCTAGGTTCTTGAGAGGAAGTAACATCCAGAGCTGGGATCACAATCTGGGTATCACAAGTCCTTTTTTCTTCATCTTCCGTGTTGCTGCCCGATGCAGTGAACTCAAAAGTGTCCCAAACCTCCCTTTCTGACCTAGCCACGTATATTTGCTTGCTGTTTGATGGCTTGCATTTGCCGGCAAAGATAAGTGGATCTTCCTTCCATATCTGTTGTTGTGTGAGATTAGTGCTTTCAGAAGTTAACTTGTCATCTACCTTTGACATTCTGAGATCACGGTATACATTTGATGCTCTAACTTCTAAAGGCTGGTCAACTCTCACCCTTTCATTGGAGGGTTTCACTAATAGTTCTTCCTCTTGCACTTTGTCCAATTCATATTTTGATGTGATGCTATGGTCACATGGACCGTTGACCTGGGAAATATTCCTTCTGGACATGTGAAGCTCAGGATCACAGCTGACGAATCCTTCACCAACGCATCCGTTTATAATTTCCTTGGGACGTTTAAGATCTTTTGGAGGTACGCCATTAACGCTACTTTTAGAACCATTGGACGCCAGTTGACGTTTTGGAATCCGTGATCTATTCATGAGCTTTTCTAGCTGAAATAAGACACCTGTAGAACAGATATGGAATAAAGGACAGAAAAATAATAAATACACAATGGAAAATCTTTACTAAATTCAGCCCTCAAGCTATTAGTGTCACAATTTTCCAGCCATTTCAACCGCAGCCACTGGAAAATGCTATATTAAGTACCTTGAATGGATGCCAAGCTTGAAACTCCTGTAATTACCGTACCCACAACGTGAAATTATGTCAGTCGCTTCCAAGAAAGTTGGAAGAATTCATTTCAAGCAGAATTTCCATAATCAAAGCCCTAGATAATTAGAAAAGTAGACACAAAATGCTGGAGTAGCTCAGTGGGACAGGCAGCATCTCTGGAGAGAAGGAATGGGTGATGTTTCGGGTCGACTTCAGACTGATTGTCTCGATCCGAAATGTCACCCATTCCTTCTCTCCAGAGATGTTGCCTGACCCACTGAGTTACTCCAGTATTTTGTGTCTACCTTCGATTTAAACCTGCATCTGCAGTTCTTTCCTACCCTAGATAATTAGAGTCCCTTATTTCTGAGTACCTTTAATGTTTACATATCTGTTGTGCTACTGCAAGTAAGGATTTCATTGTTCTGTTTCAGGGCATATGACAATAAAACACTCCCCACTCTTGGGTGTGTTGGGTGCCTAGAGCGCATTGCCAGTGATGGTGGCAGAGCCAGATGGGAGTAGCCTTTTAGAGGCTTTCAATTAGGCACATGAATATGCAGGGAATGGAGGGACATGGATCGTGTACAGGCAGATGAAGTTAGTTTATCTGAGCAACATGTTCGGCATAGACATTGTGGGCCGAAGGATCTGTTCGTGTTGTGTAGGGAGGAACTGTAGATACTGTTTTATACTGAAAGTACTTGTGTTGTTCTATGTTAGATTTCATTGAATAATCACCTGCACAGTATTCATATTTAAACTCATGGAATATATACTGCCCATATACTTAGCCACTAATATACTTAGTTATTCACGAAACACATTATGAAACATTATTATTATTATTATTATTTTATTTTACCAACTTGAAAAATGGGTAAAATTTACAGAATTTGTTGATAGTAAACCAAGGAGATCATAATTTAGAATTTAGCTAGAATTCAGAAGATTGAGGGGGGGTCTTATAGAAACTTACAAAATTCTTAAGGGGTTGGACAGGCTAGATGCAGGAAGATTGTTCCCAATGTTGGGAAGTCCAGGACAAGGGGTCACAGCTTAAGGATAAGGGGGAAATCCTTTAAAACCGAGATGAGAAAAACTTTTTTCACACAGAGAGTGGTGAATCTCTGGAACTCTCTGCCACAGAGGGTAGTTGAGGCCAGTTCATTGGCTATATTTTAGAGGGAGTTAGATGTGGCCCTTGTGGCTAAGGGGATCAGAGGGTATGGAGAGAAGGCAGGTACTGGATACTGAGTTGGATGATCAGCCATGATCATATTGAATGGCGGTGCAGGCTCGAAGGGCCGAATGGCCTACTCCTGCACCTAATTTCTATGTTTCTATATTTAAGAGGGAGTTAGATGTGGCTCTTGTGGCTAAAGGGATCAGGGGGTATGGAGAGAAGGCAGGTACAGGATACCGAGTTGGATGATCAGCCATGATCCTATTGAATGGCGGTGCAGGCTCGAAGGGCCGAATGGCCTACTGCTGCACCTATTTTCTAGGTTTCTATAAGTTTGGGAGCCTCTGTATTACAAAGTCGATAACACCAAGCCATGTGTTAGTGGCGTTAAAAGCGTTTTATTACAGAAATATCAAATAACAAAGGATTGCATTTATAGGGCAAACTAACTGTAAATAATCAAAATAATAACTGGAGTTACACAAATCCAAAACATAAATAATGCACAAGCATCAGCGAGGAAGGCATAAGGGGCAAAAGACTGGCTGAAGTTCTTTTAAAACAATCTACTACTGATTAAACTGGAAATGGCAACCTTATATTTTTCCCTGAAATATATATTTTTTAATTTGGAAATATAATTTGTAACAATGTGCAAAACGAATGACATTGTTCTTTACTATTATAGAATCAGAAAATTCCATTAAATACCTTTCCGCTCAGTCAAGCAGAAAAACCAGGAAGGTAAAAAAAGAGGCAATAAGAAAAAAATATGCAGATTAATTGATTAAAAAAAAAACATTTATTGATGCTCCTGAACACATCATCAGTGATGTAACCTGGGGTCATTGTGTGTTTCGGGTCTTTCAACATCAGACACCCTCACCCAGGCGACCCAGCCGTGGTTGATCAGACCACGACTTATGTTGAGCTGGCATTCGCTCCTCTCATAGAAACATAGAAATTAGGTGCAGGAGTAGGCCATTCGGCCCTTCGAGCCTGCACCGCCATTCAATATGATCATGGCTGATCATCCAACTCAGTATCCCGTACCTGCCTTCTCTCCATACCCCCTGATCCCCTTAGCCACAAGGGCCACTCTCCTGATTAAAATGACATCTTATCACAATGAGATTTCCAACTAACTAAATACTAATATCGAATAGTTAACTATTTCACAGTTCATTAGTTCAGAGCCAAGAGATATGGGCCAAACACAGACAAAAGGGACTTGCTAAGATGGGGCATCTTGGTCAGCATGGGCAAATTGAAGGGCCTTTTCCCATGCTGTATGACTCTTACGACACTATGAATCTAAATGATGCCTTACCAGCTTTGGTTTCTTTAAGCATTTTGTACAGGTCTTTACTTGATTTGTGGAGCTGAATTAACGGACCATGGAGAGCCTCATAATTTTTGCTGGAATCTTCAAATATTACATGAATATCCCGCATATTCACTCTGACCTGCATGAAAACATATTTTTTTCCCTTCCAGGGTCAATTTTAACAAAAGTCAACTTGCAATCATATAGTACATTTAACACAAAACATTCAAAGGTGCTGTGCAAAAATATTAATTGACTGACACAGACACCAAAACACAAAATATATTAGGACCACTTCTCAAAATGTTGTTATATGCTGCGAAGAGGAGACTGGCTGAGAGGCACAGAGGTTTGAGGGGGAAATAACAAAGTCAACAACATAACAAAGGATCAATTTAAATACAGGTCAATTTCCAGTTAAATGATCCCAGAAATGATTGGGTTAACATATGATGAGTGTTTGAAGGCACTGATGCTGTACTTGCCAGAGTTTAGAAGGATGAGGGGAGGGCCTCATTTAAACTTACTGAATAGTGAAAGGCCTGCATAGAGTGGATGTGGAGAGGATGCTTCCAATAGTGCGAGAGTCTAGGACCAGAGACCATGGCCTCAGAATAAAAGAACGTACCTATAGAAAGGAGATGAGGAGGAATTTGTTCAGTCAGAAGATGGTGAATTTGTGGAATTCATTGCCACAGACGGCTGTGGAGGCCAAGTCAATGGATATTTTTTAAGGCAGGAATAGATAGATTCTTGATTAGTACGGGTGCCCGGAGTTATGGGAAGAAGGCAGAATAATGAGGTTGTGGGGAAAAAGATAGATCAGCCACGATTGAATGGCGGAGTAGACTTGATGGTCAGAGTGGCCTAATTCTGTTCCTATCACTTATGAATTTAAGTGTGCAAGTATAATATTCAAAATCTTGTCATGACATTTTCACTTAATTTTCCAGTATTTAATCTAACACAATATCGGGAATGTGAAAAACTTTACTTAAACAATAGATAGATACAAAAAGCTGGAGTAACTCAGCGGGTCAGGTAGCATCTCTGGAGCGAAGGAATGGTTGACGTTTCGAGTTGAGACCCATCTTCACTCTAGTCAGGGGAAAGGGAAACGAAAGATATAGACGATGATGTAGAGAGATAAAGAACAATGAATGAAAGAATTCCAAAAAAGAAAAGATGATAAAGGAAACAGGTCATTGTTAGCCGTTTGTTGGGTGAAAATGAGCTGGTGCGACTTGGGTAGGGGAGGGACAGAGAGAGATGGACTGCTGGGGTTACTTGAAGTTAGAGAAACTAATAATCTATAGTTGATCAAACAATACTGAAATCAGTAGTGACATACCAATTCCAACAGCTGTACTACCTCTACACCAATGGCCTTCTGATAATTGTCGATTGTTATGAGCTGATAGTAGACAGATCGTTTCATTTGTTCTATTGTGGTTGCATGCATCTCCTCCATGAGTAAAATCTCCTGCAAGAAAAAATTGAGAAATGCATTCCTTACATGTACAAGAGCTTGGACATGTATCTCTGTGGCCATAATAAAACCTTTCAGGATCAAACAAATTTAGGCAGCAGTCACAGGAAGCCATACTCAGACAGGTGACCAAAAACCTAGCCCGAGAGGTAGGTTTAAAGAACTATCTTAAAAGGGAGAGACAACAAGAATATTAATTCCCTGAGCAGCTCCACTTGGAGTGAAGTTGTACATCATGTCAGATTGCAAATTGATAATAAAAATACATATGATTTTACATAGAACAATTAATAAAGAGTGTTTTTGGAGATTAATTGTTCACTAAAATATAATGAACCAGAGATATGGCAAAATCCAGTTGCTAGCTGGGCGGCAAAAAGAGAATGTAATAGAATTTGGAAACAATCGTTCATAATGCTATAACAAATAGAATGCACAGCGGCCAATACAGTATAAATGTATATATTTTTTAATGTTGTTAAGGCTGTAGTTCAAAGAGTGTATACATCTTCCTCCTTTAGCCATTTGTATTAAATATTTAAGGGAAATAATGCAATCAGAGTAAGCGATATATGGATCTACTACCTTGAACTGGAAGACATTTAGTTTGAAATCCCATCACAAATATCTCAACTGAATCATGAATCAATGCCAGAGAGGACATAACTGCTACAAGCCTCCCAACTGTCTGGCAAAAGTGAGCAAAAATCTCCCTCTGCATGAACAACTTTTGTATACAATCTATAGATAGTGTGCACAAGAAAACTGCAGATGCTGGGATCTTGAGCAAAACATAAAGTGCTGCTGGAACTCAGCGAGTCGGGTAGCATAATGTATTTCGTTGTCTCTGTACTGTACACTGACAATGACAATTAAAATTGAATCTGAATCTGATCTGATCTGTGGACAGGTAACATTTCGGGTTGTGACTTCTTTAAACTACATCAAGAGATACGGAAGTGTGAAAATGTATAGGGGGGTTGCACGAAAGGTCACTGGGTCATAGGGCTCGACGCACGGAGCCGCTAAATCCAACTGGAAGACATCCGTCATTTCCGGTATATGTTATTAATGCTAGAAACGCATACTTTCCTATCGGTTAAAAACAGCCAAAATGTTGAATTTTTGTGCTGAAAGAAATTGTGGGAGTCGGGGTAAATGTTAGAGACATGTACCCAACTTTAGAATTCCAAACGTGAAGCGAAATTAAGGTATAGAGAAGCGAGAACTGAAGGGACTACAGCAGCTAAAGTCACTCTTCCAGGGAGATGCTAAATGCATTTCGTTGTCTCTGTACTGTACACTGACAATGACAATTAAAATTGAATCTGAATCTGATCTGAATCTAAAGTGCTTGGTAAACATTGAAAATATTGGGAATTATCGCGTTTGCTCATTGCATTTCATCAAGTAAGGCATTATTTGTGTTTTTTCTTGATTCCTTTGGTATCTAAAAATTCTCAGAAGTGATAAATCTGGCTGTAAATTATTCTTCAGATGCGTTTTCATTTTGTATGTAAAAACCCACGAGAACCATGGGCGATTTAAAAAAAATTACAGCCAGATTTATCACTTCTGAAACTTTTTAGATGCCAAAGGAATCAAGAAAAAACACAAATAATGCCTTACCGTTGATGAAATGCAGTGAGCAAACGGCCAATGTTCGCCAAGCACTCTGGCTGTTGTTGTCCCTTCAGCTCTCGTTTCTATCTACCGTCATTTCTCCTCACGTTTGGAATTCTGAAGTAGGCTAAATGTCTCACACGCTTATCCCGATTTCCATAATTATTTACAGCGCAAAAATTGACAATTTCAGTGGGTTTTAATGGGCCCGCTACGCTGGAAACAATGGTAAGTGCCTACCTGCAGTTCATCGGGTGTAATCCATTTGGAGTAGCATAGCAACAGTACGGGTCATGGGTCGTGACCCGACTGCCGTGAAACCTCCCTACACCTCCAGATTCAGGGACAGTTTCTCCCCAGATGTTATCAGTTAAGTAAACCGTCCTCTCACTAACTAGAGAGCGGTCAGGACTTACTATCTACCTCACATTGGAAACCCTAGGACTATCTTTAATCGGACTTTAACTTGCACTAAACATTATTCCCTTTATCTTGTATCTGTACAATGCGGATGGCTTGATTGTAATCATGTATTTTTGTTGCAATATCTTCGCTTAACAAAAAAGCTTGTCACTGTACCTTGGGACACGTGACAACAATAAAGTAAACTCTAAACACGTCGCCTGGCCATTCCCTCCACAGATGCTGGCTGACCCACTGAGTTCCTCCAGTACTTTGTGTTTTCCTCACTAAGCAAGCGCTGTCTCATCTGTAGGCTCCTCGACTCCGACAGAAGACAAAAACGCACCACCTTGTTGGTGACAAACTTTGGAAAAAATAATGTTGGAGTATTTAAACTTGGATTGGCCACTGCTCTTATTTCAACTCATCATGTTGGTGATGTTTACTTACTAGAAATGTGCAAGGGATGTATAAGGAGATGCAAGGGACTGCAGATGCTGGTTTTTAAAACAGAAAACTCACAAAGTCTTGGGAGTGACTCAGCTGGTCAACTCAGGTATGCATTAAGGGTCATGTTATTGTTAAAGTGGAACTACTTTAAACACAGCACTAAAATACTGGAATTAAGTCACAGTAATAAATTAACAACAGTATTGTTTTCCAATAAATAATATAACGTTTCCACTAATCCCAAACCAGCCAGAAATACTTAAAAGTCTTTCGCAGAAAAAACACAATTAGCTAAAGTTCAAATTAATCGAACGTAAAGTGAATTGAAGGTGGAGATGGGAGGTAATCCGAGTGGGATCCGCGGTGTGAGGGAAGGAATCAGCGGAGAGGCTGCACTGTGGAAGAAACAGGCTCCATTTGGGCGGGTTGAGGCCTGAGGCGTTGAATCGTGAGATCCACCCCAACGGCCAACGCTCCGCCCGGCGTGCCCCGTCACCGAGGCGATGTACTCCACCCCGGCGACGCCCGGCGTGCCCCGTCACCGAGGCGATGTACTCCACCCGGCGACGCCCGGCGTGTCCCGTCACCGATGCGATGTACTCCACCCGGCCACGCCCGGCGTGCCCCGTCACCGAGGCGATGTACTCCACCCGGCGACGCCCGGCGTGCCCCGTCATCCAGGCTCCGCCCGGCGTACCCCGTCACCGAGGCGATGTACTCCACCCGGCGACGCCCGGCGTGCCCCGTCACCGAGGCGATGTACTCCACCCGGCGACGCCCGGCGTGCCCCGTCACCAGGCTCCAAGTGCGGACCAAATACCTCACCTCAGAACCCGCCCCCCACCTCCATGATTGACAGCTACGAAGCCTTGACCACCTCCTCCAGTGTGTATTGATGAAACTGCAGATGATAGTTCACACACAAAAAAAAACACTAAATTCCAGTGAATATAAGCCCAGTCGAATTCTAGCTTGCAGAAGCACAACATGAACATAAACATGTGTAGGAAGGAACTGCAGAGAGAGTTATATATAGCTCTTAGAGCTAACGGAATCTAGGGATATGGGGAGAAGGCAGGAATGGGGTACTGATTTTGGATGAACAGCCATGATCATATTGAATGGCGGTGCTGGCTCAAAGGGCCGAATGGCCCACTCCTGCACCTATTTTCTATGTTTCTATGCAAATGCTGGTTTAAACCGAAGATAGACACAAACAACTGGAGTAACTCCCCGAGTCAGGCGCATCTCTGGGGAAAAGGAATAGATGACGTTTCAGGTCGAGTCCCTTCTTCAGACTGAGAGTCAGAGAAGAGGGAAACGAGAGATATAGACGGTGATGTATAGCTGGAGATATATAAACTCTGTACTCTGTAAACATTATAAATAAAGACCAAAAAAGTTATATATATTTATAACAATAAAAATCAACAGAATGCAGGTAATTTGGTTTTCACATCCAATGTATATAGAACTGAATAATAATAAATAATAATACATTTTATTTATGGGCACCTTTCAAGAGTCTCAAGAACACCTTGAGGTTGAGAAGGAGTTTCTTCCCAGAGGCAACGCTCATCTCACCAGGGACTAACTCTACAGAACGTTTTTCCTTCTATTATTTATTATGTAAAAGAATATGTGTGTTATGATTGTGTTTATAATTTGTTTGGTTGTTTTGTTGTTTGTCTTTTGCACAAAAGTCCGCGAGCATTGCCACTTTCATTTCACTGCACATCTTGTATGTGTATGTGACAAATAAACTTGACTTGACTTGGCTTGACCTTACAAAAATTTAGCAGGTCGAGGAAAAACATGTAAGGGGAATTAAATAAATAGTAGAGACATGACTAGTACACAAAGTAAAGACAGAATTAAATTCAAAACACAATATGAGGCAATTAATGCACATATGAAAAGGGAGGGGGACGTGGGGCTAAGGATAGGCAGAGGTGAAGAGATGGGTCTTGAGGCGGGACTGGAAGATGGCGAGGGACACATGGAATTGCGGATCAGTTGGGGGAGGGAGTTCCAGAGCCTGGGAGCAGCCCTGGAGAAGGCTCTGTCCCCAAAACTGCGGAGGTTGGATTTGTGGATGGAGAGGAGACTGGCTGGTGGATCTGAGGGACCGTGAGGGTTGGTAGGGGGAGAGGAGGTAAGTGAGATGGGGGGGGGGGGGGGGGGGGGGGAAGATGGTGGAGGGCTTTGTAGGTGAGGATCAGGATTTTGTAGGTGATCCGGCGGGAGATGGGAAGCCAGTGAAGTTGTTTGAGGACTGGAATGATGTGATGCCAGGATTTGGTGTGGGTGATGAGTCGGGTGGCTGCGTTCTGGACCAGTTGTAGTCGGTTGATGTAGGTGGAGCTGATGCCAAGGAGAAGTGAGTTGCAATAGTCCAGTCAGGAGGAGATGAAGGCATGGATGAGTCTTTCAGCAGCGGGAGGTGTGAGAGAGGGTCTGAGTTTGGCGATGTTGCAGAGATGAAAGAAGGAGGTTTTAATGACATGGCGGATGTGAGGCTCAAGGGAGAGGGTGGAATCAAAGATCACGCCAAGGTTGCGGGCCTGGGGAGATGGGAGAGACAGTGGTGCCGTCAATGGTGAGAGTGGGCTTATTGATTTTGCTGAGTGTGGCTTTGGAGCATATGAGGAGGAATTCTGTCTTATAACTGAAGAAGGGTCTCGACCCGAAACGTCATCTATTCCTTCTCTCCAGGGATGCTGCCTGTCCCGCTGAGTTACTCCAGTTTTTTTGTGTCTACGGTTTAAACCAGCAGCTGCATCAGGGTTAGGATTAGGGCTGCAGTTCCTTCCTATACAGTACAGCTGTGGTCGGCCAATCAAAGTGTCCACAGTGTACAGATACATGGGCAAAGTGAATAACGTTTAGTGCAAGATAAAGCCCAGTGAAGTCCGATTGAAAATAGTCCGAGGGTACCCAATGGGGTAGATTGGAGGTCAGGGCTGCTCTCTGGTTGTTGCTAGGATGGTTCAGTCGCCTGATAACAGCTGGGAAGAAACTGTCCCTTGAATCTGGAGGTGTGCGTTTTCGAATATTTAAAACGTAATCGAGATTTGTTGTAGAAGATGATGATTTTTGTTTTGCTTTGGAATCGAAAGGGTCAACTAGAAGTAACCATAAAGATGCAATTAGATTTGTTTTTAAAGTGGTATAAATGAAAAGCATGTACGAGAAGTATTTTTCCCAACTGTCGACGTGGCAGTTGGTTAAGGGAGAGAAGGCGAGGACGTGGGGGTGGGGAGAGTGGGGGTGGGGAAAGTGTTTGCGTGAAGAGGAATTACACTAGATTTCATCATTCCATCCACAGAAGCAGAAATTCACGACCACGATCAGTCAATCAATATTCCTACCGCTTCACCAGTTCATCGGCACTTGTCTGTTTCAATAAAAAATAATCGACCTATCTCCTATCGGTTCGTTTTCAGTATTGTTGGAAATATTGATGTGCTTATTTAAACATCTCGCAGCAAAGTTAAAAAAGGGTTTCAAGAATTGCCAAACAGAATGATGTTGTCGCTGGAGACACCAGAAACGGCAGATGCCGGTCAAAAAAGTTGTCTCTGGTTAGTTTAAAGTATCGATTTAATCGATATAAGAAGCTCCCCTTGATACAACAGACCACTAGCTTCAGAGGGTAAAAAGCTATACTGATACACATTGAACAATGTAAGGCAGAGTCTTATTACAAATCACGGTGCTGGAGGAACTCAGCGGGCCAGGCAGTATCTGTGGAGCGAATGGACTGAAGATGTTACTGCTTTGTCCTGGAATGTATCAAATATATGATTACATCTGAAGGGTCCAGAACAGAAACATGGTCTGTCCATTCCCTCCACAGATGCTGCCTGGCCCGCTGAGTTCCCCCAGCACTTTGTGTTATAGACAATAGACAATAGGTGCCATTCGGCCCTTCGAGCCAGCACCGTCATTCACTGTGATTATTTTTCCCCAGTTACTAAATGCATGTAGATTTTATCTGATGGTCTATTGAAAAGCAAGGCTGCATTGCGTGGGAAGGAACTGCAGACGCTGGTTTACATCGAAGTTAGACACACAAGGCTGGAGTAACTCAGCGGGACCCAGGCAGCATCTCATACTGTTTTGTGTAGGGGAAATCGCAGACTAACTGGGAAAGAACATTCTGGAGTTTGGGACGGTGATCCTGCCCACAGGGGCGGTGCAGTTGGCTCGGGTTACACAGACGATTCGCAGATTCCTTCTGGAACTTTCCCGGGACTGGTTATATAACGGGAGGGTGGTCTCTTTGTTTGCACTAGTCGATGGAACTGCGGTGAAGAGCAAAGATCCTATAGCAGAGCTATAAGATCTTTGGTGAAGAGCGAGACTGTGATTCATCTGCAGGAGTGATAGCAAACGTCGGCGGGCGGACAAAGGTGAGACGCGTCGCCAAAGATTAGATAGACACAAAGGCAGTGCTGGAGTAACTCAGTGGGACAGGCAGCATCTCTGGAGAGAAGGAAAGGGTGATGTTTCGGGTCAGGACCCTTCTTCAGCCTGAAAGTAGTGGTTGGGCGGCGAAGTGTTGGGGGCGAGAGAAAAGCTTAAGGGTGTGTGTGAGGAGTGCTTAGTTTGGAGATACAGCATAACAACAGGCCATTCAGCCCACCAGGTCCGCGCCGACTCACTAGTTCTATCCTATCCACTAGGGGTAATGAGCAGAAGCCAATTCACCTACAAACCTGCACGTCTTTGGAGTGTGGGGGGAGGAAACCTGGGAAAACCCACGCAGGTCACGGGGAGAAGGTACAAACTCCGTACAGACAGCGCCCGTAGTCAGGATCGAACCCGGGACTCTGGCGCTGTGAGGCAGCAACTCTACCGCCGCGCCAGAAGTGTGCGCGGCAGGGGCAACATGGGTTAAAGAGGGAGAAGGGTAGCAGGACCCAATGGCTCCGTTCTCGCCTCTAGCTATTCACTCTGGTGAATCTGTGGAACTCATTGCCACAGAAGGCTGTGGAGGCCAAGCCAATGGGTATTTTTAAGGTGTGGATTGATAGATTCTTGATTAGTACGGGTGTCAGGGCGAAGGCAGGAGAATGGGGTTAGGAGGGAGAGATAGATCAGCCATGGTTGAATGGCGGAGTAGTCTTGATGGGCCGAATGGCTTAACTCTTCTTCCACCACTTATGAACGCCCCAACTCCCTACTTTCAGCCTGAAGAAGGGTCCCGATACAAAACATCACCTATCCATGTTCTCCAGAGATGCTGCCCGACCTGCGGAGTTACTCGAGCACTTTGTGTCTATCTTTAGTATAACCCAATGTCTGCAGCTCTTTGTTTCCACGCTTCATTGTCGGGTCGGGGTTGGCTGCTTCCCACTCTGGATCCTCACCTACCCCGCTGGTAAAATAAAACATCTTCACGCCTAGCGGCGCTAGATAAGGCTGCGTTACTGAAGAGATAGATGTGCTGCAGCCATTGAATGATTGGGTTCTAATGTATCATGCATCGGAATTAACACTAACACGAGTATTCCTTTAATCACCGGGTGGAGGGGTTATGGGGAGAAGGCAGGAGAATGGAGTCGGGAGGGAGAGATAGATCAGCGATGATTGAATGGCAGAGTAGACTTGATGGGCCGAATGGCCAAATTCTGCTCCTATGGCCGTACGTGTACCGAGGTACAGTGATGAAAAGCTTTCGTTGCGTGCCAACCAGTCAGTGAAATTACTATAGATGATTACAACCAAGTCGTCCAGCCTAGTTGGGCCGAACGGCCTGATTCTGCTCCTATAACCCAGAAACGGAGAGAATTGCCAAGGAAGGTGAGATATATTGGGCAGAAATTGGCTGGCTGCATTATAAAGACAACCAGATTGGAAATCCTGCACCGACCTCGCCCTCACTAAGATGAACAATGAGCAGGGGCTGCCACGTACACAGTCTGACGGAGGGGGGGGGGGGGGGGGGGGGGGGGGGGGGGGGGGGATTGGTTTGAACGCAGTAAAAGGGGCGGAAAGGAAATGGGCGGAGATAGACAGACACACAAAGCTGGAGTAACTCAGCGGGACAGGCAGCATCTCTGGAGGGAAGGAATGGGTGACGTTTCGGGTCGAGACCCTTCTTCAGATTGAGAGTCAGGGGAGAGGGAAACGAGAGATATAGACGGTGATGTGGAGAGATGTGGAACAAATGAATGAAATACATGCAAAAAAAAAGTAACGATGATAAAGGGAATTGTTATATCTCTCTATCGCTGTCTCTATCTCTCGCCTCACTCACCCCTGACTCGCAGTCTGAAGAAAGGTCTCGACCCGAAATGCCACCTATTCCTTCTCTCCGGAGATGCTGCCTGTCCCGCTGAGTTACTCCAGCATTTTGTGTCCGTCTTGGGTGTAAAGCAGCATGTGTGGAGGAGGGAATGGGCAGGCGACTTTGCGAGTCGGGACCTTTCCAGGGATTATCCCCCCCATGCCCGACCCGCTGAGTTCCTAGAGAATCTGAAGACAGTGCGCTGGAGAATCTGGAGAAAGTGGCGACTGACTGCATTGCCAGCGTAGACTGATCGCATGTTACTGTAACTGGAACTCATCCAAGAAAAATGTACAGCAGGTGGCAGCAGAGTCTCAAATGGTTTACAAAGTTAAGGATGGTAGATGTGAACTACAAACAACAAATCCTACCTTTCCCCTGCCTGCGTCCCCATCCCCTTTCACATATACCCCTCCCTCTGGCTTGACAATTCACTCATCCTCTCGTTATAGGACATCTGAAGAAAAGTCTCGACTCAAAACGTCACCAATTGTCAATCAAAAGCTTATTAATGCAAATATATATATATATATATATATACTATATAATACTATACTATATATGTATATATTTGCTTTAATAAGCCTTTGATGGACAATTGGTCGACATACTATATATTATATGGACACACTGATATGTTCTGTATTCATGCCTACTATATTCTGTTGTGCTGAAGCAAAGCAAGAATTTCATTGTCCTATCTGGGACACATGACAAAAAACTCTCTTGTATATAACACGCATATATATATATATATATATATGTGTGTGTGTGTGTGTGTGTACATATGCATAAATGTGCATTCATATGCATACATATGTACATACGCATATCTACACACATATATAAATGCTTTAATAAATATTGATGGGCAATATTGATGGGCAATTTTTTCATTAATTCAATTCAATATATATATACATAAACAAACTAAATATTTAGTCTGAAGAAGGGTCTCGAGCCGAAACATCACCCATCCCTTCGCTCCAGAGATGCTGCCAGTCACACTGAGTTACTCCAGCATTTTGTGTCTTATCTTCGGTGTACACCAGCATCTGCAGTTCCTTCCTCCTACACACTAAATATTTATCTATTATAGATGTCGGTCTTTTTTACCCTATTAGTAAGGTGGTTGAAGTAGTATTGACAATGCAGCACGTGGCTCTTGGATAACTACTACCAAACTATTTTAGATTAGTTCCCTGAAAGTACCTGAAGAATTGGACGTCTAATTGAATCAATTTAGGCAAAATGAACCATTTTAATCGTTCGGCTAACTTCTAATTATTGGGCTTTGTAAACCATACAATGAGATGTGAATGAATGCATTCAGCAGGGCTTTGCACAGTAAGGTGATGACTGTAAATGAAAAACGTTGTGGTCTAGGTACACCGTCATCTCAGCAACTCCTTCCTCCCTAACTGCCCACCTCCCTGCATTATTACGGTGTGTTTCAATAATAAAAAGTAACAAAATTAACTGTATACCCTTCACTTGTACTTGTTGTATCTTTCAGAATGAACTTGGCAAAGATGTACTTAAAAGATTTCAAGGTACAAAATAAATGGCTGCAGCTTTGGCGTGCCATTTATAATAGATCGACTGTTATCATTTTAACCCGAGTTAGTATCATGTATGCCAGCCGTTAGATTTTTTTTTCCTGTGTTGGCATTTCAACTTGTCACTTCTGATTTCACAAACTTCACCATTGGACTGCAGCTTCTTGGAATGATTTCTACATTTGAAATATTGGATATTGCAGTGTCAAGATAAATTTTGATCTGAGATCCAGAAATATTGTTCAGTCACTCGTAAAAACAAATTGCAGCAAATCAGGTATAGAGAATATATTTGAGTGCCCTTTGTGCCCACGATAACATCAATGGGGCGGCACGGTGGCCCAGCGCTAAGAGTTGCTGCCTTACAGCGCCAGGGTTCTTATCGTCCTTCTTCTTAACCTCATGCCATTGAATGGGGGTACCCGGTGGCACACAGGTAGAGTTGCTGCCTTTCAGCGCCAGGGACCCGGGTTCGATCCTGACTACGAATGCCGTCTGTACGGAGTTTGTATGTTCTCCCTATGATCACGTGGGTTTTCTCCTGGTGTTCCGATTTCCTCCCAGACTCCAAAGACATACAGGATTGTAGGTTACACAGAAAAGCTGGAGAAACTCAGCGGGTGCAGCAGCATCTATGGAGCGAAGGAAATAGGCAACGTTTCGGGCCGAAACCCTTCTTCAGACTGATCGGGGGTGGGGGGTGGGTGGGGACAAGAAAGGGAAAAGGAGGAGGAGCCCGAAGGCTGGGGGATGGGAGGAGACAGCAGGGGAGCTGAGGAAGGGGAGGAGACAGCAAGGACTAACAGAATTGGGAGAATTCGATGTTCATGCCCCCGGGGTGCAGACTCCCCAAACGGAATATGAGGTGCTGTTCCTCCAATTTCCGGTGCTGCTCGCTGTGGCCATGGAGGAGACCCAGGACAGAGAGGTCGGAGGCGGAGTGGGAGGGGGAGTTGAAGTGCTGAGCCACCAGGAGGTCAGCTTGGTTATTGCGGACCGAGCGGAGGTGTTCGGCGAAACGATCGCCCAACCTCCGCTTGGTCTCACCGATATTAACCTACAGGATTGTAGGTTAATTGACTTCGCTAACATTGTAAAATTATCCCTAGTGTGTAGGTAAGTGCTAGTGTACAGGGTACAACTCGGTGGGCCGAAGGGCCCCTTTCCGCACCGTATCTCTAAACTAAACTAATTATCCTTCTCCTCCCCATATCGAAACAAAAACAATTTGAAAATTGAGACATGTGGAACTGAGAACTGACCGGATGTTGAATGTACATATAACATGTCTAGATTTCTTTGGGCTGCCAGAATAACCTGTGGTTCTGTCAAATGTGCTGTGTAGCTTTGAAGAGTTGATTAGCTTTTAGGAAGCATAAAATATCAGGCATCATTTGCTAATACACGAGAAGGCAACATGATAGGCAAGCCTATGGATAAAGTATATTACTTCTGGTATTGGTGTTACTGATTATCGCTGCTTGTTGGCAGCTGCGATGGTTGAGCATTCAATCACAAGTTACTTAACTGCTCACAAACTGAAGACATTGCAAACTGACCACTTGCGATTTTGATGGCCTTAGATGAGCAGGTGGCATTCTTCATTCACTGCCAGTGGAATTCTTGATCGTACATCACAGCGTCTGGTCCACGATTTTTATTGCGCAGCCTAAGAAGTGGCAGTAAATCTCTTGCTGAGACAATCCACCAAGAAAGCAGATTGGAGCCAGGTAGTGGCAAGATTTACCATATTCTGAAGATAGACACAAAATGCTGGAGGAACTCAGCGGGACAGGCAGCATCTCTGGATAGAATGAATGGGCGACGTTTCGGTTCGAGGCCCTTCTTCAGAAGACCCGAAAAGTTACCCATTCCTTCTCTCCAGAGATGCTGCCTGTCCCACTGAGTTAATCCCATCATTTTGTGTCTATCTTTGGTGTAAACCAGCATCTGCAGTTCCTTCCTACACATTTAACATTTTCTGATTGCCTTTGCGGGCCAGGCATTCACAGCTGTTCTTAGATCCCAACACCCCCAGCACAATTAAGCCTCGAGGCACCGCCATTTTCCGCAAAACACAAAGTGCTGGAGCAACTCAACGGTTCAGGCAGCATCTGGTGAGGAATTGGACTCTGGCTGGAAGGGATGAGAAGCTTGTCGTTAATGTAAAATAAGCCCAGTCGTTAACATGTGACAGACACAAAATGCTGGAGTAACTCAGCGGGTCTGGCAGCATCTGTGGGGAAAATGGATAGGTGATGTTCTGGGTCAGAGCCCTTCTTCACCCTGATTGTAGTGGAGGCTGGGGAGATGGGAACTGGAAGCGAAAAAAGGTGATTGCTTATATATAATAGGTGACTGCTTGATTAATTTAGTATAATGGTGACCATCTAGTTGTTCAATGGGTTTTCTTTCTGAGAAATATTTTGAATAGACAGAAATATTAGCATTACGTATATTAATCCCTATGTTTTCCAGATAACTTTATTTCATTGTTTGCCTACAGCATTGTCGGATAAAAATTCACTGGGTGAGACCATGGCGATGAAGTTCATGATCCTATGTCTGCTACATGTGGTAGTCACAGCAGATCCCATGAAGTTGGAAGACCACACTTCCAGCCTGGCAGAAGGTACGGTGAACCTGGCCCTCAACCTTTTCAAGACCATGGCCAAGGACGCAAAATTCTCGACCGAGAACCTCTTATTGTCCCCGATGGTGGTGGCTTCCTCCTTGGGTGTGATGTCTCTGGGTGCCAAGGATAAGACGGCCAACCAGGTCAAGTCGCTCCTCAACACCAACCTGCGCGATGACGTCTTCCTCCCGACCTTCTCGGAACTGTTCAACGAAGTCAGCGACGAAACCGCCCGCAACAGCACGTGGAAGATCGGCAGCCGCCTTTACGGGCCAAACTCCGTCAAATTCAACGATGAGTTTGTTCAGAAGAGCAAGGCCCACTACAAGCACGATCACTCCAAGGTGAATTTCAGAGACAAGAGGAGTTTGGTCCAATCCCTAAATGAATGGGCCTCTAAAACTACAGAGGGAAAACTCAAAGAAATCACAAAGGATGTCTCCAAAGTTGATGGTGCTTTGTTCGTCAATGCCATGTATTTTAAACGTGAGTAGTATAATTATTGCTGAAGGAATTATTAAACCATGCAAAACCTTCTTCCCTACAGCCATTAGGTTATTAAACACTACAACCTCCAAATAAGCTCTGAACTACATAGGCTATTATTATTATTACTATTGCACTATTGTTTGCATTTTATGTGCGCATATGTGTGCGTTTATGTACATATGTGTGCGTATATATATATATAAAATATAGGTATGAACCTATATATACAGGTTCACAATCTCTTATCCGAAAACCTTGGGACTTTTTGGATTTCGGAATTTTTCGGAATGGAAATTTTTTAGCGTAGATTTTAACGGGTGGCTTAGTGGTAGAGTGCTCGGCTTGTGGTCGCGAGTTTGCGCCTCGATCCCGGCAGTTAAAAATGTCGGTTTTCGGAGCTTTTCGGTTTTCGGATAAAAGATTGTGAACCTGTATGTATGTATGTATGTATGTATATATATATTATATGTATGTGTGTGTGTCTATGTATATATATATATAATACACATGTACACACTACACTTTTTTCTCATTTATTATATTTACAGTGTACTATGTTTACATATTCTGTTTACATATTTCATTGTTCTATCTGGGACATATGACAATAAAACACTCTTGACCTAAACACAATCATTCCGTCTGCAGGCACCTTGTCAAAAATTTAATTGTCGTCATCTTGCTTTTGCAGCTCACTGGGATGAAAAATTCCACAAGGACATGATCGATACAAGAGGCTTCTTGGTAACTAGAAGTCGCACTGTTTCTGTCCCCATGATGCATCGTTCAGGTAAGTTACGTCCAACACTTTATGAAGCATACAAACCAGAAAGGTTGACACAAAAAGCTGGTGGACACAAAATGCTAGAGAAACTCAGCGGGTGAGGCAGCATCTATGGAGAGAAGGAATAGGCTTGTGGGAGACCTGGGATGGGGGGGGGGGGGGGGGGGAGGAGAAAGCAAGGACTACCTGAAATTGGAGAAGTCAATGTTCATACTACCCAAGCAAAATATGAGGTGCTGTTCCTCCAATTTGCAGTGGGACTCACTCTGGCCATGGAGGAGGCCCAGGACAAAGGTCGTATTTGGAATGGGAGGGAGAATTGAAGTGCTGAGCCACCGGGAGATCAGGGTGGTTATTGCTGACCGAGCGGAAGTGTTGGACGAAGCGATCGCCAAGCCTGCGCTTGGTCTCACCGATGTTGTGTTTTCTTCAACACAAAAAGCTGGCGTAACGTAGCAGGTCACGCAGCATCTCTGGAGATAAGGATTAGGTGACGTCTCGGGTCGAGACCCTTCTTCAGCCTTAGGGCTCACACAGAGAGTGGTGAATCTGGAACTCTCTGCCACAGAAGGTAGTTGAGGCCAGTTCATTGGCTATATTTAAGAGGGAATTAGATGTGGCTAAGGGGATCAGAGGTTTTGGAGAGAAGGCAGGTACGGAATACTGAGTTGGATGATCAGCCATGATCATATTGAATGGCGGTGCAGGTTCGAAGGGCCAAATGGCCTACTCCTGCACCTAATTTCTAAGACAGTGATATAGAGAGATATAGAACAAATAACCTAAGTGACATTGGGGATATTAGTTACACCTGGCTTCTGTATTTTGGGTGATAAAATCCTGAATTATTTTCTCTGATTGTGAGTGACCTCGGCTGAACAAGGTCTAACAGTCTGAAGAGATGTCTCGACCAGAAACATCACCCTTCTCTCCAGAGATGCTGCTTGTCCCGCTGAGTTATTCCAACATTTTGTGCCTATCTTCGGTGTAAACCAGCATCAGGAGTTCCTTCCTACACAGACTGACAATTGGAATGACAATTCGATCTGAAATGTTAACTTCCTGAAATGTTAGTTCTTTCTCCACCGATGCTGGCTGACTGTCTGAACATTGCACTATTTTGCTTGCACGACCTTTGGGGAAACATGTGAACGTTTTTACATTTCTGACATTTTTCTCCTTTAGGATTATATAACTACTATGACGACAAGGTCAATAAACTCCAGCTTCTTGAGGTGCCCCTTGCACACAAGCACTCCAGCATGATCTTCATAATGTCACGACACGTGGAGCCAATGGAGAGAATCGAGAAGTTGCTGAGCAAGGAACAGCTCAACATTTGGTTCAGCAAGATGCAAACAAAGGCCATTAGTATCTCTCTTCCCAAAGTCCGTGTTGAAGTCAGCCATGAATTACAGGTAAGAACAATGGCCTTACTGCCTTGTCACAAGCAAGGCACCAATTTACGGAGAACCTTAACAGCTAAACTCTTCCATATAACTTCATACAAGGAATACGCATGTGGGAATTTGTAACTTCCAGACAGTTTCTAAAGTGGAGAACATGGATAGGTTCACCAGACTGATTCCTGGGATGTCAGCACTTTCATATGAAGAAAGACTGGATAGACTCGGCTTGTACTCGCTAGAACTTAGAAGATTGAGGGGGGGATCTTATAGAAACTTACAAAATTCTTAAGGGATTGGACAGGCTAGATGCAGGAAGATTGTTCCCAATGTTGGGAAAGTCCAGATCAAGGGGTCACAGTCTAAGGATAAAGGTGGCGTTTGAGTGAGATTAAATCATGTTTCCCCACTGACATGCACTGGTATGCAGCGGTAGAGTTGCTGTCTTACAGACCCGGGTTCAATCCTGACTACGGGCGCTTGTATGCTCAGTTTGTATGTTCGGCCCGTGGCCTGCATGGGCTTTCTCTGGGGAGCTCCAGTTTCCGCCCACACTAAAGACGCAGAGGTTTGTAGGCTAATTGGCTTGGTATAATTCCAAATTGTACCTCGTGTGTAGGATAATGGTGAGCGCAGACCTGTTGGGACGAAGCGCCCGTTTCTGCACTGTATCTCTAAACAAAACTAAAAATCAACATTAGAAAGATGGTGAAATTGTAACTTGTTTGTGCTTTTTCTTTTCCAATGATTGTTTTAACACTGAAAATCTTCTTTCTTCTCTTAAGAAATACTTACAGGAGCTGGGCCTGACTGAAGCTACAGATCAGAACAGAGCCGATTTCTCTGGTATAACAGGGAATAAAGAGCTCTACTTGTCCGGCATGCTCCACGCCACAGCGCTAGAGTGGGACTTCGAAGGAAACGAATTTGATCCCGAATTACATACTCGCGATGAAATGAGATCGCCCGAGCTCTTCTACGCAGATCGCCCATTCATCTTCCTCATCCGAGATAACAAAACTAACTCTCTACTCCTCATTGGAAAGTTAGTCAAACCAAAAGTAAACAACCATGACGAATTGTAAACTTGAATTAATTTTTTACAAAGTGTAGTAATATTCTGTACAAATATTAATGACCTCACTTTCAGGTTACCCGTGTACTGGAGGTGGTGTAATAATGATTCCTTCATTGTTGCGGTGCCATGGTGCAAAACATCAATAATGTGGGGTCAAATGGTTAACTGTATTAGAATCACTAAGGCTCGAGAAATGCCCAAAATAATGCATTTTGGTTCACTGAAATAGATGGCTATTGCAAACCCCAGAATATTTATGGGATACATCATGCAGGAATCAGAATTTAAGAATTTTGCAGACCTCCAATTATATATCCTAAACTTCCTCTCTCTAGATAGGCGCAGTGTTAGAGCTGCTGCCTCACAGCGCCTGATTCGGATTAAATCCCGACCACGGGTGTTGTCTGTGTGGAGTTTGTATGTGACCTGCGTGGATTTTCTCTGGGATCTCTGGTTTCCTCCCACATTCCAAAGCCCGCCAGATTGCAGGTTAATTGGCCTCTGTAAATTGCCCCAAGTGTGTAGGTTGCAAAAGCAGAATATATAACTAGGGGCGATCGATGGTCAGCGGGCTGAAGGGCCTGTTTCCGCGCTGTATCTCTAAATTAAATTAATAACTGGATTTTTTATTAAGTTTGATGTCCCTTGTACATCCTTAGATATTACCTTGAAGAAAACAGAAGTTAATAATCTGAATGTCTTCACATCATGTAAATGGATCAATTATTTTTAAAGGCATAGTGATCTACAACAGATACGACCTGTTTGTACGAGTGCGTTTGGAAAATTAGGTTGTTAATGTCGCCACAGGGAACAAACATCCTTTCTATGCAACATTGGATGATTTCAATTGAGGACAGCATTGTTGCAATTAAGTTTAGTTTAGAGATACAGGACGGAAACAAGCTCCGTACAGAGAGCACCCGTAGTCGGGATCGAACCCGGGTCTCTGGTGCTGTAAGCGCTGTAAGGCAGCAACTCTACTGCTGCGCCACCATGCAATGTTATGTCTATATGTTATGTCTATTTTTGTATTTTCTGACGAGCAGGACCAACCGAATCCCCTTTCCCCAGTTCTACTGTTCTTAATAAAATGTGCACAAATAACCGCTGGTATCCGTTATTTTTTTTCAATTTATAGAAGACATTTGAATGGGTTTAGACTTATACTAGACTAAACGGGATCCGTTGGGTCCCATGTTCACACGGGAGGGCTGGTCCCCCAACGTAATATTCCACCTCTCCACCAATTCCAATATTGTTGGCCAGTGGGGGGGATTTCTGGAGCGCTACCATGGGTGTTGTGGGCTGAAGGGGCTGGTTTCCAGAGGGCTAGTATGGACATTGTGGGGCAAATGGATTCTTGGGGTGGCAGCTCAGTCACTCATCCTGATGTGCTAGCAGTTCACTCACGGCTATTCTTTGAAATTCCATTTCAAGCAAGGTGTAAGGCAACCAAATTCAAATGCAGTTTCCTACCACTTCAAGCAGCGTGCAGGGCCACCAAATGTAAAAATGACTTATTGCACACACAAGTCTTTTACTGTAACTGTTTATTAAACTAACTCTTTTACACTATGCTGTAGCTGTCCGTGGTCATCACTGGAGCTAGAGAGCGAGCTAGAGGTGGGGACACTACAATTATACTGGAGACAATGGGGAGCGGTTAGTAGTGGGGAGGTCACTATGGTTAAAGGAACATGCACTGATCTACATCCTTCCTCTTAGAAATAAAAGCATGGCAGGTAATATACAGAGTGACCACGGCTCATACGCTACGAACACAAACCGCATCGGTAACAGTTTAAAACTACGCGAACTCCCCGTAGCGGACAGGTGGCTTGACCAGCCGGCCAGAGCGGGTGCGCAAACCGCACTCCTCCTCGGCGAGAACAGAAGGGACGGCAGCCGGGGCATCGGCAGTAAAGGCGGGCGGTGGAAGGGGAGGAGACGGCGGGGAGCAGGCCGGGGAGACTGGTTTGGCAGGCGAGGCAGGGGAACGGGGCTTTGGGGAGCGGGGGGACCGATAGTTGGAGGAGGGGAGTGTGCGCGGCATGCATGCGAGGAGTCGCCGGGGGGCGGGCGGGGCAACGGGAGGGTTGGAGGGGATGGGGGGGTGGAACGGATCGGCGGGGGGCGGAGTGGGCTCGTTCACGAGCAGTAGGTGTTGGCGGGAGCGACGATAGATAGCCCCCTCGTAGTCGACGAAGTAGGAATGCGGCGAACCGGCGTCACCGACCACGACAGCCAGGCGGTAATGGCCAGAGGGGGACTGCATGCGAACCACCTGCCCCGGGAACAGCCGTGGAAGGGGCCGGGCGGACTTGTCAAAGGAGCGCTTCTGGATATCTTTCTTTTGGACAATGCGCTCAGTGACAGTGACCGAGGGTTTGAGGGACTGTTGAGAGACCGGCAGGGGAGGTCTGGTGGTGCGGGACATGAGGCGCTGGGCAGGGGAACCGAGCGCGGGGTCGCGGGAAATGTTGCGGAGGTTGAGCAGGGCAAGGTGGAAGTCGGAACGGAAAAGGCGGCAGTGTTCCAGCAGCTCCTTGGCACTGCGGACGGCCCGTTTAGCAAGTTCGTTGCTTTGAGGATACTCGGGGCTGCTGGTGATGTAGTGAAAGTTCCAACGGGCAGCGAAGGCACGGAACTCAGCGCTGGAAAATTGGCTGCCGTTGTCCGATCGGAGGGTCACCGGGGAGCCGAAGGTGGAGAAGTGGCGGCGAAGCTTCCCGATGACAGCGGCAGAAGTGATGGAGGGCAGCTGATCCACCTCGAACCAGCTGGAATAGGAGTCCACCAGGACCAGGAAGTGCTTTCCACGCCACTCGAACAGGTCAGTGGCAACGGCCATCCATGGGAGCTCGGGAGCCGGCGGCTGCAGGAGAGGCTGGCGCTGCTGATGGGGATGCAGGGTGTTGCAGGCAGCGCAAGCGGAGACTCTGTCACGGATGTCTTGAGCCATACCTGGCCAGTAGAATTGTATCCCACTTCTGACACCATGTAAAAAGTGACTTATTGCACACACAAGTCTTTTACTGTAACTGTTTATTAAACTAACTCTTTTACACTATGTTGTAGCTGTCCGTGGTCATCACTGGAGCTAGAGAGCGAGCTAGAGGTGGGGACACTACAATTATACTGGAGACAATGGGGAGTGGTTAGTAGTGGGGAGGTCACTATGGTTAAAGGAACATGCACTGATCTACACCAAACTCAAGTGCAGTTTCATGCTTTTTCAAGCAGGGTGCAAGGACACCAAATTCAAGTGCAGTTTCATACCACTTCAAGCAGGTTGCATGACAACCAAATTGAAGTGCAGTTTCATACCATTTCAAGCAGGGTGCAAGGCCACCAAATTCAAGTGCAGTTTCATACCATTTCATGCAGGGTGCAAGGCCACCACATTCAAATGCAGTTTCATACCAATTTCAAGCAGGGTGAAACCACCATAAAACCACACAAAACACCACTCACAGTTTAGTAGACATTCAGTGTGTTCAGTTGATTCACAGCTCAGACAGAGTTGTGACCTCTCCCTCCCCCATCTTGCAGAGACTGAGCCACACCCACACTTCCGGGTTTTATACCCCCCCCATTCACTGAAAGGGGCGTGGCCTTCATGGCATGATTGACAGGAGAGATTCTCAACATGTTTTTAAAAACTAATAACACTTTTATTTTTCATTGATGGGAAGAATCCTCTGCACCTAATGAGCGGAGGGGGACTGAGTATGATGGCCAAAAATCACAGCTGTAAGTGGTAGCGTTTTATCTAAAATCAATATACAGTGCAAACAGGAAGTTGTCAAGTTTAGACCAACAACCATTTGCAGTGCAGCATTTCAAAGCAACCCCCACCAACAACCATTAGCAGTGCAGCATTTCAAAGCAACCGCCACCAACAACCATTTGCAGTGCACCATTTCAAAGCAACCTCCACCAACAACCATTTGTAATGCAGCATTTCAAAGCAACCACATTTTCATTTTCAAACCACATTAAGGGCACTCACAGTTGAGTAGACATGTGTTCAGTGTTAGTCACAGCTCAATAGAGACGCGACCCTCTCGCTTCCTCCATCTTGCAGAGACTGAGTGAGACACAACACTTCCGGGTTTTATTGTACCTCCCCCCTCCCACCAACGGGGACAGCAGAGAATGTCAGCATTTTTAAACATGAATAACTCTTTTATTTTTCATCGATGGGGAAAATCCTCGTCCTGCACAGCGGAGGGGGACTCCGAGTAAGATGGCCAAAAATCACAGCCGTAAGTGGCAGCGTTTTTTCTAAAATCATTAAACAGAAAACAGGAAGTGGTCAAGATCTTACTTTTAGTAATATAGATGGGCCAAGCGTCGGCAGGTGGGACTAGCTTGGTTGGGGCACGTAGTTCTGAGCGTAGGGCCTGTTTCCATGCAGTTTAACCCTGATTCTAAGCCACATTAACACTACTAATACCATTGTGTAAGGTAAATTAATCTTAACATTCCAAGCAATATCTTTAAAAAAAATCCCTCTGAAAATAAAACGTTTCAGACTGGAAAATGGTTCTGACTGTCTAATCTATCTATGCCTCACACAATTTTATATACTTAGTAGCTGCTCCATTTCCCCATGTTGAGCGAAGTTTAATACTCATTGCTCGACCATTACTGTTCAGTTAGGGTGGCTGTTCAACAGGAACAAAGCATTGTGTGAAAGTTCAGCACAGGAACAGGCCCTTCGGCCCACAATGTTTGTGCTGAGCACGATGTGAGCTAAACTAAGCTAATCTGCCAGTGCATGACCCATAATCCCTTCATTTTCTGCAAAACCTCCATCTATCTATCTATCTATCTATCTATCTATCTATATATAAAACTCAAATCCATCCGACGTCCGCCTGCAGTACGGATCCCTTCCTGCCTTTTGATTCGTTGACAGCTGCTCCTTCCTATCAGCTTCCAACACACTTCGAAACAAAGTTGCAAGACAGGAACACTGAACTTTTCACTGCTGCAGCAGGCAGGGGAGGTGCAATTGAGGGAGGCAGGGGAGTGCTGGAAACTTACATTTGGCAACGGCTTCAGTTCCATTGGAGGAGACGGGTGCATGGTGGAATATTGGGTTGGGGGAATCACACCATTGGGGGAGCAGGCCCAACGGGTCTGCACTTGGTCTAGTCTATCTATCTATATCTATATATAAAACTCAAATCCGTCCGTCCGCTTGCAGTACGGATCCCTTCCTGCCTTTCGATTCATGCCCGATACTCGCAGATGTCCAATCGGAATGGCCGATGCTCGCAGATGTCCAATCGGAATGGATTCATTTGCATGTACGGCTGCCGGCTGCATTTCTTCCTTTGATTCATTGCCACGCCCAATCCAGACGCTCAATCTCCAAGATATTTTCCATTTCGGTAGAGATTTCGCTTTTCTTTCTAAGTATCCGCTCCTCATTTAATTTCGTCGTGTTGAAGTACATGTTTTTAATCAAATTCTTCTCCCCTCCCCCACCCACCCCCAAGTATTTCAAAAATAAACAGGCTTCTCCATTTACATGTCAGCTTCCAACACACTTCGAAACAAAGTTGCAAGAGAGGAACACTGAACTTTTCACTGCAGCAGCAGGCAGGGGAGGGCTGCAATCTTACATTTGGGAACGGGCTCAGTTCCAATGGAGGAGACGGGTGCATGGTGGAATATTGGGTTGGGGGATCACACCATTGGGGGAGCAGACCCAACGGGTCTGCACTTGGTCTAGTATATATATAAAACTCAAATCCATCCGACGTCCGCCTGCAGTACGGATCCCTTCCTGCCTTTTGATTCGTTGACGGCTGCTCCTTCCTATCAGCTTCCAACACACTTCGAAACAATGTTGCAAGACAGGAACACTGAACTTTTCACTGCTGCAACAGGCAGGGGAGGTGCAATTGAGGGAGGCAGGGGAGTGCTGGAAACTTACATTTGGCAACGGCTTCAGTTCCATTGGAGGAGACGGGTGCATGGTGGAATATTGGGTTGGGGGAATCACACCATTGGGGGAGCAGACCCAACGGGTCTGCACTTGGTCTAGTTAATATATAAAACTCAAATCCATCCGTCCGCCTGCAGTACGGATCCCTTCCTGCCTTTTGATTCGTTGACGGCTGCTCCTTCCTATCAGCTTCCAACACACTTCGAAACAAAGTTGCAAGACAGGAACACTGAACTTTTCACTGCTGCAGCAGGCAGGGGAGGTGCCATTGGATTTTTTTTTAAAGAGGCAGGGCAGTGCTGGAATCTTACTTTTGAGAACGGCTTCAGTTCCATTGGAGAAGACGGGTGCATGGTGGAATATTGGGTTGGGGGATCACACCATTGGGGGAGCAGACCCAACGGGTCTGCACTTGCTCTAGTATATATATATATATATAAAAGTCTGTGGCTGCCGCCTCCCGTCCGACTGCCAGCTGCCTTTCTTCCTTTTGATTCGCTGCTCCTTCCTGTCAGCTTCCAACACACCTCGAAACAAAGTTGCAAGACAGGAACACTGAACTTTTCACTGCTGCAGCAGGCAGGGGAGGTGCAATTGAGGGAGGCAGGGGAGTGCTGGAAACTTACATTTGGCAACGGCTTCAGTTCCATTGGAGGAGACGGGTGCATGGTGGAATATTGGGTTGGGGGAATCACACCATTGGGGGAGCAGACCCAACGGGTCTGCACTTGGTCTAGTCTTATCTAAAAGCCTCTTAAATTGTACTGTTGTATCTGCCTCCACTTCCACCCAGACTCAAAAATAAAATAATTGTAAAACAAAAGCTCTACAGCAAAATTAGATGGAGAGGAAAGACCAACATGTCTGGTGAAAGAGAATTACTTGGAAAACACTGCTTAAATTCTGGGAACATTAATGGGCAGGTGGGACTATTTAGTCGGTGTGGACGGATTGGTTCGGGGAGCCTGTTTCTGTGCACTAGTTGCAAACGTTTTAAAACAAAATGTTTCCATTGCTATCAAAATTCTTCCAAATTATTTTTCCTTGCCTTATATTTCATTACATCATGTATTTGGCGTCCGTTCGCAAATCATTTTGCCTGATCAACTCAAATAAGACACCTACTGAAATCAGTTTAAAGTCTAATTAAATTTCTTAACTAATTTTCCCATCCAGCTCCAGCATAAAAGGATTTTTTTTTTTTATCAGTCGCTGCATAGTTCTAGATTTCAGTCTCCACTTCACATCATCATTTGCATTTGACAGCACTGGGCCTCTACTCCCTGGGCTTTAGAAGGTTGAGGGGGGACCTCATTGGAATTTACAGAATAATGAAAGGCATACATAGAATGTTTCCACTGGTGGGAAAGTTTAGGACCAGAGGTCATAGCCTCAGAATTAAAGGCCGCTCTTTTAGAAAGGTGAGGAGGAACTTCTTTAGTCAGAGGGTAGTTAATCTGTGGAACTCATTGCCACGGAGGGCTGTGGAGACCAAGTTAAGTTTTAAAGCAGAGATAGACAATTTCTTGATTAGAATGTGGGTCAAGGTTTATGGGGAGAAGGCAGGGAAATGGGATTAAGAGGTAGAGATCAGCCATGTTTGAATGGCGGAGTGGACTCGATGGGCCGAATGGCCCAATTCTACTCCTACAACTTGAGAATGTTTTAAGTTTCCTTTTAAATCCTTGATTGACACAGCACAAATAAGCAGCTTCATGAACCAGTCATAAAGGAAAGCGGCATTTTATGGCTTCAGGGAAAGATAACATGAAACAAAGGTACGTTTTCTTGGAGACAAACAAAGACTTAAAGTTTTCTTTATTTGGCAACTTGCAGTTCACAACATGAGAAAACAGTCCTTTTAAAATAAGGATTATGATGCAGAAAAAAAAACATTTTCTATGATACTTAACATTCTCACAGATTACAGGAATTCGGACGACAAAAAACAGTTAATTCAGCGAATAAATACAGCTCAGAAATGCACGTTTTGCAGCTTATTTGTTAACCAACGTTAAAGAAAGTTGGCTACAAAATCTGAACTCCTGATTTGAAGAATGGGAATAACATGCAGGAGTTTCAATTTGGGATTGCCAGACGCTGCTTAATACTAAATTCAGAAATGTTACTCTATGTAATTGCCACGCTGAAGGCAATTGCTTTTGTTTTTTTTACTCAAGAGGTGGAACTATACATCTGTGCACAGGATCACCTTTTCCCACTCTCAATGCAACCCAACCATTCATCATTTTACCATACGCCAAAAAAAAGAATGCAGGTTTTAAATGCCTTTGCAACAAGTGCAGCTGAATTTTTTTTTTGTTAAGGGCATTCCCAACAATGCAATCATTGACAACTCAGAAACCAATGATGACCCCGCAGACAGAGAGGGGGCTCACACTGCATGGCTGACGCATCTGCCTTGATATTGGCGCTTGTTCCATCTCTTGGTACACTTTCAAAGGCTCCTATACGAATGGTGAAACTTGGAAGTGTGGCCCAAGCGGAAGAACTAACCCATGTTGTGCCTGTTGCCATACCCGCGCCTGTGCGTATCCTTCCAGTCATCCTTCTCGCGTGCATTTCTCACGGCTTGCTCATCATCATCATCATCATCATTGTCATCTTCAGCCTCTTGTTCTTCATTTTCCTGGGCAGCTACAATCAGAAAGCTTCCAAGATTAATTTCAAGTCCACCAAATCAGTTTCCTGAGCAGGCCAACGCACAAGAAAATGTGTAGGAAGGAACTGCAGATGCTGGTTTACACCGACTGCTGGAGTAACTCAGTGGGGCAGGCAGCAGCTCTGGAGAGAAGGAATTGGTGATGTTTCAGGAAGAAGGGTCTAGACCCGAAACGGCATCCATTACTTCTCTCCAGAGATACTGCCTGTCCCACTGAGTTACTCCAGCATTTTGTGTCTAAACAAGAAAATGAAACAGATGAGGTAGTTTTGAGATGTACACCCATGAAAAGCTCTAATGTTCATCCTTCATCTGGATTGAATTAGGTGATTTAAGTTAATGACAATACCACTGACTCTGGGTGAGGGGATCAAATGCCTACTTCCTGCTCCCAATCATTTGTAGCAATTATCTTCTTGATTTTCTTTTGGTAATTTAAAATAAATAAAATTCATATAAAACTTACACCCGTGTCATTGGACACGAGTTTCGGCTTACTTTTTTTTTGAATCCCTTAATATCCCTACAAACAAGCCCAATCGACAAAAACTCCCAATGGTAAATAATTTCTCTCGGGGTGTGGACAGAGCAGCGAAATAAACTAGAGCACAAGATTGCAAGAGATTTCATTTGTGTTAAACAGAATTGACACATTTGGTAATGGTTTCCAGATAGTAGAAGAACATCACTTTAAAATTTTATGGCATTTCTTGGTATTAATTAGTAGTTACGGGAAGAAGGCAAGAGAATGGGGTTGAGAGGGAAAGATAGATCAGCCACGATTTAATGGCGGAGTAGACTTGATGGGCCAAATGACCTGATTCTGCTCCTATCACTTAAGAATTAAGATGAACAGTTTCTGCAATATTTTGGACATGAAAGAGGGAAATATAATGTCAAATGAAATATTGTAATCAGACATTCTTCCATTGCACTCTCTGATTAGTTTATTTATTTAGCTTGTTAATGATCTAGAGATATCATTAGTTGTATATTTTGACCATAATGTCTGAATACCATAAACTGTTGCAACATTTTGAAGAGGCTTTTGCTTTCATGTTTGCTTTGTTCTTCCTGATGAAGGTTGGAGATGGCTCTCTCATAATCCTCCGAGGTGAAGGTCAAGTTTTAAACCAGCATTTATATGGGGAAAATGACCGATTCATTGCTCTACTTTGAGTAATGTACTGTCAAAACATTTTAGCAAACACTTCTTCAGACTTCATTCTGAAGAAGGGTCTAGATCTGAAACGTCACCCATTCCTTCTATCCAGAGATGCTGCCTGTCCCGCTGAGCTACTCCAGCGTTTTGTGTCTATCTTCAGTTTAAACATAAAAACAGTTTTTATCCACGAGTAGTTGCTCTACTCATCAGCCAAAAATTTGTAGCCTCCCTTTGATCTGGTATTTTGTTGGTTCACATGCTTGATCAATGGTGTTTTATTATTGTTATATTATTATGAATGTTTAGTGTTTTCTGAGTCATTCGTAACTGTCACTGTATGTCATGTTGTTACTTGTGGGCAGAGCACCAAGGCAAATTCCTTGTATGTGAATACTTGGCCAATAAACTTACTTACTTAAACCAGCACCTGCAGTTCCTTCCTACAACATTTTAGCAAAAACATTGCACTAAAAGATCAGATATTTGTTAAAAGCAAATGTGTAGAATGAATCAAAAGCAACACTCTTTTGAAGGAACTATTCTCACCTGGACAACTTTTTGGAACTCCCTGATCAGGAAGAACTCCCTGCTTCTTATGCTGCTCGTACCAATCATCGACAGTCATGGTAGCAAGACTTGGGTAACCAAGACCAAATACCCTAGAGACAAATAACATCAAAATAGTTAAAATATCAAACATCTCTATTCTGCTTCAACTGGAACACTTAAGCGCATAAATAATTTAAAGTGTATTTCATGTAGTCATAAACAATTCATCAATTGACTGTAAAACGGGGGGGGGGGGAGAAAAGAGAGGGGAAAAGGCACTAGCAACTGTAGATGCTAATTTACAAAATATGAAACACAAAGTGCTGGAGGAATTGAGCGGGTCAGGCAGCACCTTTGGAGGAAGTTTCAGGTTGGGACCCTTCTTCAGACTGACTGTAGTGGGTGTGGGAGGAAAACTGGAAAAGGGATGGGATGGGACCAAAACTGGCAAATGATAAGCGCATTCCAGGTGAGCGGGGGTTTGTTTGGCAGATGGGGAAAACAAAGGCTGGAGATGAAAAAGAGACAAAGGGTGTCAGATAAAGAGAGGTGTGAAATGTGATGCCAAGAGGGATATATATGGAAAGATTGGGAGGGGGATGGGGCAGGAAAGAAAAAAGTAGGAATAAATGGGTGCTTTTCCGAGTGGAAGACATCACAGGGATCACGAGCCATTCATGAAGTATATTATTTAGATGATGGATAAATGTATTATATCAATATTTGCGGATGACACAAAGCTGGACGGGAATGTGTATTGATGACGAAGAGTAGATTAGCATGATTTGGACAGGTTGAGGATGTAGATGTGGAAGATGATATGTGATGAGGATAAAGGTTCACTTTACCCACCTTGACAGCAAAATGGGTGCAGATTATTTTCTGATGGGGAAGAGTGAAAATAATCCGCGGTCTGACAAAGGGTGGTCAACCCAAAATGTCACAAATTCCCTCTCTCCAGAGATGCTGCCTGACCAACTGAGTCACTCCAGCTTTTTGTGTCTATCTGCAATTACACACTTCTGTAGTGAGGCCACAGGTTGAGAATTATGAGCAGTTTTGATCTCCTTATCGGAAATGTTCTTGCTATGAAGGGTGCAGTGTAAATTCAATAATCTGATTACTGCATTGGGAGGATTAACAAATGACCAGATTTAGCCACATGGATAGATTTTTAATAAAGGGGAAGGGATCTCATAAAATAATCTGACAAGACTGTACAGACAAAAATAGGAGGGATGTCCCTGGTGCTAGAGGAATCCAGGGGCTGTGATGACAGTCTGAAGATAAGAGGGTTAGTGATATTGGACTGAAATGAGGAGCAATATATTCCTGTGAATACTCCACCACAGAAAGCAGTCAAAGCGACTGATGGATTAGGGAACACCATCCACATTACACAGATAGAATTAATTATAACACAATTACAACTAGAAGGGGATCTAGAGAACCACTCAGATGTTACTTTGGAAAATGACATGCAGGAAAAGTTGTTACTTTTTCCATGAGACTTTCCTGCAGTGATCAGACACCAATCGCATTGTAGCAGAATGTCTGATAGCAACGTTTCCAATAACAATCTCAAACTAATCACAATATCAAGCCATTTTCCCAACGCACTGCATTTTACATTGCTCTATATTAATCTAGTTTCCCCTCAATGATGCAATGTTCTTCTTTTCAATTCCCACTCTATGTGATGCCATCCGCTCTCCACAAATTTATTGTATAAACTTGAAATCCTTGAATCTCCACTTTCAGCCAGTGTCTGTTAAAATTGCCAGTGTTTCTCAAAATGTAATAGCAAACCATATTATGATTTAAAAAATATTAAATCTTCCACTTGCTACTTCCGTTCCAACTCTATATTTATTCTTCTTCTGGAATCAACCTTCGTAAATATGAACCCTGATCTCTCCGATTTCAATGTCCATTACAGTGAAAACTGTAAATGGAGACCAACCAATGTTTAGAGCATCTTTATAGACTAGAGATGGAAATTAGCTGCTGATTAGCTACAATCTCGCATATTTACATGCAAATGTTAATTAATATGCACTGTCCCTATAAACAAAACATTATTATTATTATTATTATTATAGTACTGTAATATACTTGTGCACAGTATGAAATTAGTTATGTGAACTCTGTTATCTACATATCCACGTTTCACCATCTTCCTTGTGAGTCAATAGTCAAATTCCTTGTTTCTCTAACATCTATTTAGAGACCCCTATCCCAGAGGCACATATGACAGTGGCATTGAAGAGGCTTTTGGATAGGCAGGGAATGGAGGGATATGAATTATACGCAGACAGAGTTGATCTTGGCATCGTGTTCAGCACAGATATTGTGAGCCGAAGGCCCTGTTCCTGTTCTGTAGTTTTCTATGTTTCTTTCTATTCACAATAAGTTATTCTGCCATAAGTCTGGCTATTCTACTGACCTGCCTATACATTGCCCAATGTTCACTTTTGGCAAAATCTCTAATTTTTATTTGTAGGTAAAATTGGAGATACAGAATACAAAGATGGTTTGCACTGTGTCTGATTATATATCTTCATTTGGTTTTAACTGTAATAGAATCACTTGAAACTTGACACTGACAAATACAGAAAACACAAAATTGGGGCATGAAAATGAACGCCAAAGTGAGACAAGACTGAGCATGACTGCTTTTTGCCACTTAATCAAACGTTATTGTTGATAGCCCATTGGAGAAAATGGTTTTGAGTGAAGGACTGATGGCGGAGTTATACCATAGCACACAGTAAACCTGTGGGAGAAATGTCAACTAGAAAATCAGAACAAGCAAAACAAACAAGCTCTTCACCACATTCTAGACCTTCAAATGACAGGATCCAGTACAGACAAAGGGGGTTTAATAGCATTCCTGCTTAGACTTACTTGGCTTCAGCTGCGTTTCGAGTAAGGATAAAAGGTTGCATTGGAGGTCTCGGTGGCCGAGCAGTGTGAGGCTGAACAAGAGGGAGAAATGACTGTCACAATGGCTTTGTCACATTGTAATATTAGCTGAGAATTTCATCTCATTACATCCGAATCCAAACTCATTTCAAACTTCAGTTCGAATCTATAGATATTACTTTAAACTCAAAAAATGTATTTACATTTAAAATACCTACATCATACTATTATTATTTTAAATTTCCTTTAAAGTTAAAAGACTATTAAAACAAGTTAGTTCTGCAATTAATCTATTTTATCAATTCTATTTCTCGATAAAAAGGATGCTTAGTTTCCAAGACCAAATGTAGAAAAGTGATCTTGTAGCTCTCGTTTTCTGAGTATTTGCTCTTTATTCAATAGAATCAGTTTAGTGTTGGGAGTCTACAGATCAGGACTCAAATGGCTGTATCAACAGGATGGCCAGCATTATTATATATTTAGTTTTCTAAATGCAGGAGACATTATATACATTCAAACAAATAATTAAGGTAATTTGTTGCTTGGCCCTGGAGCTTTCTTTCATGCAAGTTCTAACTCAAGTCAACTCTTACCTATTGTCATATGCACTGAAGTGGGACAATGGAATTCTTACTTGCAACAGCACAACAGGCTTGTAAACAGTGTACTCAACAGATAATACAGTAAATAAACGTCAAAAACATTCAATAAATTAAAAGAACGAATATAGTGCAAATACAAAACAAGGTCTGAAGTTCCTAGTGCAACCGAGGCAGCTCGCAGTTAGTTTCAAAAGGGTATTTCCCGCCACCTTCAACCAGGTACAAATTAATAGAATAAATAGTACCGATCGTCGCAGATCAGACTGATCCAGTGGCCTTTAATAAATGTTTAGCTGTTAAAAGTAATGTTTTGTCAAAACTTCTACTGCTATAGAGCAATCAATTATTTTTTTTTATATAACTAGAATAGAATAGGTTGCCCTCAGCAAAATACAAATGGAAGTCCTGCAGATAATACCATAGTCTTGCATACTTAATTTTAATTTATGTTAATTATTCTGCAGATAATACCATGAACCATAATAATAAAGTACAGGAATGACCTACATTGCCGTTAGTTCATTCTGAATGCATTATTAAGAAATAAAGCAGCCATGAAGGACTAGGGAGGTCAGGTTTATTTAAGTACAGGAATTGAAGTCTGATAAAAATGAACTGCAGATGCTGGTTTATCCCAAAGACATAGACACAAAATGCTGGAGTAACTCAAGCGGCTCAGGACCCGAAACATCACCAATCCATATACTCCAGAGATGCTATTTGACCCGCTGAGTTACTCCAGCATTAAATTGAAGTATAGCATGTGGAAACAAGGAGACAATGCCAAAGCTAAAGGAATAATCCATTAAGCTGAAGTTAGAACTCCGCGGTTAAGTTTGCGCAGTCGACTTGAAGAAGGTCCTAACTGTTAAGAGTAAAATTAGGCCATTCGGCCCATCAAGTCTACTCCGCCATTCAATCATGTCTGATCTATCTCTCCCTCCTAAACCCATTCTCCTGCCTTCTCCCCATAACCTCTGACACCCGTACTAATCAAGAATCTATCTATCCCTGCCTTAAAATACCCACTGACGGCCTCTCCAGCCTTCTGTGGCAAAGAATTCCACAGATTCACCACCTTCAGACTAAAGACATTTCTCCTCATCTCCTTCCTAAAAAAACGTCCTTTAATTCTGAGGCTATGACCTCTAGGCCTAGTCCCTCCCACTACTGGAAACATCCTCTCCACATCCACTCTATCCGGGCCTTTCACTATTCTGTATGTTTCAATGAGCCCCCCCACCCTGGCCTCATTTTTAAAAAACTAAGAATGTATTACACTTTACCATGAAACCAGGGAATTATGATTCTTGAATTTCAAAGCAAAACCTAATTTCACAGATTGGCAACTAGGAACCAGAATACATGAGCATAAAATCAATAAAGGTAGTAAAGACAACTTTCTTTAGTGCAGATTTGTCATATTAACTACTGTATAGGAAACACCAGGAAAAGTAGAATCAAAGATCACTTTCAAAAGATTAATGTTTGACAAACACCTGAAAACAATGTCAAATGGATGTCCAGCGCTATTTTATATTGTTCTCTAAAATATTCTCACAACCCTGAAGCCCAAAAACCAATCAAATCTGCTTACCCTTACCTGCTGTATCGAGGATATAAAATGTTGGATGGTCCAGAACTTCCTCCAACTAAATGAGAGGAAGTCTGAGGTCACCCTTCTCGGCCCATCGGACTCAAATCAAATTGATAACAGGCAGCCTTACCCCACTACTCAAACCTCACGTCAAAAACCTTGGTGTGATATTTGACTCAGCACTGAAATTTGACAAACAAGTCAATGCCGTGGTAAAAGCTAGCTTCTTTCAGCTTCGGACGATAGCTAAAATAAAACAATTCCTCCAGTTTGATGACCTCGAAAAGATCATCCACACATTTATCTCCTCCCACCTAGATTACTGCAACTCCCTTTACACTGGCATCAGCCAATCTTCCCTGTCCCGCCTGCAACTGGTCCAAAACGCCGCACCGAGACACCTGAAGGGAACCTGAAAAAGGGACCACATCACCCCGATCCTGGCCTCTCCCCACTGGCTCCCTGTGCGTTTCCGAATAAATTTCAAGATCCTCCTCTATGTCTACAAAGCCCTCAATGGGCTTGCCCCCACCTACATTAAAAGTCTGCTCACCTACCACACCACCTCCAGGTCCCTCAGATCGGCCAACTTGGGGTTGCTAAATATCCCGCGGTCTAGGCATAAGCTCTGGGGCGACCGCGCCTTTGCAATTGCAGCTCCTAGACTATGGAACAGCATCCCTCTTCCCATCAGAACTGCCCCCTTCCATCGACTCCTTTAAGTATAGACTAAAAACTTATCTGTAACCCCAAGCCTTTCTTGATGTCCTCTGAGTGAGGGCTATATGTATATATGTATGTAGTTTGTTTGTCAGTACTATTCTTATAACAAATGTAAAGCACTTTCGGCCAACGAGAGTTGTTTTTTAAATGTGCTATATAAATAAATGTGACTTGACTAAAAACAGGAGAAAATATTATACAAGCCCAAACAAAAAAAAAATTAAGGTCATTTGCAAAACAAACACTTACTTTAGAGTCCACCATTCTTTTTAAAATTTCAGTTTCTTGATTTATGCTGTCAATCTCTTCCAGGCTAGTGTTTATCCACTTCTGTAAATGTAATAAATAAAACCTCCTTGTCTGCTCATCATCTGCTTTTCCACTGTGGATCACAGCTTTGATCTCTTTCAATTTGGCTTCAGTTTCTTTCTTCATGTTGTACCTGGTTTCCATGAAAGTAAAAGCAGCAATTTAGGTTTTGAGTATTTCTATACTCTATATCTTACTCAATTTATAAATTCACAGCCAACATCACCATAATGTGCCAGATATCAATTAAAGCCAAGACAGCGAGTACAGGGAGTGAGAGCGTCATAACCTGGTGCTAAGTCAACAACCTTTCCCTCAATGTCATTAAAGGCAAAGGAGATTGCGATTGATTTCAGGAGGCAAAGTGGTACACACATTCTATGGCGCCGGTGAGATGGCTGAAAGCTTCAAGTTCTTAGAAATAAACATCAACAGTGATTTGTCCTCGAACAGCCACGTTGAAGCAATGGCCAAGAAAGCACACCAACACCTCTACTTCCTTGGAAGGCTGAGGAAGTTCAGATGACCCCAACAACTCTCACTAATGTTTGCAGATGCGCCAGAGAAAGCATTTTTTCGAGATGTATTACTCCACCCAAGACCGCATGAAATTGCACAGTTGTGGGCACAGCTCAGACCAACACACACAAACCAACCTCCCCTCCGTTGACTTCATGCTGCCTTGTCAAGGGCATCAGCATAATCAAGGACCAGTCTCACCTCAGTCACTCCCTCTTCTATCAGGCAAGAGGTACAAAAGCATACCTCCAGATTCAAGGAGTATTTTCCCAGCTGTTATCAAGTAATGGAACTGTCCTCTCACAAACTAGAGAGCGGTCCTGACCTCTCTCCAATCGCTTTGGAGACCTTTGAATTATCATTAATCAGACTTTGTCTTGCACTAAACGTTACCTTTATCCTGTATCTGTGCACTGCGGACGGCTTGATTATGATCATGTATATATAGTCGTTTTGCAGACGGGATAGTAAGCAACAAAAGGTTTTTCACAGTACCTTGGTTCAAATGACAATAATAAGCTAAACTAAGTTGTCCTAATCATTGGTTTATTCCACGATTAGTGCCAAGGAACAAAATAATACCTTTCAATTTTAGCCTGTCGTCTTGATGCCATGGAGAGTAAATTGGATTGGTTTGATACTGTTGGTGCACTGGGATTAACGCTTGCTTTGTTCCTGTCTTCTTCACTTTCCTTCGTTTGGGGGAACTCAAACGTCATAATTTTATAATCTTTGCAACGCTGCAGGAAGTCCATGTAATAGACCTGGGCCTTTTGTATATGCTCAAGCCGCTTTGCAGTATTCCCTAGTTTCATTGTAAGAGCTCCCAGTAACACAGGCAGCAACAGGTACTTAACATCGGCTGTGGCAATTTCTTCTAACTCTTCATTTCGACTGTAATAGAACAGAAATAAATCGCAATCAAAATAATGCTAAAGTACTCAAATTCATGCTCAAGTCAATAGTACAATAAAACAATTTATCTGATCACAGCTTTTGGGTGAATCTATGCTACATACAAATGCGTTGCTAGGTTTGCACATGAACCAAGCAACTATACTTCAAAAGTGGTGATATACTTCTACTCGATGGTGATATACTTCTATTTCAATAGTGTATGTTCTAAAGTGGACAATGTAAGACCTGCCTTAGGCAGGGCAGGAGTTATTTGACAAAACACACAGAGTGCTGGATAAACTCAGCATGTCAGGCAACATCTGTGGAGGATTTGGTTAGTGTGGATGGCGAGCGGAAGGGCTGGTTACATGCTGTACCACACTAAATTACCAAGACCATTGAGTGGCTGAGTACAATGGAACAGCCCTCAAACAAGGGAAGGGATATCACCCCTAGAGACCACCAGAGGTGCTATGTGCGAGGAGAGAGGTGCCAAACTATTGGGTATAACACCAACAAGAATGTACTTGTTTTATAGATTCTACATCATTGGAACAAGACATAATTGTGGTGCTGCCTCAAAAAGGCAACCAAGGATCTACATCACCCTAGCCACGCTCTCATTTCACTCCTACTTTCGGGATGGTTAACAAATCTGACCATCCCAAGTTCAGTAAAGGGATCTTCCCAACAACCATCAGACTACACAACACAAACATTAACTATAAATTTCTATGGACTGCCTTTGGTTACATAGAAACATAGAAAATAGGTTTCTATGTAACCAAAGGCAGTCCATAGAAGTTCATAGTTAAGGTTACACCAAGAACTGTCTTTTTGCACCAGTACAATGGTTAGTAACCTCTTCAATTACATCTTATCTGCACGTATACTGTGGAATTCTCTGCCTCAGAGGGCGATGGAGGCATGTTCTCTGGATGCTTTCAAGAGAGAGCTAGATAGGGCTCTTAAAAATAGCGGAGTCAGGGGATATGGGGAGAAGGCAGGAACAGGGTACTGATTTGGGATGATCAGCCATGATCACATTGAATGGCGGTGCTGGATCGAAGGGCCAAATGGCCTACTCCTGCACCTATTGTCTATTGTATTGCATTTAGGGGCCTGTTAAAACAGCTGCAAGTACAAATTTAATTGTTCTGTTGTCAGTATATATGACAAACAATCTTGACTTGATTCTTTCCATCTCTATGCTTAATGGAGTTCACAATAAATGTGAACTTGAACTTATACTCACATCTTCTTGCAATAAAGGCCAACATACTATTTGCCTTCTGAACTACTTGCTGACCCTGTCCGTTGACCATGCGATTTTGTTCAAGTACACTTGGGTTTTAACAAACATAGAAAAGCAAAAAATGTGCAGGAAGGAACTACAGGTGCTGGTTTACACCGAAGATGAGACACACAACGCTGGAGTAACTCAGTGGGACAGGCAGTGTCTCTGGAGAGAAGGAATGGGTGACGTTACGGGTTGAGACCCTTCTTCAGACTGACGGACGGGGGCTACAAGGCCGCCCCAATACTGGTTGTTTAAGAGGGAACTGCAGATGCTGGAGAATCGAAGGTTACACAAAAAAGCTGGAGAAACTCAGCGGGTGCAGCAGCATCTATGGAGCGAAGGAAATAGGCGTTGCCTATTTCCTTCGCTCCATAGATGCTGCTGCACCCAATACTGGTTACCTGAAGAGATCCAACTGATTCGCCATCAAAGATACTAGAGGAGCTCATCCAGTATCTTTGTTCAGCATCCGAGTCGCCAGCTCCAGCCCAGTCCGGGCCCCACATCCCCGGGCTGAGTTACCTGAAGAGGTCGAGCTGGTTGACCATGCGTGGGGCCAGCTCCAGCTCCAGGCCCCACATCCCCGGGCTGAGTTACCTGAAGAGGTCAAGCTGGTTGACCATGTGTGTGGCCAGCTCCAGCTCCAGGCCCCACATCCCCGGGCTGAGTTACCTGAAGAGGTCAAGCTGGTTGACCATGCATGTGGCCAGCTCCAGGCCCCACATCCCCGGGCTGAGTTACCTGGAGAGGTCGAGCTGGTTGACCATGCATGTGGCCTGCTCCAGCAGCTCCAGGCCCCACATCCCCGGGCTAAGTTACCTGAAGAGGACGAGCTGGTTGACCATGCGTGTGGCCAGCTCCAGCAGCTCCAGGCCCCACATCCCCGGGCTGAGTTACCTGAAGAGGTCGAGCTGGTTGACCATGCGTGCGGCCAGCTCCAGCAGCTCCAGCTCCAGGCCCCACATCCCCGGGCTGGGTTACCTGAAGAGGTCGAGCTGGTTGACCATGCGTGTGGCCAGCTCCAGCCCTCCGGGCCCCACATCCCCGGGCTTTACCTGAAGAGGTCGAGCTGGTTGACCATATGTGTGGCCTGCTCCAGCAGCTCCACGCCGCGCCGCACCCTGCGCTGCACGGTGTCCGAGTTGGACGACTCGTTGCTGCTCTCCACCTCGTCGTGCATCCGCCAGCCGTTCTCGAACACGTCTGACAGCGTGGGCGCGTCGGTGGGGGGCAGCGCCTGCGAGCTGGTGGGGACCGGGGCCTCCACCTCGCCGCCAGCCTCAGCCTCAGCCGCCGCCGCCTCCGTCTTCCCCACCGCGGCCGCCATCACCCGACACCGGGCCCAGCGCCGGACCAAGCGCGGCTGGTCATGGGAGGTCCACCACCTGGCGGTGGGAGGTCCACATCTACCTGGGAGTGGGAGGACCACAGCACCTGGGGGTGGGAGACCGCGACACCGAGTGGCTGGGAGGACCACACACCTGATGGTGGGAGGACCACATCTACCTGGGGGTGGGAGGACCACAGCACCTGGGGGTGGGAGACCGCGACACCGAGTGGCTGGGAGGACCACACACCTGATGGTGGGAGGTCCACATCTACCTGGGGGTGGGAGGACCACAGCACCTGGCGGTGGGAGGTCCACATCTACCTGGGAGTGGGAGGACCACAGCACCTGGCGATGGGAGACCGCGACACCGAGTGGCTGGGAGGACCACACACCTGATGGTGGGAGGACCACAAACCTGGTGGTGGGAGGACCACAAGTGTTTTATTATCATGTGTCCCAGATAAGGACAATGAGACCAAAGATAGCTCCTCTGTAATCTTTGAATGAGACTCCATCCCCTATTCCCAATTCCTCCGCCTACGCCGCATCTGCTCCCAGGATGAGACGTTCCACACCAGGGCATCGGAAATGTCCACGTTCTTCAGGGAACGGGGATTCCCCTCGATTCCCCACCATAGATGAGGCTCGCACCAGGGTCTCCGCAACCCCGCAACACTGCTCTCTCGTCCATACCCCGCAAGACTGCTCTCTCTCCCCATCCCCCCACTCGCAACAAGGGCAGAGTCCCCCTGGTCCTCACCTTTCACCCCACCAGCTGGCAAATACAACACATAATCCTCCGCCATTTCCGCCACCTCCAACGTGACCCCACCACTCGCCACATCTTCCCATCTCCCCCTATGTCTGCCTTCCGCAAAGAACGCTCCCTCCGCAACTCCCTTGTCAATTCTTCCCTTCCCTCCCGTACCACCCTCTCCCCGGGCACTTTCCGTTGCAACCGCAAGAAATGCAACACCTGTCCCTTCACCTCCCCCCTCGACTCCATTCAAGGACCCAAGCAGTCGTTCCAGGTGCGACAAAGGTTCACCTGTATCTCCTCCAACCTCATCTACTGCATCTGCTGCTCTAGATGTCAGCTGATTTACATCGGGGAGACTAAGCAGAGGTTGGGCGATCGTTTCGCCGAACACCTCCGCTTAGTCCGCAATAACCTACCTGAACTCCCGGTGGCTCAGCACTTCAACTCCCCCTCCCATTCCCAATCCGACCGCTCTGTCCTGGGTCTCCTCCATTGCCAGAGTGAGCAACACTGGAAATTGGAGGAACAGCACCTCATATTCCGCCTGGGTTTCTTGCGTCCGGATGGCATGAACGTTGAATTCTCCCAATTTTGCTAGCCCTTGCTGTCTCCTCCCCTTCCTTAACCCTCGAGCTGTCTCCTCCCACCCCCCCGCCCTCGGGCTCCTCCTCCTCCCTTTTTCCTTTTTTCTCCCCCCCACCCCCCATCAGTCTGAAGAAGGGTTTCGTCCCGAAACGTCGCCTATTTCCTTCGCTCCATAGATGCTGCTGCACCTGCTGAGTTTCTCCAGCATTTTTGTGTACCTTCGATCTTCCAGCATCTGCAGTTCCTTCTTGAACACTAAGGACAATGACATCCTTGCTTGCTGCAGCACAACAGAATATGTAAATAGTCAGGGCTGCCAACTTTCACGCTTTGAGCATGACACTCACGCATTTCAGCCAATTCTCACGCCCTCACGCTGAAGACGGAATTCTCACGCTGACAGGCTGTCTTCAACCGCTGCACAGTGTCTCTTTGCGCCACATGACAGCGATCTGCACAGATTGGGGAAGCGCGTCGGTCCCGGGCAGCGGGTGTCAGCGCTTTTGTGCGCCGTCTGCAAGCGCTGCGCTTCCGGCTGTCGCAGCAACCTCGCTCCCTCCCTCCCTCCTGCCCTTCAACTCACAAGGCAGCGCCAACGCCGCCAATCTATGCTACACAGTGCCCCCCAGACTCCGGCCCGGGAAAGAGAGGGAGGGGAGAAAGAGAGAGAGAGAGAGAGAAAAAAAGGGAGGGATGGAGGCAAAGAGAGACAGGGGGAGGGAATGTAGAAAGGGGATGAAGGAAGGGAAGGAGAAAGGGGAGAAAGAGGAAGCGTGAGGAAAAAGAGGGAGGGTGAGGAAAGAGGGAGGAGGAAAGAGAGGGAGGGGGAGGAAAGAGGGAGGGATGGGGGGAGGAAAGAGGGAAGGGGAGGAAAGGAGGGAGGGGGAGGATGGAGGGGGGCAAGGAAAGGTGTGTGTGTCTGTTTCCCTGTGTGTCGTGTCTGTGTGTGTCTCCCTGTGTGTGTGTGTCTCCGTGTGTGTCTGTGTCTCCCTGTGTGTGTGTGTCCCTGTGTGTGTGTGTGTCTGTGTCTCCCTGTGTGTGTGTGTGTCTATGTGTGTGTGTGTCTCCCTGTGTGTGTGTCTGTCTGTCTCCCTGTGTGTGTGTGTCTGTCAGTCTCCCTGTGTGTGTGTGTGGCTGTGTCTGTGTGTGTGTGTGTGTGTGTGTGTGTGTGTCTGGCTCCCTGTGTGTGTGTGTGTGTCTATCTCCCTGTGTGTGTGTGTCTGTCTGTCTCCCTGTGTGTGTGTGTCTGTCTCCCTGTGTGCGTGTCTGTCTCCCTGTGTGTGTGTGTCTTCCTTTGTGTATGTGTCTCCCTGTGCGACTGTTGTCACATCCTGGCCTTAGACAGGGCTGCCAACTCTCCCGCTTTGAGCGTGAGAGTCACGCATTTCAGCCAATTCTCACGCTGATGACAGAATTCTCACGCTGTCTTCAGTCCCTGCACAGTTTGTCTGTTTGCGCCATATCACAACGATCTGTGCGGTCTGGCGAAGCGCGTCAGTTGGCGGCTGTGAGCGTCGTTGCATCTCTTCTCTTCTCTTCTTTCTTGGTTGGATGTGCAGCTGCCGACAACATGAAGCAGCCGGAGATAAAACTAACCAGGTGAATCGGTTGTAAAACATGGGGAGGACCACAATGAGGCCAAACATCTACGACAAGGTTCGTCAACCTACGGCACACGGGTTGAATCCGGCCCGTAGCCCGAAAAACCGCATTGGTTTTCAATTCGTTTTCGCAGGGTCGGGGCAGGCGAGCCAACCTGAGAACAGCAGCCAGTCCCTGGGACGCGAGCTGATCTGGGAACGGCAGCCAGTCCCTGGGAATGCAGAATGCCAACTTGATCATTATGGACAAATTGTGCCAGCCATGTACATGTTGTATAACTCTATGAAGATCTGAATGGGCTTTGAATGACCATTTAAGCAAAATTGCCCCCACTTTCCCCATTTTGATTCTTGTGATTACTATCCCTTTGCTCTGTTAACAGCGTTAAAGTACTTATGAGGTAGAGTCAGGAAAGGGAACATGTTATTTATTTTTAGTTTGCTTTAATTTGTTAGTTGATTGTTTGTTGAGTGCCATCATTTCTGAAATGGTCTTAAAGTAACTTAACTGTTATAAAGCAGTAATAAGAGATTTCTGCCCAAACAATTGGAACTTGCATAAAATGTTTGCATTATTAGCAGGACTGCCAACTCTCACGCATTGAGCGTGAGACTCACGCATTTCACAAAATTCTCACGCTCTCACGCTGATCACAAAATTTCTCACACTCAAATATATGTGGGTGCTGAAAGTTCAAAATAAAGCAAAAATTGTTTTAGAGGTGAGTAAAAACCATGAGGGGAATATCAGGTGAATGCATTGTCTTTTTCCCAGGATATGTGATTCAAGCACTAGAGGGGATAGGTTTAAAGCAGGGCTATCAAACTACTGGCCTGTGGGATGATTTTGGGGGGAAAAAAGTATTTTAGTTTCTCCCATGCAGATGGTGTGATAGGTGAGACATGGCGGTGGTGGTCCCAGCACCAACCCCCTTCCCCTTTCCCCCCGAGGCACGGCACACACCTCCCACCATCACCTCCGGCGGCTCTATGTCCGTCGATCGCTCTGTCCACACCCCATGGAGTTTTAACCCCGGCCCGGAGCCATGAGCAGACCTGGCGGACAGGTGAGTGGGGGCTCCGGAGCCTACTATGGGAGTGGGAACACCCCCTCCCACACCCTCCCCCCCTCGGTCGATACGCTCCCTCACAATTTCTCACTCTCAACTCTCACCCAATGTTGGCAGCCCTGGGAAGACCACATATCAGTGATGTAGGAGGACCACATCCACTTGATGGGAGGACCCATCTGGAAGTGTGAGAACCACATCTCCTGTTGGTGGGAGGAACAGCGCCTAATATTTCGCTTTCACTAACTTCAAGTAACCCTTGCTTTCCCTCTCTCTCCGCCCTTCCCCACTCTAGTTATCCGTCTAGTCTCACTGTCCTCCTGATCAATTTTACTGATTGTCTGCCTCCTTGTCACCTTCCCCATAGCCAACAATGAACCATTCTACATTTCCTTGATCAACGTCTGCTTTAATCTGTCCTTTTCACATCTTACCCTTCCATATCTCTAATCTCCCTCTCCCGTGACTCTCAGTTTGAAGAAGGGTCTCGAACCAAAATGTCGCCAATTCCTTCTCTCCAGAGATGCTGCCTGTCCCACTGAGTTACTCCAGCATTTGTGTCTCTCTTCGGAGGACCACATCTCCTGGCGTGGGAGGACCACATCCGCCTGGTGGGTGGGAGTACCACACCTCCTGGAGGCGGGAGGACCAAATCTGGTTAAAGGTTAGATGAAGTTTCAAGTTGGGACCCTTCTTCAGTCTGATTCGACAGGGAGAGAATGCTGGTAGAGAGGACAAAGCCTGGCAAGTGATAGGTGGATACAAGTGAAGGTGAGGAGATAACAAGTCAACGTCCAGAGTTGAAAGGACAGAAGGTGTGATACAAAAAGAATTGAAGAGTTGAAAAATATTTTGAGTCGCTGCCTCAAAAAGGCTGGCAGTATCATCAGAGACCCACACCATCCTGGCCACACACTCATCTCCCTGCTACCTTCAGGTAGAAGGTACAGGAGCCTGAAGACTGCAACAACCAGGTTCAGGAATAGTTACTTCCCCACAGCCATCAGGCTATTAAACCCGGCTTGGACAAAACTCTGATTATTGGTGGCCCATTATCTGCTATTTGCACTTGATCAGTTTATTTGTTTATGTGTGTATATATTTATATTGTGGTATATGGACACACTGATCTGTTTTGTAGTAAATGCCTACTATGTTCTGTGTGCTAAGCAAAGCAAGAATTTCATTGACCTTTCAGGGACACATGACAATAAACTCACTTGAACGTGAACTTGAATGTATTGTGATGACAGAGGAAATTAATGATTGCCACTTGAAGAGAGGAAGAAGCTGTTCCTGAGTCTGGTGGTGTGCTCTTTAAAGCTTCTGTACCTTCTACCAGACAGGAGCAAGGGGAAGAAGGAATGGCCAGGATGGGAAAAGTCTATGATTATGATGGCTAGTTTCCTGAGGTAGCATGAAGTGTAGATGGAGTCATTGGTTATAAGTCTGGTCTGTGATGGACAGGACTACATCTAAAACTATCTGCTATTTCTGGAAACAAAGAACTGCAGATGCTGGTTAATACACAAAAGGACACAAAGTGTTGAATTATGAATTTGGATCGGAAGAAGTGTGTTGTCCCATAACGACGTCTATTCATGTTCTCCAGAGACGCTGCCTGACCTGCTAAATTACTCCAGCACTTTGTGTCCTTCTCTGCAAACTATTGCGACCTTGAGCAGAGCTGATCCCACACCAAGCTGCGATGCAACCTAACAGTATATATGAACAGATCTTAGAAGTTGTGATGTGATCCTTGCATAGAGTTCAAATATTGTCACGTTCTTCTGAATGATTATGGTTCTGTTTGACGAAATAACATTTTCAAAGGTGTGCAGACTGTGAAACTTAACACCTCAGTTTCCAGAGCTAGACAACACCGCCTTCTACTTGTGTTTGTTTATTCTTAGGTTTTATCAAGTGCAGTGAACAACCGTGTATGATCTCTGTGTTGCTAAACACTTTAACTTCCCTCTCCATTCCCACACTGAACTTTCTGTCCTGGGCCTCCTCCACTGTCAGAGTGACGCCAAATGCAAATTGGAGGAACAGCACCTCATATTTCGCTTGGGCAGCTTACAGCCCAAGCGGTATAAGTATTGATTTCACTATCTCACCTCAGCGTGATATTTGACTCAGCACTGAAATTTGACAAACAAGTCAATGCCGTGGTAAAAGCTAGCTTCTTTCAGCTTCGGATGATAGCTAAAATAAAACAATTCCTCCAGTTTGATGACCTCGAAAAGATCATCCACACATTTATCTCCTCCCGCCTAGATTACTGCAACTCTCTTTACACTGGCATCAGCCAATCTTCCCTGTCCCGCCTGCAACTGGTCCAAAACGCCGCAGCGAGACTCCTGACGGGCACCCGAAAAAGGGACCACATCGCCCCGATCCTGGCCTCTCTCCGCTGGCTCCCTGTGCGGTTCCGTATACATTTCAAGACCCTCCTCTATGTCTACAAAGCCCTCAATGGGCTTGCCCCCTCCTACATTAAAAGTCTTCTCACCCACCACTCCACCTCCAGGTCCCTCAGATCGGCCGACTTGGGGCTGCTGAATATCCCGCGGTCTAGGCATAAGCTCAGGGGCGACCGCGCCTTTGCGGTTGCAGCTCCTAGACTGTGGAACAGCATCCCCCTTCCCATCAGAACTGCCCCCTCCATCGACTCCTTTAAGTCAAGACTAAAAACCTATCTATACTCCCAAGCCTTTCCTGATGTCCTCTGAGTGAGGGCTACATGTATATATGTATGTAGTTTGTTTGTTTATACTATTCTTATAACAAATGTAAAGCACTTTGGCCAACGAGAGTTTTTTAAATGTGCTATAGAAATCAATGTGACTTGACTTGACTAACTTAAAGTAACCCTTGCATCCCCTCTCTCTGTTCCTCCCCCACCCTGGTTGTTGTACTAGTTTCACTGTCGTCTTGGTGAGTTCCACTGTCTGTATAACGGTATCACCTAGCCCACAGCCAATAACGGCCTGTTTCCTTGATATCTTTCATCCATTTGTTCTACATCTCTCCATATCTTATATCTTATAAGACACTTCAATGAACGTAAGAAATGTATCCTAGAAGTACAGATTAAAAAAACCTCGCAGAACAAAGCAGGCTGTTGTTAACGGGTTAACGCAAGGCTCATCAACAGTCACGGTGAATGCATTGACCAGCAGACCATGTGGAACTGTTGAAGCATCCTTAATTAGACAAAGCCTGGTTAATCAATACCACATCAACTGCTTTGTCTGGCAAATGTGTTCACTGTCTGCAGAAGAAAGTATTTTTTTTAGATTAGTCCAATGATTTTGATGACATACAGTGCCCTCCATAATGTTTTGGGACAAAGACCCATCATTTATTTATTTGCCTCTGTACTCCAGAATTTGAGATTTGTATTAGGAAAAAAAATCACATGTGGTTAAAGTGCACATTGTCAGATTTTATAAAAAGGTATTTTTATACATTTTGGTTTCACCATGTCGAAATTACAGCGGTGCATATAGATAGTCCTCCCATTTCAGGGCACCATAATGTTTGGGACACATGGCTTCACAGGTGTTTGTAATTGCTCAGGTGTGTTTAAATGCCTCCTTAATGCAGGTATAAGAGAGTTCTCAGCACCCAGTCTTTCCTCCAGTCTTTCCATCACCTTTGGAAACTTTTATTGCTGTTTATCAACATAAGGACCAAAGTTGTGCCAATGAAAGGGGAAGAAGACGTTATGAGACTGAGAAACAACAATAAAAGTGTTAGCGACATCAGCCAAACCTTAGGCTTACCAAAATCAGCTGTTTGGAACATCATCAAGGAGAAAGAGAGCACTGGTGAGCTTACTAATCGCAAAGGGACTGGCAGACCAAGGAAGATCTCCACAGCTAATGATAGAAGAATTCTCTCTGTAATAAAGAAAAATCCCCAAACACCTGTCCGACAGATCAGAAACACTCTTCAGGAGTCAGGTGTGGATTTGTCAATGACCATTGTCCGCAGAAGACTTCATGAACCGAAATACAGAGGCTGCATTACAAGATGCAAACCATTGGTTAGCCACAAAAATAGGATGGGCAGGTTACAGTTTGCCAAGAAGTACTTAAAAGAGCAACCACAGTTCTGGAAAATCCTCCTCCGGCAGTTTGTTCCACACACCCACCACCCTTTGTGTGAAAACGTTACCCCTCGGATTCCTATTAAATCTTTTCCCCTTCACCTTGAACCTATGTCCTCTTGTCCTCGAATCCCCTACTCTGGGCAAGAGATTCTGTGGATCTACCCGATCTATTCCTCTCATGACTTTATACACATCTTTAAACTTTGACCCACTCACCTTAAAACTACGGCTTCCAGTTTTACACAGTTCCACCCCGGGACGACTATCTTATTCATGCCTCTTGTCATTTTGTATTCTTCTATCGGGTCTCCCCTCAGCCTCCGATGCCCCAGAGAAGGGAGTGCAGCGTAGGTTCACAAGGTTAATTCCCGTGATGACAGGACTGTTAATGGTGCGGTTGGGCTTGTACACTCTGGAATTTAGAAGGATGAGAGGGAATCTTATTGAAACATATAAGATTATTAAGTGTTTGGACACGCTAGAGGCAGGAAACTTGTTCCCGATGTTGGGGGAGTTCAGAACCAGGGGCCACAGTTTAAGGATAAAGGGTAAGCCATTTAGAACGGAGATGAGGAAACCAGTGATGTGCGGCGAGGTCAATGGCTGGGGAGGTACTGGCATCTACCCCATCCTAACTTAGTTGTGTGTGTGTGTGTTAGTTGTGTGTGCGTTAGTTGTCTGTGTGTGATGTGTCTGGGAGGAAAGGAGAGAAGGGAGGAAGGAGAGAAGGGAGGGAGGGAAGGAGGGAAAGAAGGGAGGGAAGGAGAGAAGGGAAGGAGGGAAGGAGAGAAGGGAAGAAGGGAAGGGAGGGAGGGAAGGGAAGGAGAGAAGGGAGGGAGAGGGCCAGTGGCGGTAGTGGATGCCGGGGTCTCGAGCCGAGAGTAGATTACCCCAGCGCGGGGCCCAATTGGGAGCTCGCAATGGGCCAGAGCCTCCAAATTGGCCGCTATAAATCAACGAATCAACCCACCAGTCAGCGCCGCCCGCGGTGGAACCCAGTCTGCACCGTCCTGCTGAAGCTCGCTAACGTGCAGGGAGAGCGAGGCAGCGTCAATTACGTAATTGACACTCGCTCTCCCTCCACTGGGCTCAAGACACGCCCCCTTGTGAGGCAGACATGATCGCTGCCTCCCCTGCTGCTTTTTCATTGCAGTTTTATGAACAGACCAGCGAGCCTAAATTTAATACCTTTATATGTGAAATAAGTTACCTGGACTATGGAAGGTGAGGACATGTAATGAAGGGATTTACACACATTACATTGGTGACATACAGGGAGATAGTAACAGGCACACACTTACGGCCCACAATCCATGCAGTTTCTGCGGGGTTGCGCAATCAGAGGGGAGGCTCAGCCCCTCGCTGCCTCACCTCTCATCTCTCCCTGTATTTGTAGCAGAGCTGCGCATATTTGGCGATTTTGCCTATAAAAAATGATTGGATTCATGTAGAAATGACATTTATAACAGATCAGTAGAAAAATCCTTATATTTATTTTATTTTATTATTATTTTTCTTTACTTTTCTTAACAGCTATTTTCATTGGGAGTATGACAGGTGAGGCTCTGCCTTCCCTGCCTCCCCTGACCACACGTCCCTGGAGGAAACACTTTTCACACAGAGAGTGGTGAGTCTGTGGAGGGCGGTGGAGGCGAGTTCTCTGGATACTTTCAAGAGAGAGCTAGATAGGGCTTAAAAATAGCGGAGTCAGGGGATATGGGGAGAAGGCAGGAACGGGGTACTGATTGCGGATGATCAGCCATGATCACATTGAATGGCGGTGCTGGCTCGAAGGGCCGAATGGCCTACTCCTTCACCTATTGTCTATTGTCTATTGTCTATTGTCTATTGTCTAAAGCAATTCAAATTTTTCCCACTTCTACTCTTCACTTATTTTCTGCAATTCCAATCCACAAACAAAAATTAAATAATCATTTGCAGTTGATGTCTCGTGGCAGCCTATTTAAATATTACTTTGTAGAAATTTGCTGCTAAATAATGTTCAATATGTTCTTAAAGGGATTACCCTGTCATGACAACATTTGGTGAAGTGCAGCCTTTATTTAAAACCACATTGTAAATGCCTCCAGCAATATCACTGACTTTATTGATATTATTTGCTGGGATTCTCTAGCTTGTAAACATTGGAAGTCTGCACATGTTATACGCTGCCGCACCAGAGTAACAAGATAGTTCGTGACATATAACAATATTCAATGCCATGGAACACTAGAATGTAAATCCATGGCTAATTTCTCTTCAACATGGTGTCCAGCTAACGAACACGCAGTCAGTCATAGACAGATACTTGGACAAGAAAAGTTCATTAGTTCAAATGTTCTAGGAACAGAATTAGGCCATTTGGCCCATCAAGTCTACTTCATCATTCATTCATGGCTGATCTATCTTTCACTCTCAACCCCATTCTCCTGCCTTCTCCCCATAACCACTGACACCCGTCTTAATCAAGAATCTATTTATCTCTGCCTTAAAAATACCCATTGATTTGGCCTCCACAGCTGTCTGTGGCAAATAATTCCATAGACTCACCACCCTCTGACTAAAGAAATTCCTCCTCATCTTTTTAAAGAAACATCTTTTTATTCTGAGGCTATGGCCTCTGGCCCTAGACTCTCCCACTAGTGGAAACATCCTCTCCACATTCACTCTGTCCAGGCCTTTCACTATTCGGTAAGTTTCAATGAAGGTCCCCCCCCCCTCATCCTTCTAAACTCCAGCGAGTAGAGGCGCAATGCCTTCAAATGCTTATCATAGGTTTAGAGGGGATATGGACCAAACACGGGCAGGTTGGACTGGCATAGATGGAGCATCTTGGTTAGCGTGGGCAGTTTAGGCAGGCCGAAGGGTTTGTTTCCACGCTGTATGACTCTTAGATGGCACAGAGATTAGATGTTCCAATTTCTTCTCGGAAGTTAAATCTCTGAGGTAGAAATCGTCAAATATTTCCTGTAGTTCTACATCATCCCACTTTTGCGTAATGGAAGTTTATTGCAGTGTTGCTGTTTAAGACCTCTGCACTCATAACAACTGGGACCTGGAACAGTTCAGTTAAAGTACAACTGTACATAAGCACATCTTAAATCCTGTACAAGTGTATAAAAATAGTTCACTGAGCCAGTATACAACAGTCGCCAGAAAATGGCTCCTGAGGTCCCTTGCATACTTTCATAATCATAATCAAAATTGTAATTTATTAGCCAAATATGTTTTGCAACATACGAGGAATTTGGCTTGATACTATTCCTATATACTTGTACTGAATCTAAGACGTGCTTATGTAATGCTGACCACACCTGGAGTATTGTGTGCAGTTTTGGCCTCCACATTTGAGGAAGGACATTCTTGCTATTGAGGGAGTGCAGCGTAGGTTCATGAGTTTGGTGGGACTGTCATATGTTGAAAGAAAGGAGCGCCTGGGCTTGTATACACTGGAATTTAGAAGGATGAGATGGGATCTTATTGAAACATATAAGATTTTAATAAGGGATTGGACACGCTAGAGGCAGGAAACATGTTCCCGATGTTGGGGGAGTCCAGAACCAGGGGCCACAGTGTAAGAATAAGGGGTGGGCCATTTAGAACGGAGGTGAGGAAAAACGTTTTCACCCAGAGAGTTCTGAATCTGTGGAATTCTCCGCCTCCATCAGGTGGTGGAGGCCGGTTCTCTGGATACTTTCAAGAGAGAGCTAGATAGGGCTCTTAAAGATAGCGGAGTCAGGGAATATGGGGAGAAGGCAGGAACAGGGTACTGATTGGGGATGATCAGCCAAGATCATATTGAATGGCGGTGCTGGCTCGAAGGGCCGAATGGCCTACTCCTGCACCTATTGTCTATTGTCTATGTTGTACTTTAACTGAACTGTATGCGTAACAAATATTTAACTGTACCTCGCTATATGTGATAATGAAAACACCATAGAAAATAGGTGCAGGAGGAGGCCATTCGGCCCTTCGAGCCAGCACCGCCATTCAATATGATCATGGCTGATCGTCCCCAATCAATAACCCATGCCTGCCTTCTCCCCATATCCCATTGACTCCACTAGCCCATAGAGGTCTATCTAACTCTCTCTTAAATCCATCCAGTGACTTGGCCTCCACTGCCCTCTGCGGCAGGGAATTCCACAAATTCACAAGTTTTTTCTCACCTCAGTCTTAAATGGCCTCCCCTTTATTCTAAGACTGTGGCCCCTGGTTCTGGACTCGACCAACATTGGGAGCATTTTTCCTGCATTGAACCACATACAAGTACCATCGAAGCATTGATCATGCAGAAATTACTCTGGCATCAACAAGGAGATTGTGTGGATCAAGTAGATTTGAGTAGTCTCTCTTGTGGGCTTTCAAACTTTAGTTCAGTTCAGTTTATTGTCACGTGTACCGAGGTACAGTGGAAAGCTTTTGTTGCGTGCTAACCAGTCAGTGGAAAGACAATACGTGATTACAATCGAGCCATTCACAGTGTACAGATACATGATAAGGGAATAACGTTCAGTGCAAGATAAAGTCCAGTAAAGTCCGATCAAAGATAGTCCGAGGGTCTCCAATGAGGTAGATGGTAGTTATTCATTTTCATTATTTTCACATTTGTTTTATTTCCTTTTCTATCCTGAAGGCACTGTTGTCGAGAAAGAGGCCCGACCTATTTTGTGATAAATTGCATGCAAAAGCCATTTTGCACACTTTGATCATGGGAATGATAATTTATGATGGGGGATATTTGGATATCGTGAGGGAGGGGGAAGAACAATGAACGATGGAGGACCCGGAGTGGGGGGACTGCCGTGATGGGTGAGGGGGGGGGGGGGGGCGGGGGAGACCATTGGAGGGCCTGGAGCGGGGCATGGGGAGGTGAGGGGGAAGAACAAAGGAGGAGCTGGCAGGGTTACTTTGTAACATGTCAGCGCCCTTTATGTGGCGACTGTTTGCATACCATGGATATGCAGCAAGGGATTTCACTGTGCCTTGTCACGTGACAATAAAGCATTCAATTCAATTCCATCCATACATTATTTAAGAGGTAATTAAGTTTGGGGCTCTTTTGGGAGTGATTCATCTTATGGCATCTAATATACTGCTTGGCATCAGATGTAGACCTAATGTTATCATTTAGTGTGCAATGGTCATGTTTATATTTACAATCAGTAATTGGATATTAAAAGTGTGGACTGTGTCTTGTCTTAACTTATTTGGCGCAGCGGTAGAGAGTTGTGTCCTCACAGTGCCATGGAGCCAGGTTCCTGACTATGGATGCTGCCTGTATTTCTTCCTCATGTCCGACCATCTTCCATATCACGTCTTTCCGGTCGGTCAGTGACGGTTGACGGTCGGTGGTTTCAGAATTGGCTACGTCTGTCGGTCACTGTGGTACAGTTTCTGTCGTCAGCATTGCCCTGGATGCGCCACGTGGAGGCTTCTGCTTGCGTCTGTACGGAGTTTGTACCTTCTCCCCGTGCGTTTTCTTCCAATGCTCCAGTTTCCTCCCACACTCCAAAGACGTACAGGTTTGTAGGTTAATTGGCTTTGGTAAAAATTGTAAATTGTTCCTAGTGTGTAGGATAGAGCAAATGTACGGGGGTCGCTGGTCGGTGGGGACCACATTGTACAGACAGCACCCGCGATCAGGAACGAACCCGGGTCTCAGAGGCTGTAAGGCAGCAACTCTACCGCTGCGCCACTGTGCCGAATTTAATTTAGGAATTCCATGCAGTAATTTTCTTATGCAAATGCTTCTGTTTCACAAAATCCATTCATCTCATCGCACTGACACTTCTACATTCAGCTTCAAATATATATTTGCTGTGGAGCTCCCCAATGGATTGAGCTGTTGAACAATCATTAATTCAGACTGCAAATGGGTTAATTGAGCATACGCTAGTGAAAAAATTCTGCTCAGTTCCGACTGATTTTCAATTCTGACATGTAGCTATCTATGTAAATTAAATCACTTAAAGTAACCTCTTGCAAGAGGTTCGAAAATGCAGATGCTGGAATCTTGAGCAAAATAAAAAATGTTGGAGCAACTCAGTGGGTCGGACAGTCCCTGTGGTGATCATGGTTTGTGTTAGAACCCTTCTTCACATGGCTGATAGATTCAAGTCAGAACATGGTCCTGATCCAAAATGGTTTTATTGCCATTTGTCCAAAACTGAACAATAGAGACTCTCTTCACAATAGAGGAAAGCTATTTGACCCATTACATCTGTACTGGCTCTTTCAAGGAACCATCCAGTTAGTCCAATTTGCACTTCAACTCTCCCTCCCATTCCCAATCTGACCTCTCTGTCCTGGGTCTTCTCCATGGCCAGAGCGAGCAACACCGGAAATTGGAGGAACAGCACCTCATATTCCGCCTGGGGAGCCTGCATCCTGCGGTCATGAACATTGAATTCTCCCAATTTTGCTAGCCCTTGCTGTCTCCACCCCTTCCTCAGCCCTCTGGCTGTCTCCTCCCATCCCCCAGCCCTCGGGCTCCTCCTCCTCCTTTTTCCTTCCTTCTCCCCGCCACCCCCTATCAGTCTGAAGAAGGGTTTCGGCCCAAAACGTTACCTATTTCCTTCGCTCCATAGATGCTGCTGCACCCGCTGAGTTCCTCCAGCATTTTTGTGTGTCCAATTTGCTTGTTTAGTTTAGTTCGAGATACAGAGCGGAAATAGACTGTATCTAGGTGTAATAGGTATACCTTTGGCCCACCGAGTCCACACTGGCCAACGATCCCTACACATTAACACTACCCTACACACCCTAGGGACAATTTAGATACATGACAAGTGAGTAACGTTTAGATCCAAAATGCTTGGCTTCATTTAAGGCTAGCTAAAATGGTGGATTACAAACAGATTTCCCATCTAACTCAGTGGTCAATGGTTTCTTTATTGGCACGTGTACTAGGTACAGCGAAATACATTTTTTGCATACAGCTCAGCAAGACTATCTCTGTACATAAGGACAACCACCCCAGTCAGTACAGTACGCACAGAACAGCCTACCGAGTCTATAAGCAAGAGGCACCATTTTGCCACCATTTTGCAGTCCATCTAATGGGCCTGACCCACTTAGGCTATTTTTTGAGCGACTGCCGGCAACTGTCATTGTCGTAGCTCGGTGACTGCCAATCACCACCCCCCCCCCCCCCCCCCCCCCCCCCCCCCCCCCCCCGGACACTTGTTTTTTTTTTTTTTATTCAAAATCGTTTGCTATGTCGCTCTTCAAGGGAGATGCTAAATGCATTTCGTTGTCTCTGTACTGTACACTGACAATGACAATTAAATTGAATCTGAATCTGAATCTGAATCTGAGGTCGCCAAAAAACCGGTGACTGGACCTCCCCTCCACATATAATTTGAAATAGAATCATTGCTTTTACAACAACATAAAAATCAAAGTCAGCACCAGCGCCAACCTATGTCACCTGGCGACAACCTACACTAACCTGACAGCACCTACGTCAGGAGAAGTCAAGCTACGCTCATTGGCGTCAACCCATTGTCGCCGACTGTCCCCGAAAATGTTTCACCATGTTGAAAATCCAGCGGCGACCAGAAAGACGCAACGACTCTTTGGGCGACTGAGGAGACGACTCACGACCGTACAGGCGACACCCCGGCGACCACGTGGCAACAGCCCAGTCGCCTGTAGTCACCTAAAAATAGCCTAAGTGGGACAGGCCCTTAACTGATTCATACCCCTACACTAGCAAAAGAACATTGTAACAGTGTAATCTATGAAGGGGGCTCACTGTGTATTGAACGACCTGACTGAGGAACTCGAATACCGCACAAATCCTCCCGCATTTTTAAAGTATTTATCAACCTGGTAATAATAATAGTAAAATGATTCATGCTATTCATGAATTACTGTATATATTCCATTCATTTTATTATGGCTATTGTTAGAGTGGTTCTTCAATGAAATGCAAGAATTAAAGTGTGAATATAGTGTGATACATTACGGGTTACTATAGAAACCGATAGAGTCATAGAATCATAGTCATATGTCAGGACTTTCATATGAAGAAAAACTGGATAGACTCGGCTTGTACTCGTTAGAATTTAGAAGATTGAGGGGGGATCTTATAGAAACTTACAAAATTCTTAAGGGGTTGGACAGGCTAGATGCAGGAAGATTGTTCCTGATGTTGGGGAAGTTCAGAACAAGGGGTCACAGTTTAAGGATGAAGGGGTAATCTTTTAGGACTGAGATGAGAAAAACATTTTTCACACAGATAGTGGTGAATCTCTGGAATTCTCTGCCACAGAAGGTAGTTGAGGCCACAGTTCATTGGCTATATTTAAGAGGGAGTTAGATGTGGCCCTTGTGGCTAAAGAGATCAGGGGGTATGGAGAGAAGGCAGGTACAAGATAGTGAGTTGGATGATCAGCCATGATCATATTGAATGGCGGTGCAGGCTCGAAGGGCCGAATGGCCTACTCCTGCACCTATTTCCTATGTTTCTATGTTTCTATACAGTATGGAAACGGGCTCTTAGTCTCAACTTGCCCACACTGATCAACATGTCCCCTCTACACCAGTCCCTCTGCCTGCATTTGGCCCACATCCCTCCAAACCTGAACAATCAATGTACCTGTCTAAATGTTTCTTAACTGTTGTGATAGTACCTGCTTCAACTACCTCCTCCGGCAGCTTGTTCCATATACCTGCCGCCTTTTGTGTAAAAAAGTTACCTCGCAGGTTCTTATTAAATCTTTCCCCCCTCACCTTAATCCTATGTACAGAGTTTATACGTTCTCCCCGTGACCTGTGTGGGTTTTCTCTGGGATCTGCGGTTTTCTCCCACACTCCTAAGATGTACAGGTCTGTATGTTAATTGGATTGGTAAAATTGTAAATTGTCCATAGTGTGTGTAGGATAGTGTACGTGTGCGGGGATCGCTGGGCGGCACGGACATGGTGGGCTGAAGGGCCTGTTTCCGCGCTAATTTTCGAAACTAAACTATGTCCCCTGGTTCTCCATTCCCCTACTCTGGGCAAAGGACATTTACCCGATCTATTCCTCTCGGTAGGCCTTGCTGTCTCCTCCCCTTCTCAGCTCTCCCTCAGCCCTCGGGCTCCTCCTCTTCCTTTCTTCTTCCTGCCCCCCCCCCCCCCCCCCCCCCCCCCCACCATACATCAGTCTGAAGAAGGGTTTCAGCCCGAAACGTTGCCTATTTCCTTCGCTCCATAGATGCTGCCGCACCTGCTGAGTTTCACCAGCACTTTTGCCTACATTTAATTCCTCCAGATGTTTCATGCTTATGGAGATGTTAGTTTGCGGACATTGTTTTGGCTATGGAACCCGTGACATAACTCAGGGGGTACCTGTACAATACACATTGCGGCAAGTCACCCAGACTTCTTGCACAGCATCTGTCAATCACCCTAGAAAGGCAGATGCAACAAAGGAGGGGAAACCCACCCCATCCAAGACACACAACACCCAGGTTTGGAAATTGCTGTTTCTATAGCCACAGGGTCAACATCCAAGAACCCCTCCCCCCCCTTATAGCACCATGGAGTGCTGATGTGGACTGCAGCTGTTCAAGAAAGTGAGTCACAACCCTATACACACATTCAATTAAGGAAAGGCAATAACTGGAGATCTTGCCAACATAGCACATGTCACATTGAAGATAATCAAATTGCTTAATCAATATCGCTTGTGTTACTTCATTTCTGGCATTCCTTCTATCTAAAGTTCATAAGTGATAGGAGCAGAATTAGGCCATTCGGCTCATCAAGTCTACTCCGCAATTCAATCATGGCTGATCTATCTCTCCCTCCTAACCCCATTCTCCTGCCTTCTCCCCATAGCCCCTGACACCTAGACTAATCAAGAATCTATGTATCTCTGCCTTAAAAATATCAATCGACTTGGCCTCCACACCCTTCTATGGCAATGAAGCTGTTAACAACTTCTGTTTCATTGCTTAAACTCTTGAACTCAAAGACATTTGAATATCTTATGTGCGGGAAGGAACTGCAGATGCTGGTTTAAATCGAAGGTGGACGTGAAAAGCTGGAGTAACCCAACCGGAACGGCAGCATCTCTGGAGAGAAGGAATGGGTGACGTTTCAGGTAGAGACCCTTCTCCGGACTTTGTGTTTACCTTTGAATATCTTATCATCCATCATGCAGTGGAATAGTTGAAAATAGAAGGTTATTGACCTCAATTGGTGCATAGAAGATGATAGTTTAGTATTTTTAATCTGGAGTAGACTCATACTGCCCTACTGCATGGATAAATAGAGAGATGTGAGGATGGAGATGTATATATGTGCCCCTACTAACTGCGCTTCTGTTTTTCCAGGCTCAGACTGTCAGCACTTTCTCTTGAGGCCAGAGGAAGCTGTTGGGGGTGAATCCATGTTGTCTGTGCCTCCTCACTGATGGTGGGCAGGAGAGGGTTACTACAACTCTGGTGTGAAACCACAGGAACAAAGTCATTTACGTGGGCATGCAGGTGCAGCAGGCAGTGAAGAACGCGAATGGTATGTTAGCATTCATAGCAAAAGGATTTGAGTATAGGAGCAGGGAGGTTCTACTGCAGTTGTACAGGGTCTTGGTGAGACCACACCTGGAGTATTGCGTACAGTTTTGGTCTACAAATCTGAGGAAAGACATTCTTGCCATAGAGGGAGTACAGAGATGGTTCACCAGACTGATTCCTGGGATGTCAGGACTTTCATATGAAGAAAGACTGGATAGACTCGGCTTGTACTCGCTAGAACTTAGAAGATTGAGGGGGGATCTTATAGAAACTTACAAAATTCTTAAGGGGTTGGACAGGCTAGATGCAGGAAGATTGTTCCCGATGTTGGGGAAGTCCAGAACAAGGGGTCGCAGTTTAAGGATAAAGGGGAAATCCTTTGGGACCGAGATGAGAAAAACATTTTTCACACAGAGAGTGGTGAATCTCTGGAATTCTCTGCCACAGAAGGGCGTTGAGGCCAGTTCATTGGCTATATTTAAGAGGGAGTTAGATGTGGCCCTTGTGGCTAAAGGGATCAGGGGGTATGGAGAGAAAGCAGGTACAGGATACTGAGTTGGATGATCAACCATGATCATATTGAATGGCAGTGCAGACTCGAAGGGCCGAATGGCCTACTCCTGCACCTATTTTCTATGAATCTATCTCTTGGTTGCCAGATACTTAAACTCCTGTCCCCATTCCCACACTGACCCCTCTGTCCTGGGCCTCCTCCACTGTCAGAGTGAGGCCAAACATAAATTGGAGGAACAGCACCTCATATTTGGGGCAGCTTACAACTCAGTGGTATGAATATTGCTGTCCCTAACTTCAAGTAATCCTTGCATCCCCTCTCTCTCCGCCCCTCCCCCACACTAGACATCCTACTAGTTTCACTGTTTGTATCTACTCGTTATCATCTTCCCCACAGCCAACAATGGGCCATTGTGGGCTCCACCTTTCCTTGGTTATTGTTTGTTTCTGCACACCTTCCATTCATTTGTCCTAAGTACCATCTATTCAGTCTCCACCCGAAACGTCGCCTATTCCTTCTCTCCATAGATGCTGCCTCGCCCGCTGAGTTTCTCCAGCATCTACCATCTATATCTAACGTTCCCCTTTCCCCTGACTCTCAGTCTAAAGAGGGGTATCGACCCGAAAGATCACCTAATCCTTTTCTCCAGAGATGCTGTCTGACCCGCTGATGAGTTACTCCAACTTTTTGTGTCGAACTTTGGTTTTCCTGAAGGTCGAGAGATTGCAGTAACTGTAATGTAACAGTAGGTGGCACAATATCACATTCTGAAGAAGGGATCTGACGCGGAATGTCGCCCATCCTTTTTTCTCCAGAGATGCTGCCTGACCCGCTGAGTTACTCCAGCACTTTGTGTCTATTTTCTGTATAGACGAGCATCTGCAGTTCCTTCCGCCAAAATATGCTGACCTTTCCTCCCACCCCTTTAATGGTTCAATGGGGTGGAAGATTGCAACCTTCACGTGGTCCGCCCTGTTTCGACCAATGCAATCAACTCAGCGTGCACAATCAAATAAGGTCAAATAGAACAAGTTGTCCTACAACTTTAGGCTGTGCAAGCCGCACGCAAGAAGAAGAATAGTTCAATTAATGTTTTAACGCGGTGATGTCATCGCGCAATGCCACGTGCTGGGCGTACGCCGTCAAGACGCTGCGTATGCCCGTCAAGGCGCTGCGTACGGCCTCAATGTGGCTGCGGGCCGGCAGGCCGTTGCCGCGAGGAATATTTGAACGCTGTCAGTTTTTCGGAGCCCCGCACGATGTCGGGACCAGCCCCGCACAACTCCATATGCCGCCGGCGATCGAATTGGGACCGGCCCCGCGAGGGGGTACGCCTCAAGCGACCACAGATGGCGAAATGGGCTAAGTGTTCGGCTGGCAACCTGAAGGTGGCCGGTTCGAATCCTGCTTGGAGTGTGTACTGTCGTTGTGTCCTTGGCAAGACACTTCACCTACCTTTGCCTGGGACTTGAGACGGAAATTAGCTGCTGATTAGCTACAATCTCGCATATTTACATGCAAATGTTAATTAATATGCGCTGTCCGTATAAACAAAACATTATTATTATTATTATTATTATGCAGTCGCATGCTGGTGGGACAGGCCCTTTAGAGTTTACTCTCAGGGCTAACGGAAGCAAGGGATATGGGGAGAAAGCAGGAACGGGGTTCAACGGTTCGTTATTATCAAAGGTACCAAGGTACAGAGTAATTCTGTTTTTGCATACAGATCAGTAAGATTATGAGTGTGTGAGAAAGAACTGCAGATGCTGGTTTAAATCGAAGGTAGACACTAAAAGCTGGAGTAACTCAGCGGGTGAGGCAGCATCTCCGGGGAGAAGGAATGGGCGATGTTTCGGGTCGAGACCTGAAGTCTGAAGAAGGGTCTTGACCCGAAACGTCGCCCATTACGAGCATACATAAATACAATCCCAGATTAGGTGCAGAATGTACAGAAACAGCCCGTTGAATTCATTGACAAGGGTCGCCATGTTTTGGCGCCATTTTCAGATTCCCAGCTACAGTTGGCCATAAAGGCCCGCTGCAGCCGGCACCTCTATCGTGACCGTCCCGTGAACCTACCTCCCTCTCCTCGAACGGACAGCTTCAGCCCTCGGGGGCTATCAGACGCTAAGACTCGGATCTGAGGAAGGGTCTCGGCTGGAAACGTAAGCTGTCCTTTTTCTCCAGCAATGCTGCCTGACCTGCTGAGTTACTCCGGCACTTTGTGTCTAAGCGATGGTGCGGGATATAGTTGAGGAGGGGGTCATTGGCAGATGGCTGGAAATAGTAACAAAGGGCTAGAGGCGAAGCGGAGACAAGAGGGTCATATAAGGAAGGAGATGTGTGGTCTGTCTTCTTTAGTCAGAGGGTGGTGAATCTGTGGAATTCATTGCCACAGATGGTTTTTTGGAGGCCAACTCAATGGACATTTTTAAGGCAGAGATAGATTAGGTTTTTGATTCGTACGGGATGTCAGAGGTTAGGGGGCGAAGGCAGGAGAATGGGGTTAGGAGGGAGATGTAGATCAGACATGATTGAATGGCGGAGTAGATTTCCTCTCACACTCCAAAGATGTACAGGTTTGTGGGTTAATTGGCCTCGGTAAAATTGTAAATTGTCCTTATTGTGTGTGTAGGTTAATGTTAGTGTGCGGACGTGGTGTCGAAGGATGAGAAGCCGGAGCAAAGAAGTGGAAGACAAATAGAAACAAAACCGAAACGGCAAATAACCAAAATCTTACGAAGCCAAAAAGCCAACAAACCGAAAGAGCAGGACGCCCAAACTAATCGAAAGGCTGCATCGCCTACAAGCCAAATAACCGACATGACATCGCCGGGGGGATCGGACAGGACTTGTCAGCGATTGGTCCAGACCCCCGCGACCATCATATCACTGGCCGGTGGAGACGTGAGGGTGGGGTCATTTTCCCACACAAGCCATAGGTGGGAAAATGAGACCATTCTCTAGACCTGAAGATTGAGTCTGAAAGGTCTCGACCCGAAATGCCACCCATTCCTTCTCTCCAGAGATGCTGCCTGTTCCGCTGAGTTACTCCAGCTTTATGTGTCCATCTTCGGTTAAAACAGATTACAGATGATCTGGTGTTTTGTGCGTGGGAGCTTGTTGTGTGCGCTACGGCCCGTCACAGTGCGGCTGCACGGGGGAGACGAGACGGAGGGTGGCCGTGGGAGTGTGGGGGCTGTCCCGAGGGATGCACTCCTTCGGCTGCTTACAAATTTGGTGCTCGGGTTCAGAGTGCCCAGTCGTCTATGTGGGAAAATGACCCCAACCCTCCCGTCTCCACTGGCCAGTGATGTGATGGACGCGGGGTTCTGGGCCAATCACTGACAAGCTCCGCCCCCCCCCCCCCCCGGTGACAACATGCCCATTATTTGGCTTTTCGGCAGAGCGGCCTTTTGGTGAGATGGCGTTTCTTCATAGCGGCCTATCGGTGAATTTGCTTTTAGGCGTCCCGTCCTTGCGGTTAGTTGGCTTTTCGGCTTCGTACGCTTTCGGTTGGGTGGCTTTTTGGCTTTGCTTCCATTCGTTTATTTGGCTTCCACTTCTTTGCACCGGCTTTGCCACGTCCGGGTACCGTTAGTGTGCGCGTTGATCGCTGGTCGGCGCTGGTCCGCTCTTTATCTCCAACCTAAACTAAACTAAAAAGCCACATTCACCCACTGTGCAGTGTGTGTGTGTGTGTGAGGCAACCCTTCTTAAATATTATGAAACTGGAAGGAAATGTAAATGCAATTGCTAAATGCTTGTCTTCTTGTGCAGAACATCTGTGCACATCTCCGATTGACAACTCAATGAGCTACTTAGAAGCATTGAAGTGGTGACAATTACTGAAAGGCTGATGGCAGAGCAGACATAAAAGTTGTCAGTCCGCTTATGAGCACGTTTGCAACGCATAATTTTGCTTGTCAGCAAGTACATAGAAATTGCAGATGAGCTCACATGAATGGAAAATTGATGTTCCACAAAACGTGGCTGTAGGGCAGGATTTGCTGTCAGGAGCAAATTCTCAGACTTATTCTTAGCTGCTAATTAGTCCGACTAAGATAGAATTTTGAACAAAATAATAGAAATTGGGGGAATTTGCGATGCACTTGAGTATATGTGCACATTTAAATATTAGAATGTTATTAGTCTGTACCATTAGTTTAGTTTAGTTTGAGATACAGCGTGGAAACAGGCCCTTCGGTCTGCAGTGGCCAGGGATCCCCGTGCACTAAACACACTAGGGACAATTTTTACATTTACCGAGCCAATTTGTCTACATACCTGTACGTCTTTGAAACGTTTTAATATATATTTATTTTACAGACCCATGCGCATGAGGCATTTTTATGGACGCACCTGGAACTTTTAACTATTAACTGATTTTGGAGAGTAAAATGCAACGAAATTTCGTTCAAGGTGCACTGTGTCTAGGTGTATATCTGAATGACAATAAAGTTTTCATTCATTCATTCATTCATTCATGTGGGGGGAAACCAAAGATCTTGGAGAAAACCCACGCAGGCCACGGGGAGAACGTACAAACTCCGTACAGGCAGCACCCGTAGTCGGCATTGCAAGCGCTGCAAAGGAAACAACCCTATCGCTGCGCTACCGTGCTGTACGGAGACTGTACAGGGGTCTGCGTTCTCCCCCATGGGTTTTCTCCGGGTGCACCGGTTTCCTCCCACACTCTAAAGACGAAAAGGTTTGTAGGGTGAATTAGCTCCGGTAAAAATTATAAATTCTCCCTAATGTGCAGGAGGGTGCTATTGTATGTGTGATCACCAGAGAAGGTTCACCAGACTGATTCCTGGGATGTCAGGACTTTCATATGAAGAAAGACTGGATAGACTCGGCTTGTACTCGCTAGAATTCAGAAGATTGAGGGGAGATCTTATAGAAACTTACAACATTCTTAAGGGGTTGGACAGGCTAGATGCAGGAAGATTGTTCCCGATGTTGGGGAAGTCCAGGACAAGGGGTCACAGTTTAAGGATAAAGGGGAAATCCTTTAGGACCGAGATGAGAAAAACATTTTTCACACAGAGAGTGGTGAATCTGTGGAACTCTCTGCCACAGAAGGTAGTTGAGGCCAGTTCATTGGCTATATTTAAGAGGCAGTTAGATGTGGCACTTGTGGCTAAAGGGATCAGGGGGTATGGAGAGAAGGCAGGTACAGGATACTGAGTTGGATGATCAACCATGATCACATTGAATGGCGGTGCAGGCTCGAAGGGCCGAATGGCCTACTCCTGCACCTATTTTCTATGTTTCTATGTTTCTATGATCACTGGACTCAATTGGCCGAAGGGCCTATTTCCATGCTGCATCTATAAAGTCTAAAGAATTTTGAACTTAATGGGATAAGTCTCTGGCTTTTTATTTGCTAAAACAATGGACGGAGAGGGGCTATAAGAATCATTTTTTTTGTTGTTTTTTTAAAAAAAATGAATAAAAAAACAAACAAGAAAATTTATAAAGTGTCATAAACAATATCTATAAATAAATGAAACCGTATGTGTCCGAAAAGGAGCAGGAAGAAGCCAAAGCTTATTAATTCCCACCCCTTATTCAACTGCTTATAATTATCTTATACAAATTCAGCAGCTATATGTACATGCATGTACACCAGCAGCTATATGTACACCATATGTACACCAGCAGCTATATGTACACCAAATGATTTACATTTATACACTAATCAGATTCAGATTCAGATTCAGATTCAGATTCAACTTTAATTGTCATTGTCAGTGTACAGTACAGAGACAACAAAATGCATTTAGCATCTCCCTGGAAGAGCGACATAGCATATGATTTGAATAAATATTTAGTTACAATAAATAAATATTTACAAAGCCATACAAAAAAAGAGAGAAAAAAAGAAAAAAGAAATGAAAAAGCCCTCATATACTATACAGTATCTTAGTCATATACACAACCCATCACCCTATAATCACCCTTCCCAATACAATCAGGTTAACAAATATCCCGCTCACAATCACCTCTCCTCATCCCAATATCCTTTTAAAAAAGTGTTTTTGTACATCTTTTTAAACTGAATTATGCTTGTGCTAAGTTTTGTCTCCTGCTCCAGACCATTCCACAAATTCACCCCACAGATTGCTATGCACATACTTTTAAGAGTTGTTCTGACATTGAGTTTTTAAAAATTATGTTCCCCTCTCAAATTATACCCGCCCTGTCTTACCATAAACAGTTTTTGTCTATTTCCTGGAAGTAAATTATTTCTTGCTTTGTACATGGTTTGTGCAGTCTTAAATTTAACCAGATCGGTGAACTTCAGTGTACGTGACTTTAAGAATAATAAACTGATATGTTCAAGATATCCAACGTTATTGATTACCCTTATTGCTCTTTTTTGTAATGTGCATAACGGCTTTTTGTAGTTGGTTTTGTAGGTGTTACCCCATATCTCCACACAGTAACACAGATATGGCAATATGAGTGTATTATACAGAGTATGTAATGATTTGTGGTCCAGAATGTGTCTTGATTTTCCCAATATTGCTATAGACTTTGCCAGTTTTGCTTTGGTTTATATGTGGTTTCCAGCAGATATTGTGGTCTAAGATCACACCAAGAAATTTATTTTCCTATACTCTTTCTATACTTATGTTATCTATTATCAATTGTACTAGAGGGTTTGTTCTATGTTTTCCAAATAGCATAATCTTTGTTTTGCTTAAATTTAGAGACAATTTGTTGACATCAAACCACTGGTTTAATTTATTCATTTCTGATGTGATGACCTCCACCACTGGTTTAATTCGTTCAATGTGATGACCTCCAAAACCTGCTTCAATTTGTCACCGGAACAAAAAATATTCGTATCATCGGTAATATTGACATCATGTTCGGCACAGACATTTTGGGCCGAAGGGCCTGTTTCTGTCCTCTATCTTTCTAGATTCTATGTTCTATAAAACCATTAACTACCATCTTTGGGGTGGAGATTTACTTTTTCAATATCAAACTTCATCAGCTTTCCTGTTGCTTCTTGGAGTGAGAGTACCTTTTAGTTCTGGAAGTGGATGATTACAGACAATTTCATGGAGACCTCTCTAGCTAATCTCCCAGAACCTATCAGACAAGATGAGATTTGAAGGAAGACTCCGTCATCCACTTGCAGTCTTCATAAGTTCATACGTTTATAAGTTCTAGGAGCAGAATTATTGCATTTTTCTTCATTGTGTATTGAGTTTACAGACCGGTTATGCTGCTGCATCACATGAGGTTCAAACGAAATTTGGTTTCTGCAGCCATACAAGAAAAGAACCAAGACACACACCAACACAATTCACACAAACATCCATCACAGTGAGTCTCCTCCTCACCGTGATGGAAGGCAAAGTCTTATCTCTCCCCTGCTCTCCATTCCTCTCCCAAAGTCGAGGTCAAAGGCTCCGGTGGGCGCTAGCAAGTCCGCGGCCACTCAAAGCCACGCCGGGCGATGTAAGGCCCTGCCCCGGGTCTTGATGTTGGAGCCCCCGGCGGGCGCTAGCAAGTCCGCGACAATTTAAAGCCGCACCGGGCATTGTAAGGCCCCGCTCCAGGTCACTCTGATCCCCGCAATTCGAGCGGGAGAAGTCGCCGTTGCTGGTGCCCCGTAAAGCGGTCTCCCAGCAGGGAGCCACGGGCTCCCGGTGTCACCATCCACCAGAGTCGGGTCGCAGCAGCGAGCCGCCGCAGCTCTCCACGATCCGAAGCTGGCCAGCTCCACGATGGTAAGTCCGCAGCTCCACGGCTCCACAGCTCCACAGCTCCGCAGCTCCGCAGGCTCCGTGACTTGAGCCTCCAGGTCGTTCCGGTTGGAGGCCGCTCCACGGCGCTAGGCCCCAACGGCAACGGAGACCCGACAGGTAAAAGGTCGGGTCTCCATGCAGGGAAGAGATTTAAAAGTTTCCCCCACCTACCCCCCACCCCCCACACATACACATTTAAAAACCCGCTACAAACTAAACCCTCAACGGGACAAAAAAAAATACACAGACAGACTGCAGAGGGCGCTGAAGTGATTGGAGCAGATTTAGACCATTCAGCCCATCAAGTCCACTCCGCCATTCAATGATGGCTGATCTATCTTTCCCCTCTCAACCCCATTCTCCTGCCTTCTCCCCATAACCCCTGACACCTGTACTGATCAATAATCTATCAATCTCTGCCTTAAAAATATCCATTCTACTGACCTGCAATGTCCACACCAAACATATACACGTGATGCATATCCCGCCATTCCCTGCATATCCCGCCATTCCCTGCATATCCTCCTGCCTTCCTAAAAGCCTCTCCAATATCACTATTGTCTCTGCTTCCAGCATCATTCCTGAGAGCGTTCCAGGCACCCACCACTCTGTGTAATACCTTGCCCTGCACGTCTTCTGCAAACTTTGTCCCTCTCACCTTAAAGTTATGCCCTCTAGTCTTTGAATTTGTGACTCATGGAAAAATGCTTCGGCTTGGTTTGATTTTTTTTTTCTCAAAAAACTATTGTCTCATTTCTATTTTTTTTTTTTTAAGAATAAGAATTCCATCAGGTGATGCAAAGCATTCACTATCTACCATCAATATGGAGAAGTTCCAGGTTATGTAATAGAAATTGATGGATTATTGCAGAACCAAATATTATTTTCCCACGGGGCAAAAGATGAAGAAGTGAGAAAACACACACCTCCAGATTCAGGGGCAGTTTCTTCCCAGCTGTAATCAGGCATCTGAACCATCCTACCAACAACTAGAGAGCAGTCCTGAGCCACTATCTACCTCATTGGGGACCCTCGGACTATCTTTGGTCGGACTTTTCTGGCCTTTGTCTGGCACTAAACATTATTCATGTTGTTCCCTTTGATCATGCATCTGTGGATGGCCTGATTGTAATCATGTCTTGTCTTTCCACTGACTGGATTGCACGCAGCAAAAGCTTTTCACTGTACCTCGCTACAAGTGACAATAAACTCCAAACTCAATGGACAAGGCAGTGCAATGAAAAACAAAATGCAACACAAATAACATAACTTGAATGCAGTCTATCTTCTGGAGTGAGAAGGGTTTATCTTGGATAGGATGAGATTAATGGTTGGAGACGTAGAAACATAGGTGCAGTGGTAGGCCATTCGGCCCTTCGAGCTAGTACCGCCATTCAACATGATCATGGCTGATCACCGCCAATCGGTACCCCGTTCCTGCTTTCTCCCCATATCCCTTGATTCCTTTAGCCCTTAGAGCTATATCTAACTCTCTCTTGAATACATCAGTGTACCACTGTCACCCACTGAAAGAGACTATGTTGCAACAGACTGTCCAAGGAAATGTCCAGTGGTTAAATGAAACGGGGATAATGTAACTTCATCAATAATATATGTAATTATTTTAATTCCAGATATATTAACTGGAGCTGCCGTATATGTGATTTTATCGCCATGGTAGAATGTCAGAATATAATGTGATTTATTTTCCTTTACACTTCAACCCCGTGAATTACAAAAAATCCAATTATAGTGTGTGTATAACAGATCAATTTTTGTTTCTCGTAATCAATGCCATCTCTTGCCGACAGTGCATCAGTAATTTTAGAAAATTAGCATTCGGAAACCGAGTGTAGAAATTCACTTCTATCCTGTGGCTGCAATGAAATACAGAAATACAGCGGATTAATTGGGGTGGCATGGTAGCACAGAAGGGGCAGCATAGTGGCGCAGCGGTAGTGTTGCAACCTAATGCCCCTGTCCCACTTAGGAAACCTGAACGGAAACCACTGGAGACTTTGCGCCCCACCCAAGGTTTCCGTGAGGTTCCCGGAGGTTGCAGGTGGTTGTCGGAGGTTGCAGGTAGTGGAAGCAGGTAGGGAGACTGACAAAAAACCTCCGGAACCGCACGGAAACCTTGGGTGGGGCGCAAAGTCTCCAGAGGTTTCCGTTCAGGTTTCCTAAGTGGGACAGGGGCTTTACAGCGCTTGCAGCACCCAAGACCCGGGTTCGATCCCAGCTACGGGTGCTGTCTGTTCAATGAAGAAACCATTGACCATTGAGTTACCGGTAGGTGGAGAATCTGTTTGTAGTTCACCCTTTGAGCTTGCCTAAGATGAAGCCGAGCATTTTGGATCTAAACGTTACTCCCTTGTCCTGTATCTGTACTCTGTAAATGGCTCGACTGTAATCGTGCCAATAGACAATAGACATTAGGTGCAGGAGGAGGCCATTCGGCCCTTCGAGCCAGCACCGCCATTCAATGTGATCATGGCTGATCATCCCCAATCAGTACCCCGTTCCTGCCTTCTCCCCATATCCCCTGACTCTGTTATTTATAAGCGCCCTATCTAGCTCTCTCTTGAAAGCATCCAGAGAACCTGCCTCCACCGCCCTCTGAGAAGTGTCGTCTTTCCGCTGACTGGTTGGCACGCAACAAAGGCTTTTCACTGTACCTCGCTACACGCGGCAATAAACCAAACTGAACTGAAGCTGAACCGAACTGGATGTTGGAGTGACATTCATCTGGCCAATGTTGAGCATTCGACCTCATTTCCGGGCTGTATAAATAACGACATGGAGTGCACAAGCCATGAAGTTACATTAAAGCAGCATAAATACCAGCTCATCCCCATGTGTAGCCTGGTGCCTAATTCTGTTACTGTACTTTGGGGTGAATGTGAAGGCTTCAATGAGATTCATGGTTCTGCACATGAAGAGATTACTGTTAAATAGATCGGAGATGTCGGGGTTATTTTCCTGACTCCAGTATGACTTTATACAGGCACACAAGATCATGAATGGTCAAAGTAAATAAAGGTGAATTGTTTTCAATGGCAGATGGATTACTGATAGGACGGCACAGATTTCAGGCAAATGGTAAAAGAGTTGGCAATGTTGTGAGTAGATCTTGCTGGATGATTCACTGGAATCTGAAGGAAAAGTGACTCACACAGATTCAATAGTAACCTTCAACGGGATAAATATTTGAAGGTGAAAAGATTATAGATATATCAGAAAATAATATTTTCATTGGCAGCACGGTGATGCAGCGGTAGAGATACTGCACTACAGTGCCAGAGGCCCGGGTTCGATCCTGACTACGGGTGCTGTCTGTACGGAGTTTGTACGTTCTCCCCGTGATCCGCCTGTGTGTTCTCCGAGATCTTCGGTTTCCTCCCACACTCCAAAGACGTTCAGGTTTGTAGGTTATTTGTAGAATGCAAATTGTCCCCAGTGTGTGTGTAAGATAGTGTTAATATGCAGGGATCGCTGGTCAGTGCGAACTGAATTTGCCGAAGGGCCTGTTTCCGCGCTGTATCTCTAAACAAAACTAAACTAAAAAAAATCATGAGATGAATAGATCGGGGTAGGTGCACCCAGTCCCTTGCCCAGAGCAGGTGAATCGAGGACCAGCGGACATAGGTTTAATGTGAAGGGGAAAATAATTAATAGGAATCTGATGGGTAACTTTTTCCACACAAAGGGTGGTGGGTGTATGGAACAAGCTGCCAGAGGAGGTAGTTGAGGCTGGGACTATCCCAATGTTTAAGAAACAGTTAGACAGGTACATGGATAGGACAGGTTTGGAGGAATATGTGCCAAACGCGGGCAGTTGGGACGAGTGTAGCTGGGACATGTTGGCCGGTGTGGGCAAGTTGGGCCAAAGGGCCTGTTTCCACACTGTACGACCAGCCTTTCCAATCCCCATGGATGTGACTATGGACCGTCTTTGATTGGACTAAGGACCTTGGGTTTTCTTTGTACTAGCATTGGGGTTATTAATGTATTGAATATTTCTTCATTGTGTTTATCTATGTGTATTGTGTTTACAAACCGGTTATGCTGCTGCAAGTATGAATTCCATTGTTCTGTTGTTGTTACATAAGCGACAGGAGCAGAACTGGACCATTTGGCCCATCAAGTCTACTCCGCCATGGCTGATCTATCCCTCCCTCTCGACCCCATTCTCTTGCCTTGTCCCCACAACCCCTGACACCCACACGAGTCAAGAATCCGTGGCATATGACTTTGAATCTTGAGACTTGTAATCTCATTGGTTTTTAAATGAATAAATAACTGCTCAACTTAAACCTAAGCCCGCTCCCTGTGCAACCGGGGTGGTACAGTGGGAGAGGGCAGGAACGGGGTACTGATTGGGGATGATCAGCCATGATCACATTGAATGGTGGAGCTGGCTTGAAGGGCCAAATGGCCTCCTCCTGCACCTATTGTCTATTGTCTATTGTGGCGCAGCTGGTAAAACTGCTGCCTCGCACCTCCAGAGACAAGCGTTGGCTCCCGACCTCAGGTGCTGTTGGTGTGGAGTTTGCACGTTCTCCCTGTGGTTGCACGGGTTTCTCTCGGGAGCTCTGGTTTCCCCCCACATCACAAAGACGTGCGGGTTTGTACGTTAATTGGCCTCTAGTAAATTGTCCCTAAAGTGTCGGATGTGTGATAGCATAGAACTAATGTGAATGGGTGAGTGTGGATTTGTTGAAGAAGGAAAACATCAACCATTCCTTCTCTCCAGAGATGCTGCCTGTCCAGCTGAGTTACCCCAGCTTTTTGTTGGGCTGAAGGGCCTGTTTCCATGCTGGTTCTCTAAAAACAGTAGAGCGAGTGGTAGAGACTGGATTTCATCTTGCACTAACTGTGTGCAGCCATTATCCTTTACATGTGCACTTAGTTTAGAGATACAGCGCAGAAACAGACCAATTCGGCCCAACGGGTCCGTGCCGACCAGCGATCCCCGCACATTAACACCATCCTACACCCACTAGGGACAATTTGTTTTCATTTACTAAGCCAATTGACCTACAAACCTGTATGTCTTTGGAGCGTGGGAGTCAACCGAAGATCTTGGAGAAAACCCACGCAGGTCACGGGGAGAACGTACAAACTCCGTATACGGTCGGGATCGAACCCGGGTCTCCGGCGCTGCATTCGCCGTAAGGCAGGAACTCAACCACTGCGCCACTGTGACCGCCCTTGCATAGTGAGCAGCCTGAATGTATTCATACGTAGTCTTTTCTTTGACTGGATAGCGTGCAAGCATAAGCTTTTCACTGTACCTCAGTACATGTGGCAATAATAAACTAAACTAAACTAAACGGACATGATGTCGGGAGGAACTGCAGGTGCTGGTTTAAACCGAAGCGACACAAAATGCTGGAGTAATTCAGAGGGACAGGGAGCACCTCTGGAGAGAAGGAATGAGTGATGTTTTGGGTCGAGACCCTTCTTCGGAGTCTTAATGTCAGAGTCAGAGATGCTGCCTGGCCCGCTGAGTTGCTTCGGCATTTTGTGTCTATAAACAGAAATGATGCTCCATTCAATTTACATGTGATCCTTGCAAGTATCTGATGGTGTTTTCTTTCCTTACTTCAATCTGCAGTTAATTCGCTGAATTCCGTTTTTTCTGTTCATGCAATTTGTTGGCATGGCTATCCTAACCCTTCATGGAGTGTCAGCTGCAGCTGAGTTTGTAGTGCTAGTGTCTTTGTCTCAGAAGGCTATGGGTTCAAGTCCCACTCCAGGCACTTCGACACACTATATTTGGCTGACGTTTTCATGAAATACTGAGGGAGAACTGTGGCCATTGTCATGTAGCTAAAGAAGATGCTACATCCAATTGGCTTGGGAAAGTATAAATTGTCCCCAGTTTGTGTAGGATGGTGTTAGTGTGCGGGGATCGCTGGTCGGTAAAGACTCGGTGGGCTGAAGGGCCTGTTCCCGTGCTGTATCTCTAAACTAAATGAAACAATGACTATGGAAATCAGTGACAGGATCGGTTAAAGTCAGCATGGATTTATGAAGGGGAATCTTGCTGGACTAATCTTCTGGAATTGTTTGAGGTTGTAACAAGTAGAATGGATAAGGGGTACCAGTGGATGTGGTGGGTTTGGACTTTCAAAAAGCCTTTGACAAGTTCCCACACAAGAGGTTAATGTGCAAAATTAGAGCACATGGTATTGGGGGTAGGGTATTGACATGGATGGAGAACTGGTTGGCAGACAGGAAGCAACGAGTTGGAATTAACTGTTCCTTTTCAGAATGGCAGGCAGTGACTAGTGGGGTGCCGCAAGGCTCGGTGCTGGGACCCCAGTTATTTACAATATATATTAACGATTTAAACGAGGGAATGATGTGACATCTCCAAGTTTGCTGATCACACAAACCTGGGTGGCAGTGTGAGCTGCGATGAGGCTGCTATGAGGCTGCAGGGTGACTTGGATATGTTGGGTGAGTGGGCAGACACATGGCAGATGCAGTATAATGTGGATAAATGTGACATTATCCACTTTGGTGGCAAGATCAGGAAGGCAGATTATTATCTGAATGGTATCAGATTCGGAAAAGGGGAGGTGCAACAAGACCTGGGTGTGCTTGTACATCAGACACTGAAAGTAAGCATGCAGGTGCAGGTACAGCAGGCAGTGAAGTAAGCTAATCGGCCTTTTTTGGCCTTCTTTGCAAGAGGATTTGAGTTTAGGAGCAAGGAGGTCCTACTGCAGTTGAATGGCGGTGCTGGCTCGAAGGGTCAAATGGCCCAAATGGTCGCAGCCCCAGGGAGGTTCGGCGCCCATGACGGGGCGGCCCGGCCCGAGGGAGAAGCGACGCCCAAGTCGGGACAGCCCGGACAGAGGGAGAAGCGACGCCCAAGTCGGGGCGGCCCGGTCCGGGGGAGGTTTGGCGCCCATGTCGGGGCGGCCCAGCCCGAGGCTGAAGACGTTGCAGGACTGGTGGACGGCAGCTTCAACCACCCCGGGCCGCGGTGTTTGAGCCGCGGGACTGATTTATAACATTGCCCGGGGGGTATCGCCTCAGCGCAGAGGGAGAAGAGGAGGGAAGAGACTGCAGACCTAAGGCTTTTGCCTCCATCACAGTGAGGAGATGTTGGGTGGACTCACTGTGGTGGATGTTAATATGTGTTTATTGTTGTTTTTATTGTATTATATGTATGACTGCTGCAATTTCGTTCAGAGTTCGGTCTGAATGACAATAAAGGCTATCTATCTACCTATGGTCTATTGGCAGGGGTAGAGGAAAGTGGGAGAGTAGACTAGTGCAGTGTAGTGTAGAGTAGAGCAGGAGAGAGTAAGGCAGGGTAAAATAAACTAGAATGGGAGAGTAGAGCAGGGTAGAGTAGTGTAAGACAGGCTGGAGTAGACTAGGGCAGGGGAGTGTAGACTGGGATAGCAGAGTAGGGCACAATAGGTCGGGTACAATATAGCAGAAGAGAATAGAATGCAGAAACGGGTAGCTGCAGACAGATGCTGCCTTTGCAATAACAGTGCTGGAGTAAGAGAGCGGGTCAGGCAGCATCTCTGGACGGTGAACGTGGCCAGCATCAGCAGCATTCAGCAGCAGCAGCAGCAGCAACGAGCGCGTTGCCCTTTTAAGCGGGTGGGTGGTGGTCCCGGCAGCGAGCCGCATGCGCGCTGCCCACTGCGGGCTGCTGTGTCCGCGGCTGCCTGGAGCTGCGGCAGCGCGGCCGCGGGATCGGGATCAGCTTCCCCCGCCCGCCTGCCTGCCTGCCAGCCCCGGCACCGTGGGAGCCCAGCACAGCACAGCATCAGCAACAGGAGCCGCGCACTGCATCCATTCACCCTGCAGTGCACACTAACCAGCAAAAGCAGCAACAGCAGGTAAAATAGAAATATAGATCTATATATATATGGCTTTAAACACAATGGCTGCAAGCATTTATACTGAGATCAGGGGGTGGAATTAAGATAAATCCCGACCACTGCCAATGCATTAATGTTGCAATTGCAGGGTGCAATAAAAAAAATGTGGGCGAGTGTTAACTGTGAGCCCGATGTAGCAAGAATGGTCAATTCACAGATATGCAGGATTGCTGTTCCACGCTGACACTTCAAATTGGGTTGAGCACTGCACAGCTAATGCTTGAGGTCCTCACTGGATAAGCCAGGCTGTTGCAAAGATAGTGGGCAAATTCCCCCATGGACATTGGACAAACTTTGTGGCTTTGCCCAGCATGAGAGGAATAGATCGGGTAGATAGATGCACATAGTCTCTTGGCCAGAGTAGGGGAACCGAGGACCAGAGGACACAGGTTCAAGGTGAGGGGGTAAAGATTTAATAGGAATCTGAGGGGTAACTTTTTCACACAACGGGTGGTGGGTGTATGGAACGAGCTGCCAGAGGAGGTAGTTGAATCTGGGACCATCCAAACGTTTAAGAAACAGTTAGACAGGTACCTGGATAGGACAAGTTTGGAGGGATATGGGCCAACTTGCCCACATGTTGGCCGGTGTGGGCAAATTGGGCTGAAGGGCCTGTTTCCACGCTGTATCACTTTATGACTCCAAAGGCGTTGCCTACCTCTGACTTTATTCCTTAGGGCGCAGGAAGATGAGAGGTGATCTAATTGGTGATCCTTGCACTAAATGTTATCCTTGCTCTAAACGTTATTCCTTTATCATGCATCTGTACAGAGTAAATGCCTTGATTGTAATCTGGTTAGCACGCAACAAAAAGCTTTTCACTGTACCTCAGTGCACGTGACAATAAACTAAACTGAGACTGGGGCTAATAGAGGTGTACAAAATCATGAGGGGAATAGATAGGGTGAATTTACAGAGTTTTTTTAGGGGAATCCAGAGGACACCGGTTTTAGATGAGAGGATAGATTTAATCGGAACCTGCGGGCAAAGAGGATAGATTTAGTCGGAAGACATCAGTCTGAAGAAGGGTTTCGGCCCGAAACATTGCCTATTTCCTTCGCTCCATAGATGCTGCTGCACCTGCTGAGTTTCTCCAGCATTTTTGTGTAACCTTCGATTCTCCAGCATCTGCAGTTCCTTCTTAAACAAAAAGTCTGAAGAAGGGTTTCGGCCCGAAACGTTGCCTATTTCCTTCGCTCCATAGATGCTGCAGCACCCGCTGAGTTTCTCCAGCATTTTTGTGTACCTTCGATTTTCCAGCATCTGCAGTTCCTTCTTAAACAAATAGATTTAGTCGGAACCTGCGGGCAAAGATTTGACACAGAGAGCGGTTGATATATGGAATGAGCTTAGCTTCTATGTTTCCATGTTTCCACACAAAGTGCTGGAGTAACTCAGTTTGCCGGGCAGCATCTCTGGAGAAACAGGATGGGTGACGTTTCGGGTTTGGAACCTTTCTGCAGATCAGGTCCATCTTCAGTAGAAAGTACCACCTGCAGTTCCTTTCTGCTTTGTGGCCCTTCTGCACACTTGGTCGTAATGTTGAATCCTGCAAATGTGTTTGTGATGGACACTACAAGAGTTATTAAGGCTTTATATTCTTTTAAATAATCAGAACATTAAAAAGGTGCAGGAGTTAGTATCTCTTACGATCCACTTTGAAGCTGGTGACAGACTGTTATATTTGTGAGAGGGTCCAGAGGAGGTTCACGAGAATGATCCCAAGGATGATTGTGTTAACATATGATGTGCTTTTGATGGCACTGGTCCTGTGCTCACTGGAGTTTAGAAGGATGAGGGGCAAACTAATAGAAACTTAGCAAATAGTGAAGGGCTGGATAGAGTGAATGTTTCCACTAGTGGGAAAGTCTAGGACCAAAGGTCATAGCCTCAGAATAAAAGCACGTACCTTTAGAAAGGAGATGAGGAGGAATTTCTTTAATCAGAGGGCGGTGAATCTGTAGAATTCATTGCTGCTGATGACTGTGGAGGCCAAGTCAATGGATGCTTTCAAGGCAGAGATGGATAGTTTATTGATAGTACAGGTGTAGGGGTTATGGGGAGAAGGCAGGAGAACAGGGTTGAGAGGGAAAGATAGGTCAGCCATGATTTAATGGCGGAGTGGACTTGATGGGCCGAATGGCCTAATTTTGCTCCAATAATTTATGAACTAATTTGGTCTCTATAACATCTGTGAGGGCAAAAGGTTGACAGGTAACATGTCAAAGACCATTTCTCTGTCTGCAGGAAAATAAATATGATACACTTTTATATTGCAGGGTCATTAATATTGATGAGGCCAATTCTGGAGTATGGTGTACAATATTGGTCGCCAAATTATAGAAAAGATGTCAACAAAATAGAGAGAATAACATAGAAACATAGAAATTAGGTGCAGGAGTAGGCCATTCGGCCCTTCGAGCCTGCACTGCCATTCAATATGATCATGGCTGATCATCCAACTCAGTATCCCGTACCTGCCTTCTCTCCATACCCTCTGATCCCCTTAGCCACAAGGGCCACATCTAACTCCCTCTTAAATATAGAGTACAGAGGAGATTTACTATAATGTTGCCTGGGTTTCAGCAACTAAATTACAGAGAAAGGTTGAACAAGTTAGGTCTTTATTCTTTGGAACGCAGAAGGTTAAGGGGGGACTTGATAGAGGTCTTTAAAATGATGAGAGGGATAGACAGAGTTGACGTGGATAAGCTTTTCCCATTGAGAGTAGGGAAGATTCAAACAAGAGGACATGATTTGAGAATTAAGGGACAGAACGTTTAGGGGTAACATGAGGGGGAACTTCTTTACTCAGAGAGTGGTAGCTGTGTGGAATGAGCTTCCAGTGGAAGTGGTGGAGGCAGGTTCGATTTTATCATTTAAAAATAAATTGGATAGGTATATGGACGGGAAAGGAATGGAGGGTTATGGTCTGAGTGCAGGTAGATGGGACTAGGTGAGAATACGTGTTCGGCACGGACTAGAAGGGCCGAGATGGCCTGTTTCCGTGCTGTAATTGTTATATGGTTATATGGTTAATATACAAAATGTGGCACATTGATATGTGCGGGAGCTTGAATTGCGATTTTAAACATGTATTTAATTAAGACAAAGATAGATTCAAAACGCTGGAGGAGCACAGCGGGACAGGCAGCATCTCTGAAGAAAATGGACAGGTGATGTTTCAGGTCGGGCCCCATCTTCAGGGATTTATTTGATATTTAATCAATATGTGCACGTGCGTGCAAATATATAACACAGTCGATTGTTTTTGACAGGAAACTTGCCGTTCTCCAGTGTGTAGGAAGGAATTACAGATGCTGGTTAGGGTCTGAAGACGGGTCTCAACCCAAAACGTCACCCATTCCTTCTCACCAGAGATGCTGCCTGTCCCGCTGAGTTACTCCAGCAATTTGTGCCTATCTTTGCTGTTCACTAAATTGTACTGTTTTTAACGATGGGTTTTGCTTTTATAATCCCACATTATCTTTTTTTTTTTTGTTAATGAACATTGAGGTTAGTACCATTTCTTTTCAGTCAAACACTGACTTAGGTGCAGTGACTTATGGTGGGAAGCTTATTGGTACATGCTTCAGACAGGCTGCCATGGAAACTGGGTCAAGCTGCTGTGGGAAGGCACATACAGCTGGCGCTACCCACTTTAGCACAAGCCTAAAATATGTGCATTAGTCATCGGGAAGTTTTCTTGCCTTTATTTCCCTGCTAAAAAATTAAGTCTTGCACTTTGGTGCTGCAGGATGAGTGTACCAACTCTGTAACTCCGAGTGTGTCGGAGGGAACTGCAGATGCTGGTTTAAACCCGAAGATAGGCACAAAAAGCTAGGAGTAACGTCCCTGTCCCACATAGGAAACCTGAACGGAAACCTCTGGAGACTTTGCGCCCCACCCAAGGTTTCCGTGCGGTTCCTGGAGGTTGCAGGTGGTTGCCGGAGGTTGCAGGTAGTGGAAGCAGGTAGGGGGACTGACAAAAACCTCCAGCAACCGCACAGAAACCTTGGGTGGGGCGCAAAGTCTCCAAAGGTTTCTGTTCAGGTTTCCTAAGTGGGACAGGGGCATAACTCTGCAGGACAGGCAGCATCTCTGGAGAGAAGAAATGGGTGGCGTTTGGGGTGGAGACCATTCTTCAGGCTTTTCTCCAGAGATGCTGTCTGACCCCCTGAGTTACTCCGGCTTTTTTGTGTATCTTCTGTCTAAACCTTGGAGGAAATGCTGGAAAATCCGACACGGATAGCAGAAGAAAATCAGAAGGGTGGCACAAACATGAGTCTGAAGAAGGGTCTGGACCCGAAACGTCACCCATTCTTTCTCTCCAGAGATGCTGCCTGTCCCGCTGAGTTACTCCGGCTTTTTGTGTCTACCTTCTGTAACTCCTAACATGGATGCAGATTTTGTGGGGAGTAACAAGGTCCCATGATCATCTCCAGCTGTGTGGAAAAAGCAGGATAATTACCATTCATTTGCAAGGCTGTAATTTATGCTGTCGCGGGTGCTCAGATGTTGCGGAGGGTGACTGGTCCTGTGTATTCTTCATCATTAGCTGGACTCTATGCTAATAAGCTTATTATTTCACGGACACTCATTTTGAATTTATAATGCTACGTCTGAAGTTGTCAAAAACTAAAATGATTGCTATTGACTGTTGGTTCCTCCAAGTGTTTTTAGTAACGCAGTAACAGAGTACGTGTGGTCGTACAACACATGCACACAATTGTATAGGAGGCCACTGGAACAATTTCCATTGGAAAATGACATGAAGTATATTATTCTGGTTTGTAGCTTCCCCGAACATTCATGCTGCAAAACTAATTTACAATTAGGTTGGGGCGGCACGGTGGCGCAGCGGTAGAGTTGCTGCCTAACAGCGCCAGGGACCCGGGTTCGATCCTGACTACGGGCGCTATCTGCACAAAGTTTATATGTTCCCTCAGTGACCGCGTGGGTTTTCTCTGGGTGCACCGGTTTCCTCTCACACTCCTAAGATGAAACAAGTTTGTAGGTTAATCAATTTCGATAAAATTGTAAATCATCCTTAATGTGTGTAGGGTCATGCCAGTGTACGGGGAACGCTGGTCGGTTCGGACTGGGTGGGCCGAAGGGCCTGTTTCCACGCTGTGTCTCTAAACTGAACTAAAATGAATCAGTGTTGATTTTGTGTTAACTGCATAAAAAAGTGTGTTTACAGCACTGTCTTGTGAGGGCAAAGCTGTCAGTAATAATTAATTTGATTCATTAGTTTTTCTTACCTTAACCTATTTGACAAAGGAGAAGTAGTATTTATTTACACGTTTAAAATTTACATTTGGAACAAAATCCACGCAGATCACAGGGAGAACATGCAAACTCCGTACAGACAGCACCCGTAGTTAGGATCGAACCAGGGACTCTGGCGCTGTAAGGCAGCAACACTACCGCTGCCCCACCGAGCCGCCTATCTCTTGACTGTTCAGATACTGGTTAAACTGCATCTAAAGCCCCTGGTGCACTTAGTAAACCTGAACGGAAACCTCTGGAGACATTGCGCCCCACCCAAGGTTTCCGTGCGGTTCCCGGAGGTTCCCGGAGGTTTTTGTCAGTCGCCCTACCCGCTTCCACTACCTGCAACCTCCGGCAACCACCTGAAACCTCCGGGAACCGCACGATAACCTTGGGTGGGGCGCAAAGTCTCCAGAGGTTTCCGTTCAGGTTTCCTAAATGGGACAGGGGCATTATGATCTGAGGCAGATTTATGTAACGAGGATGCAATTAGACAGGAAGAGAACTTGGGGGAAAAGTCCACCAACATTTTCTTCTCCACAGGAGATTCCTTTGGAAGAAGTGCAGGTAACATTGTAAAATTATAGCTCGCCCTTGCCTTCTTTGAACAAGACACCCAGCTGGGCTGTGGGACAGACACATTTAGCCTTTTATACCTGATCAAAGGCAGCTGGAAGTTCCTGAGCGTCTGTGTCTGGGTACATTGGATTTTGATTTAAGATGTGCGTATCATTTATTTCAGGGCTCAACAGTGCAACTGATTATTGAAGCAAATAGAGTCATAGAGATACAGCGTAGAAACAGGCCCTTCGGCACAACTTGCCCACACCGGCCAACATGTCCCAGCTATACTGGTCCCACTTGCCTGCGATTGGCCCATATCCCTCCAAACCTGCCCTATCCCATGTACATATCTAACTGCTTCTTAAGATGTTAAGATTGTCCCTGCCACTACCTCCGCTGGCAGCTTGTTCCACCACCCTTTGTATGAAAATATTACCCCTCAGATTCCTTTTAAATCTTTTCCCCTTCATCTTAAACCCTCAGTATGTCCTCTGGTCCTCGAATTATCTACTCTGGGCAAGAGACGCGGCATCTACCCGATCTATTCCTCTCATGATTTTATACACCTCAATGAAATCACCCCTTATCCTCCTGTGCTCCAAGGAATAGAGTCCCAGCATACTCAACCTCAGACCCTCTAGTACTGGAAACATTCTTGTAAATCTTCTTTGTAGCCTTGTGTCTTTGTGTCTGAAGAAGGGGTTCGGCCCGAAACGTTGCCTATCTCCTTCGCTCCATAGATGCTGCTGCACCCGCTGAGTTCCTCCAGTGTTTTTGTGTACCTTCGATTTTCCAGCATCTGCAGTTCCTTCTTAAACAAATTCTTTGTACCCTTTCCAGCTTGCCAACATTCCTATAGCATGGTGGTGAATCTCTGGAACTCTCTGCCACAGAGGGTAGTTGAGGCCAGTCCATTGGCTATATTTAAGAGGGAGTTAGATGTGGCCCTTGTGGCTAAGGGGATCAGGGGGTATGGAGAGAAGGCAGGTACGAGATACTGAGTTGGATGATCAGCCATGATCATATTGAATGGCGGTGCAGGCTCGAAGGGCCGAATGGCCTCCTCCTGCACCTAATTTCTATATTTCTATGTTTCTATGGTGCCCAGCACTGAATACATACACTAAATGCGGCCTCACCAACGTTTTATACAACTGCAACATGACCTTCCAACTTCTATACTCAATACTCCGGCTGATGAAGGCCAATGTGCCAAAAGCCTTTTTGACCACCCGATCTACCTGTGACTCCACCTTCAAGGAACCATGCACCTGCACTCCTAGATCCCTCTGCTCTACAACACTCCCCAGCAGCCTACCATTCACTGTGTAGGTCCTGCCCGTGTTAGACTTCCCAAAAATGTGAGAATGTTTTTATTATTGAGAAATCTAGATGATATCCATATGCTTTTTCTAATGCCAGCGGTCACACACGGTAGAGCTAAGGTCTCACAGCGCCAGAGAGGGGTAACTTTTTCACACAAAGGGTGGAGGGGGTATGGAACGAGTTGCCAGAGGAGGTAATTGAGGCAGGTACAATTGCAACGTTTCAGAAACATGTAGACATGTACATGGATATAACCATATAGCCATATAACAATTACAGCACGGAAACAGGCCATCTCGGCCCTACAAGTCCGTGCCGAACACTTATTTTCCCCAGTCCCATCTACCTGCACTCATACCATAACCCTCCATTCCCTTCTCATCCATATGCCTATCCAATTTATTTTTAAATTACACCAACGAACCTGCCTCCACCACTTTCACTGGAAGCTCATTCCACACCGCTACCACTCTCGGAGTAAAGAAGTTCCCCCTCATGTTACCCCTAAACTTCTGTCCCTTAATTCTGAAGTCATGTCCTCTTGTTTGAATCTTCCCTTGGAAAATAGGACTGGTTTAGAAGGGTCTGGGCCAAACGCAGGCAGGTGGGACGAGTGTAGATGGCACATGTTGGCCGGTGTGGACAGGTGGGGCCGAAGGGCCTCATTCCATGCTGCATAACTCGTTGACTATAAAACGGGCTCAGCAAGGCCCACTGCTGCGATTTTCTTCCTTTCTATGTTTTGGGATTTCTAGAAACTGATCCCCTGCAATAAGGTGCAAAAGAGCACATGTACAAGGGTGAGTGAAGGAGTGGGTGCGGCTACAATCCCTCCACAGGTCAATCGCCCTCCAACCTTTCATGTCTAGTTCCACAAGTCACTTCACTAAAGTTACTTGGACCAATCAAGTTTTAACTTTGTGTTTAAGAAGGAACTGCAGATGCTGGAGAATCGAAGGTACACAAAAAAGCTGGAGAAACTCAGCGGGTGCAGCAGCATCTATGGAGCGAAGGAAATAGGCAACGTTTCGGGCCGAAACCCTTCTTCAGACTGATCGGGGGTGGGTGGGGACAAGAAAGGGAAAAGGAGGAGTAGCCGGAAGGCTGGGGGATGGGAGGAGACAGCAGGGGGGCTGAGGGAGGGGAGGAGACAGCAAGGACTAACAAAATTGGGAGAATTCGATGTTCATGCCCCCAGGATGCAGACTCCCCAAACGGAATATGAGGTGCTGTTCCTCCAATTTCCGGTGTTGCTCGCTCTGGCCATGGAGGAGACCCAGGACAGAGAGGTCGGAGACGGAGTGGGAGGGGGAGTTGAAGTGCTGAGCCACCGGGAGGTCTGCTTGGTTATTGCGGACCGAGCGGAGGTGTTCGGCGAAACGATCGGCCAACCTCCGCTTGGTCTCACCGATATAGATCTGCTGACATCTAGAGCAGCAGACGCAATAGATGAGGTTGGAAGAGATGCAGGTAAACCTCTGTCGCACCTGGAACGATTGCTTGGGTCCTTGAACGGAGTCAAGGGGGGAGGTAAAGGGACAAGTGTTGCATCTCTTGCGGTTGCAAGGGAAAGTGCATTCAATTCAATTCAATTCAATTCAACTTTAATGTCATCGCACAAATACAAGTATCAGTACAACGAAATGCAGTTTTGCGTCAGTCCGTAGTAGTTGTACATAAAGAGAAAAAAACAAGAAAAAAAATAGAAAGAGAGAAGATACAGAATAATCAGGAAATACAGAATGATTAAACAAAGGGGGACGGAGGGACCAGAGAAGTCTATCGTCGGGACTCCGAGTTCAGCAGTGTGATTGTGTTGTTATAGAAGCTTTTCCTCATCCTGCTGGTACGTGACCTGAGGCTCCTGTACCGCCTCCCTGATGGGAGGAGGGCAAACAGTCCATGGTTGGGGTGTGAGGGGTCTTTGATGATCTTCCCAGCCCGACTCAGACACCGTTTTCGGTGGAGGGCATCCATGGCAGGGAGCGGGGCACCGATGATGTGCTGCGCGGTTTTCACCACCCGTTGTAGCGCTTTCCTGTCCGCAGCAGTGCAGCTGCTGTACCATACCGTGAAGCAGGTGGTCAGGATACTCTCTATGGTACAGCGGTAAGAGAGCAGTGTTGCGGGGTATGGAAGAGACCCTGGTGCGAGCCTCATTTATGGTGGAGGAGGGGAACCCCCGTTCCCTGAATAATGAGGACATTTCAGATGTCCTGGTGTGGAACGCCTCATCCGTGGAGCAGATGCGGCGTAGACGGAGGAATTGGGAGTAGGGGATGGAGTCCTTACAGGAAGCAGGGTGGGAAGAAGTGTAGTCCAGATAGCCATGGAAGTCAGTGGGTTTATAGTGTATGTCGGTCAGAAGTCTATCACCTGCAATGGAGATAGTGAGGTCAAGGAATGGTAGGGAAGTGTCGGAAATGGTCCAGGTGTATTTGAGTGCCGGACGGAAGTTAGTGGTGAAGTGGATGAAGTCAGTCAGTTGTGTGCGGGTGCAGGAGGTGGCACCAAAGCAGTCGTCGATGTAGCGGAGGTAGAGGTCGGGGATGGGGCCCTGGTATGTATTGAACAAGGATTGCTCGACGTAACCGACAAATAGGCAGGCGTAGCTGGGGCCCATGCGTGTGCCCATAGCTACGCCTTGTATTTGGAGGAAATGGGAGGAGTCGAACGTGAAGTTATTGAGGGTAAGGACCAGCTCCGCTAGGCGGAGGAGAGTGTCAGTGGCTGGGTATAGGTTGCTTCTCTGGTCGAGGAAGAACCGGAGGGCTTTGAGACCATCGTGGTGGGGGATGGAGGTGTAGAGTGACTGGACGTCCATGGTGAAGATGAGGGGGTGAGGGCCTAGAGAATGGAATGCGCGGAGACGACGGAGAGTGTCTGAGGTGTCTTGAACATAGGTAGGGAGGGATTTAACCAAGGGTGATAGGATGGAGTCAAGGTATTTGGAAATGAGTTTGGTGGGGCACGAACAGGCAGAGACAATTGTGGGGCACGAACAGGCTAAGTTTTAACTTAGGATTGCCTTGAGGAACTAGGGTAGAGGTTTTCTTTCCAAATCTTTCTGTTTCGATTGGACGTGTAGGCCTGAAGTGGAATTTCTAGAGACACAGTGCTAAAACAGGCCCTTCAGCCCACCATGTCCATGCCGACCTGCGATCTACCAGCACTATCCTACGCACTAGGGACAATTTACAAACTTTACCGAAGCCAATTAACCCACAAACCCATACGAACTTGTAGAAATGTGCAGGACGGAACTGCAGATGCTGGTTTAAACCGAAGATATACACAAAAAGTTGGAGTACCTCAGTGGGTCAGGCAGCATCACTGGAGAGGAGGAATGGGTTCTCTCCAGAGATGCTGCCTGCTGCACTGAGTTACTCCAACTTTTTGTGTCTTTCTTCGAGCCAGTAGAAACCTTTGGAGTGTGGGAGGAACCCAGAGATCCCGGAGAAAACCCACGCAGGTCACGGGGAGAACGTACAAACTCCGTACAGACAGCACCCGTGGTCAGGATCGAACCTGGGTCTCTGGCACTGCAAGGCAGCAGCTCTACCGCTGTGCCACCGTGGACAGTCTGCTGGGCCAACCCCATAGCTAAATGATGAAGGTGCTTGCCTGTGAATGTGCAGTGAAATTTACAACATGTAATGATGTATATCTGTTAAGACATAATTTGGAATTGGATTCGTGAAAAATTTAACATTATGTAAAATTTGACACTTTTACAAAAAATTAATGCACTATTCTAAAATGTAGACCAGTTGATGCAAGGAAATTAGAATGAGATATTGGCTTATATTAAAAATGTTTAAAGTTATTGCATTGTAAGTAGCAGTAATTTTGGGTACAGTGAAAAAGCTTCACATTTATTGTTTTTTAAATTGCCTCAAAATAATGTAACATACCCTCCCCTGCAACCGCAGGAGATGCAACACCTGTCCCTGTACCTCCTCCCACGACTCTGTCCAGGGACCCCAACAGTCCTTTCAGGTTAGGCAGAGGTTCACTTGCACCTCCTCCAACCTCATCTACTGTATCCGTTGTTTAAGATGTGACTCTAATACATCGGCGAGACCAAACGCAGATTGGGCGATCGTTTCGCTGAACACCTTCGATCAGTCTGCTTGGACCTACCTGATGTCCCAGTTGCTAAACATTTTAATTCCCCTTCCCATTCCCACACTGACCTTCCTGTCCAAGGCCTCCTCCATTGTCAGAGTGAGGCTAAACCCAAATTGGAGGAACAGCATCTCATATTTCACTTTGGGCAGCTTACACCCCAGGAGTATGAATATTGGAGAAAGACACAAAATGCTGGAGTAACTCAGCGGGACAGGCAGCATCTCTGGAGAGAAGGAATGGGTGACGTTTCGGGTCGAGACATTTTTTCAGACTGATCGATGTTTTGAGTCGAGATCCTTCTTCAGACTGATTGATTTGATTTCACTCCCTGCATTCCCTCTATCTCCATCCCTCTCCCACCCAAGTCACACCAACTTTTCGTTCCCACCCAGCAAATGGCTAACAATGACCTGTTTCCTTTATCATTGTTTCTTTTTAACATATCTTTCATTCATTTGTTCCATATATACCCCTCTACATCATCATCTATACCCCTCGTTTCCGTTTCTGTCTGAAGAAGGGTCTCGACTCGAAACGTCACCCATTCCTCCTCTCCAGAGATGCTGCCTGGCCCGCTGAGTTACTCCAGCATCTACCTTCAGCTCTTTTACCCTGCTCCGATTGTATGAATTCCTCAATATTCAACGTCTGGTGAAATGGCACCAGAATTGTATCACTGTCCTTGCTCCAAATGCGCTCGAGCAGAGATTTGCCGCTTAGCATTATTATTTTTTAAAATTGATTTTGCAATCTGAAAATTGCAATCTACATGGATCATTCCTGATCGTTCAGCATCACCAAAAATGTAGACTGTTTAAAATTAATTCCAGATATATTGCGTATGAGATTATGCAAAAAAAAAGGCGAGATTTCAAAATTCAATCATATTTAGTACTTGTATATCCATGGACTGAAATAGTAGATATGATCTGCTGCATAAAACAATAGTTGTTCTAACCCCTGCTTGAAAAAAATAATGAGCCAACACCAGTGATTTTTAGGTTATAAAACAATATCCTGTTGGCCTAAGTTCACAAATACAAATATAATAGCCACAGACTGCTATTATAATATATACTCTGTCATTTCTAAAGCATGGAGGTCGATAGTTCACACACTCCATCTCAACTGCACTAACAATTTGCTTAATTTACTTGAATACGTTGGAATATTAAATACATGGTAATAACTTATAAGAAATCTAATTAAATTTAAGGCCAAGCTTGGTTGCCGAAAGCTTTGATAATATGGATCATCATGTAGCAAAGTTGAAATGGTAAGGTGTTTAAAAAGGAACTGCAGATGCTGGAAAATTGAAGGTAGACAAAAATGCTGGAGAAACTCAGTGGGTGAGGCAGCGTCTATGGAGTAAAGGAAATAGGCGACGTTTCGGGTCGAGACACTTCTTCAGGTCTCGACCCGAAACCTCGCCTATTTCCTTCGCTCCATGGATGCTGCCTCACCCGCTGAGTTTCTCCAGCATTTTTGTCTACGTTGAAATGGTATTTTCGTTAATGAGTGTTGAGATGATTAATTGCCAAGGAAGGACGCAAAAATGCCGGAGTAACTCAGCGGGTCAAGCAGCATCTCTGAAGAACATCCATGGTGATGACCAAGTGGGTTTCCTTCGGGTGCTCCGGTTTCCCCACACATTACAAAAGACTTGGAAACATAGAAAATAGGTGCATGAGTAGGCCATTCGGCCCTTCGAGCCTGCACCGCCATTCGATATGATCATGGCTGATCATCCAACTCAGTATCCCATCCCTGCCTTCTCTCCATACCCCCTGATCCCTTTAGCCACAAGGGCCACATCTAACTCCCTCTTAAATATAGCCAATGAACTGGCCACAACTACCTTCTGTGGCAGAGAATTCCACAGATTCACCACTCTCTGTGTAAAAAATTATTTTCTCATCTCGGTCCTAAAAGACTTCCCTCTTAAACTGTGACCCCCTAGTTCTGGACTTCCCCAACATCGGGAATAATTTTCCTGCATCTAGCCTGTCCAACCCCTTAAGAATTTTCTAAGTTTCTATAAGATCCCCCCTCAACCTTCTGAATTCCAACGTGTACAAGCCGAGTCTATCCAGTCTTTCTTCATATGAAAGTCCTGCCATCCCAGTAATCAGTCTGGTGAACCTTCTCTGTACTCCCCCTATGGCAAGAATGTCTTTCCTCAGATTAGGAGACCAATCTGACTTGCGAGTTTGGCAGTTGGACTGTGTTGAATTGCCCCTAGTATGTAGGGAGATGGTGAGAAAGTAGGATAACATAGAACTAGGGTGATTGATGGTTGGTGTGGTCTCGGTAGGCCGAATGGCCTGTTTCCATGCTGTATCTCTAAAATAAAAACTAAAGGGGCAAGAATTGTATTAATGTTAATGAAATATTAATTAATCTGAGGTAACAATGACCAGTGATGTTTGTGAGGGTGGTGGACAGAATAGTTTAGTTAATGAGACAATGAGGTGGGGCTGTTGTCTTCATTCAAGATGAACTTTTCGCCTTTTCCCGCATCTTTCTCTAAACGCCCTGTCCCACGGTACGAGTTCATTCAAGAGCTCTCCCCGAGTTTGCCCTGATTCGAACTCGGAGATTGACGGTAATGGCCGCTCGTCGGTACTCGGGGCTCTCGTGGACATTTTCCAACATGTAGAAAAATCTTCACGAGTCTTACCGTGCTTACCTGCTGTTAGCGAGTCTTCCCGAGTACCTGCCGTTAGCGGTACGATCCGCTAAGAGACGTCCCCGAGCTCCGACGTACCCGCTACGTTCGTTCTACGTGCTTACCACGAGTTTGATTTTTTTTTTAAAACTCGGGAGAGATCTTGGAATGAACTCGTACAGTGGGACAGGGCCACTAGACATTAAAAAACAATTAACCAAAGACGATTGGAGAACTATCATTGCTTTTATTTTGGTAAAATTCGGTTGCTCCACCATCTTCCTATTCACATCCAGCTGAATGTACAGATACTTTAAAGCACGCACCACCATACTCGAGAACAGCTTCTTCCCCTCTGTTATCAGGCTTCTGAACGGTCCTTCCGTCATCTAGAGTACTGTCCGATTCACCTCTACCCCATTGTGGACATTGGACTTTGTGAGTATTCAGTTATAATGCTGAGAATTATATTCTGCACTCTGTATCTTCCCCTTTGCACTATCTATCATAGTTGAGTTTGACGTGATTGTGTTTATGTATGGTACAGTATACCTGAGATTTCTACTGTAGATATTTTTCTTTAGAAATCCAACACGGAAACAGGCCCTTCGGCTGACTGAGTCTACGCCGACCAGCGATCACCTCGTACAGTAGCGCTATCCTACACACAATAGGGACAATGTTACCAAAGCCACACGTGTACGTCTTTGGAGTGTGGGAGGAAACCGGAGCACCCGGGGAAAACCCACGCAGTCACGGGGTGAACATACAAACTCCGTACAGGCAGCACCCGTAGTTAGGATCGAACACGGGTCTCTGGCGCCGTGAGGCAACAAATTTACCACTGCGTCACCGTGCTGCCCTGTTTCCGTCTGTAAAGATAACATGCAAAAGAAAGCTTTTCACTGTACCTCAGTACACGTGACAATAATAAACCTCAACCTAGAATTAGTGTCATCGTTTATTATCCTATTCATTTTGGAAACCCATTCATTCTCCTGTGGTGAAGATTTCCATTGCTATTTCAATCAGTTGAATTTATGGAAAAAATGACTAGACTTTTACCAAAAAAATGTCCAATCATCTATGATTAATTCTTTTTTAATGTAATTGAAAAGTGCAGAAGACACTGGAAAAGGTACAGGTTCATTTTTGAATGAAGAGAGAAGTGGACCTTGCCCTCAGTTATTCTGTTGTTAACACTTGAGGTGGTGGTGTTTTAGTTTTAGAGATACACCCTGGAAAACAGGCCCTTCGGCCCAACGAGTCTGTGCCGACCCGTGATCATCCATACTCGAGTTCCAGCCTACACACCAGGGACAATTTCATTCGCAGAAGCCAATTGACCTACGAACCTGCATGTGTTCGGAATGTGGGGGGAAAACTGGAGAAAAACCCACACGGTCGCAGGGAGAGCGTGCAAACTCCACACAGACAGCACCCGCCGCCAGGATCAAACTGACTGATGATTTGGAT